>NW_022631142.1:1326725-1898507 GCF_010015895.1 Lontra canadensis | reverse complement strand
GGGTGGGGGTGGGGGTGGGGGTGGGGGTGGTGTTGAGTTCTTCTTTGTCCGCGAAGTTCTGGTTCCTGGCTCACGAGCGGGTCAGAGAGGAAGTCCACGTCAAACATCGGAAAAAAAGTTTTATAACCTCGTACAGCCATTCGGGTTTAAGTCGTCTATGATGAGAGGGAGTGTGGTCTGCTGTAGGGCCTAATGAGAGCAGGGGTTGGCTGGAAACCAAATGCACAAAACTGTCCCCTGAGAAAAATTCGTGGAGTGTTGTAATTGTTCTGTATCCTGTTAGTGTTGGTAAGAGTCAGCCCTAGGGCTGTACACCAAAAACGTGGGGAGTATTTTCCTGTATGTCTAAAACAACCAAAATTGACTTAATAACCATGTGGTGGTTTTGTTAATCCCTGAAACTCACTTTTGTTTCGTTCCAGCAAATTATGCCCAGAAACTGAGATATGTCTTTGCCAATAGTTTGTGTAGCACAGGTTCCCTGTAGGGATTCTAATTTATAGCTAATACTTCACAAGCCTGTAGCATACAGGTTAATGTCTCTTAATAAGCTAATAAATAACATACTCCAGGGGTGCCTGGGTGGCTCCCAGGGTTAGGCGTCTGCCTGGTTAGGCCTCTGCCTTTGGCTTGAGTCCTGATCCCAGGATCCTGGGATTGAGGCCCCGCATGGGGCTCTCTACTCTGTGGGGACAGCCCCTCTCCCTGCTTGTGCTTTCCTCCTCCCCTCAAATAAATAATCTTAAAAAAAAAAAAGAAAGAAATAACATACTCCAAACCAAAGATTAATTACATTATAGTTCCAGGCAAAAAGGAGAGGAAATAAAGTCCAAGTTTAGTTGTGATGTGCTGTCTACCAGTTGGTCCTCTGTGAATCAGTCCTTCCAACTAAGCTGGAATCAGCTGCCAACTTAGGTTCCTTTGCCTAGAAAGACTAGCCTTACCAAGGCAGGGAAAGATGTCTTTCTCTTCCTCAGCTGTTTTGCCTTTAACACTGCTGAGGCCCAAGAGAGTAGTCGGCCACCATTGGAACAAGTGTATCAAGATCAAGATCTTAGAGATCTGTTCAGATCAGCAAAGAGTAACCTTGCCCAGAAAGAACATTCTAGTAAGTCCTCATAAATTCTTGGTATTTAAAGTTTAAATGTCCATTATGTCATAGTTGCTTCTCCATATGTTCCTATCTATAAGCGCTCAGTAGCACAACACTTTGGTTACTCTCAATCTCATATGGCCTCCCAAATTCACTCTCAGATCAAAACAAATACATTTAAGTCATAAACAAGTGGATTTGAAATCTTAATAAACCAATACACAGCTTCCATATGTTGTTTTGTGAGGATGAAATGACACCAACAAAACCTTTAGCATTTAGTAGAAGGAATATATATATACATGTAAGATGATTTTTATTTGCTGATTTTGGATTTACAAATTTGCCTACTCACAAAAATTTGCTTATAACCCCAAAATCAATACTTAAAGAGCTCTTGTGGTGGCAAAAAAAAAAAGAGAGAAAAAAAGAAAAAGAAAAATTGAGTTGTCCCAGGCATCTGTTCCCAGCTGAGGTCGAACAATACCAAGCCCCTCTGCCTTCTTGTTTCAACTCCCATGCTACAAATGAGTGTCTGTCTCGTGATCTATTTAGTGCCACGTTTTTCATGTTTTTGTGCTTCTTGTGCTTTTGCTGTTCAAAATGGCACACAAGCATAGTGCCTGAAGTGCAGTCTAGTGTTCCTAAGTGCAAGAAGGGCATGATAGGGGCCAATACTCTGATCTCTGCTGGCATCCCTGCGGCCGGCACCCCCTAGGAAGAAGGGAAGCCCAGGAGAGGAGACCAGGTTGCCTGTCACCCAGGTCCTCCACCTGCATTGTCTTGCGTAAGACGTTCACTTGCATCAAGCTCGCCTGCACACCCACTCTCATCGGAGTTGGATCCAAACTTGCATCAGACCGGTTACTATATCAATGTTAATCTTGCACAGAGACTAGGACTGGAGAGGTAATATTGACAGAAGTTAAGTAAGTTCACAAAGGCTCTACAGTATTTAATGGGGCCCAGAATGGTGCGTCTCAGTAATCCAAAGGGCATTTAAGACTAGTTTCAGATCAGGGGAGCCTGGGTGGCTCAGTGGGTTAAGTCTCTGCCTTCGACTCAGGTCATGGTCTCAGGGTCATGGTTTCAGGGTCCTGGGATCGAGCCCCGCATCGAGCCCCGCATTGGGCTCTCTGCTCTTGGGCTCTCTGCTCAGCGGGGAGCCTGCTTCCCTTCCTCTCTCTCTCTGCCTACTTGTGATCTCTGTCTGTTAAATAAATAAAATCTTTAAAAAAAAAGACTAGTTTCAGATCAGCAGAAACTTTGATACTACTGCCAAATTTATTGATGCAGGTGTTGCAACAGTGGAGTGTTTGTTTCTGGTGCTGGTATTCTTTGGCAGCCTAGTCATCCGTTATGCCAGAAAACTTTCACTGAAGTAGCAGCTATCCTGGAATTTGCTATCCTGGAATTTGCTATCCTGGAATTTGCCTTGTCTGAAGCTATGGGTCTCTTCATTTGATGGTTGCTTTCTTGGAAAGCATGTCACATGCTATCCTGGAATTTGCCTTGTCTGAAGCTATGGGTCTCTTCATTTGATGGTTGCTTTCTTGATTTTGTTTGCCATGTAGCAAATTATTGCTCGAAATGTTGGCATTCATATTAATTACAGATGTAATTCTGTGTATCTTACTGTGACTCTGAAAATTGTAGTATTGGTGTCATGGAAATAGATGTTATTTCCAAAGTCATTTCATTAAAGATGAAACTTTAACTTTTGCTGTGATTTGTACTTACCTAAATTTAGATCGTCACAAAGAAGAATATGCATTCAGACAGATGCTGTACAAGTTAGAGGAAACTACAGCAGTTGCCCCATGAAGAAAAAGAGCCAGTTATTTTATTTTATTTTATTTGACACAGAGAGAGAGAGATCACAAGTAGGCGTGGGGGGGGAGCAGGCTCCCCACCGAGTGGAGAGGCCCATGTGGGGCTTGAAAAGAGCCAGTTTTTATGAGAATTCTTTTATACAGTATTCTGCACCTTGTACTTTATAGTCTTTGGGTTATTCATATAGAAGAGAAATGAGTGTTTTCAGCTTCTATGAGATATGATTAATTAAACCAAGATAGTTAATTGCTAAAAAGAAAAAAAAAAGGAGGTATGATATGCTTTATGAAGAAAACAGGTGTTGGATAAACTTAGTTCAGACATGAGTTACAGTGCTATTGGCCTTGAGTTCAATGTTAATAAATCAACAATATATATTAAATAATGTGCCTTTAAACAGAAACATAAAACAAGAAATGTTATGTATTGATAGGTTGACAAAACCAGAGGCTTGCAGAAGTCTAACCCTGTATTTTTCCTATGAGCAATGGCTCAGTATTCACTAATTTAATGTGCACAGCAATTTTTAGAACATAACTACTACAAAAAGAGAGCGCTGTGTGTGTGTGTGTGTGTGTGTGTGTGTGTGTGTAAAGAGGTGCCTTCCTGCCCTAAGGGTCTGTGATAAGAGCCTCTTACAAATCTCTGTGGCATAAAGCATCAGAACAGCTGGAAGTTCACTCCCTCTAGGAAACCTCCTATAATTATTCCTATGACCATTCATTCAGCAGAAACTCCTTGGTTGAGGAGCCATTGGGCAGGAGGGGAAACCAGAGTAGCAATAAGGAAAGACCAAAGGAAGAACTTGTGGCAAGTGAAGGTGTTCTGAGGCTGAACATGCTGCCTCTGCGGGGGCTGAGTCCCCTGTCTCTGGGGGAAGGGACGTGTTCAAACTGATGCTGGCCGGTGTCAGGGATACTGCAGGAGATAGCCTTATACCAGGAGAGAAATTCAACCAAATGGACCTCGAGTTCACAGGCTATTTTCACTATTCCAAAAAGCGTTATAGAAGTTATGTGGATTATACCCACCATACCACCTCCAATAAAAATTGCCATAGGTTCAAAACATCCACATTCGGACCCCATTTCCTACAGAATCAGAGCCTCTGGGAGAAGAGCCTAGGCATCAATATTTAGAAAGATTCTTCCAGGTGATTCTAAGCCCCCACTGCATTAGGTAAAGAACTACTGGGCTAAGACTAGGTCAATTTAGTAAAATCCCCAGCTGCTCAGAGAATCTCCCCCTTTCCTGCCTACCCTAGCCTAAAGCAAGGCACTGAAGAAGCTTCAGGGTGGTCTCTGGTCAGAGGGAAAGGGAGCCTTACTGGTCCGGGATGGGAAGAAGAGGCTAGAGGGAGTGGTCAGTGGTTTGGCCACTGTGCAGAGCAGAGCTGTGTTGGTGTAGGAACCCGGAACGTGCAGCGGGAGGGGGGGCGCTCAGAAAAGGTTTAAGGTGGAAAGGAAAGCTGGAAGTCTGAAGAGGGGGGATCTTGTGTGTTCGTCGGATGTGGAACTGTGAAATCTGGGAGTTGGTATGGGGGTAAGCTGTCATCCTGGGGAGTGCGGGTGTCAGCTATTGGGAAAACGGAGTTGATAAGGTAGGTGGGGGAAGAAGAGGGCATGCTTCCTTTCTGAGCTTGGATGTTAATAATTAGTACTCTTCAGGCCCAGGAACCCTGTAAGCGCGGTGAAGCAACACCTGGTTAGGTTTCTTAACAGCCCTTTGAGGTCAGTGGTGTTGTGCAAATGAAGAAACTGAGGCTCAAAGAAGTTAACTTGCCCCAAATCAAACAGCCGGCAAGTAGTAGAGTGAGAAAGAAACCCAGACTCTTGTCTCTGGAGCTAAATTACCGAGTTTGAGATTTGAAGTGGGTTTCAGAGGTCCTTCATTCCAGATGCTGCAAATGCAGGTATCTGCAAATATCTGGGTTGGATTGGGTTGTACCTGAAAATCAATTCCCCTTTTGAAGGGAAAGCTCCCTCCGCTCCATCTGATTTTTTTCCTGGGACACTTCTCTAAAACCATGACAGCCAATCAGTCTGACAACCAGATGGCCAGATGCCTCCGGTGGGCCACTGTTTAGGGTTCCCTGAATCTAATCATAGAATTGACCATTGAAAACAAAAAATAGGCTGCTGTGATCTCATTTTGAAGATAGGAGGACTAATGTCTAGACAGACTGTTAGGGTCTGTGCTAGAATCCAGATCATTTTTTTCACTTCACCACTGTCCCAGAAATTTGTTCCTTGTATCCACTTAATGTAGTGTGGGAAAATTTTTGTTTAATTAAACAGTCTGAAAGGTACTTTAAAAAAGTCTTTGCCTTTTGTACTTCAGAGGTACTATTAAATGTCAGTTGCAGTTTGCCTTGTGGAAAGATCATTTCCAGTGTAACATTGCTACAGAACAACAGTTCTCAAATATTTTATATCTCAGGACACCTTTATTCTCTCTTTTTAAAAAGATTTTATTTATTTATTTGACCGAGGGAGAGAGGACAAGCGGGGGGAGTAGCAGATAGAGGGAGAGGGAGAAACAGCTTGCCCCCCTGCAAGCCGGGGTTGGGGGGGCAGCAGATGCAGGACTGGATCCCAGGACCGAGGGATCATGACCTGAGCTGAAGGCAGTCACATAACCAACAGAGTTACCCAGGTGTCTCAGGACACCTGTATGCTTTTACCTCAAAAGAGTTTTGTGTATATTATATCTATGATATTTACCACATCAGAAATTAAAGGTGAGAAAATATTTTTTTCTTTTATAAAAATTTTATTTATTTATTTGACAGGCAGAGATCACAAGTAGGCAGAGAGGCAGGCAGAGAGAGAGAAAGGGAAGCAGGCTCCCTGCTGAGCAGAGAGCCCTGATCCAGGGCCCTGGGACCATTACCCCAGCCGAAGGCAGAGGCTTTAACCCTCTGAGCCACCCAGGTGCCCCAAAGCTGAGAAAATCTTAAAACATTCACTTACCAGTTATTTAAGAATAAAAGTAAACTTGGGGGGCCTGGGTGGCTCAGTTAGTTAAGCATCCAGTTCTTGGTCATGATCTCATGGGTTTTGAGATCCAGCCCCATGTTGGGCTCCACGCTCAACAGGGAGTCTGCTTAAGATTCTTCCCTTCTTAGGGCACCTGGGTGGCTCAGTGGGTTAAAGCCTCTGCTTTTGGCTCAGGTCATGGTCCCAGGGTCCTGGGATCGAGCCCCACATCAGGCTCTCTTCCTCCCTCTCTCTGCCTGCCTCTCTGCCTACTTGTGATCTCTGTCTGTCAAATAAATTAATTAATTTAAAAAAAAATTCTCTCCTTCTGCCCTTCCTCACACTTGTGTACTTGCTCTCTCTCTCTCTCTCTAAATAAATCTTTTAAAAAAGTAATCTGTTACTTCTGAATATAAATAATATTTTAGGGGCACCTGGGTGGCTCAGTGGGTTAAACCTCAGCCTTAGGCTCAGGTCGTGATCTCACGGTCCTGGGATCGAGCCCCGCATCAGGCTCACTGCTCAGCGGGGAGCCTGTTTCCTCCTCTCTCCCTCTGCCTACTTGTAATCTCTGCCTGTCAAATGAATAAATAAAATCTTAAAATATATATATTTTAATGAAAAATAGCTAGGCTTTTCTCTCAAAAAATTAGTAGGAAGAGTAGCATTATTTTACATTGTCTCAAATCTGTTCAATATCTGGCTTCATAGAAAATAGCCAGACTCTCATTTCTGCTTCAACAACCAAACTGTTGTGTCTTTTGTGTATATGTCTAACACAGATTTTAATTGCCTTTTCAAATAACTGTGGACATTCTTTTTTGATACTATACCTAAAACTTAGTGAGTCGTAGTTTCTTGAAAGGTATGTACAGTGTGACTTCTGAAACCATGTTGGTGAACTTTTGTACTGTTACATTAAAATCTATTGGTTTATCTTGCCCTTTGTTCTGATATTTTAACCATGTATAATTTTATTACATTAGGCATTGTCATTTGGCAAATGTTGGCTCACTGGGTTAAGCAAATCTTCCAAATGTTGATATTTCAAATTTCATAATGTATCAAGTAGAATGTCATTGTACAATATCAAGAAAATCACATTTGTTCATATCATCACCCATCTCATTTTTTAGAAAAAACGTTAAGCTACTAAACTCAAGGTAGTAGAAACAAGTTCTCATTTGGCCAAAAAGTACTGTCAGTTGTTTTGTTGAAGGGAAAGACTCACCTTTTTTTTTGTTGCTGTTGTTGTTTTGTTGAAGGGACAGACTCACCTTTTTTTTTTTTTAACATATTTTAGAAAATGTCTGTGAAACACCCAAGTCTGAATAACTGTAGTTTGTTAGCTGTTCATTCAAGTGAAAATGGCATTCTATAACCTATGTGGCTAGTTCAGCTGGTAACTCAAACAGGCACACAGGTGTTTTCTGGGATCAACTATTATACTTTGGCTTACAGCAGAAGTGCTTGATGTGTACTTCCCATTTTGTCACACAGAATATTAAAAATATATGTACTCATGAGATGAAATTGAATAAAATTAATTTTTACTATTTCATAAGAAAAAAAAAATACATGTCCATGGAAGTAGAGAGGGACTAGTAAGATAATAAAAGTTGCTGTTAATGCTGAAAAGATTGGGAAAGAACATTTCCATTTTCAGTGTGGAGGACTAAATAATCGAAAAATTCTGCCAAGGCACCTGGGAGTTGATTGAGCTGCTGGCTCTTGGTTTTGGCTTGTGTCATGATGCAAGGGTCCTGGAATTGAGTACCATGTTGGGCTCCATGCTCAGTGGGGAGACTGCTTGAGGATTCTCTCTCATCTCCCTCTTGCCCCCAGCACCCTGCTCACACACATTCTCTCTCTCAAATCTTAAAAAAGCTTTTCCTGCCAAGAAAAACCCAGAAATGCTGGATAAAATGCAATAAACATTCTTTTAAATGCATACAGTACGGAGGAGGGGTGTTTTTTCTTTTAATTTTACACTTATCTGTACTGTTTGAATGTTTTGACTTTGTGTATTACTTTTTTAAGACTAATTGAGAGAGAGAGCGAGCGAGTGGGAGCATGAGATTGGGGGAGAGGCAGAGGGAGAAGCAGACTCCCCACTGAGCAAGGAGCCAGACATGGGGCTTGATCCCAGGACCCCAGGACCCCAGGACCCTGAGATCATGACCTGAGCCAAAGACAGACAGATGCTCAATGCACCGAGCCACCCAGGTGCCCCTGTGTATTACTTTTATTTCTATTTTTGCTATATCATGTCTTTTATTTTTGTCAGTGTGTTCTGTTTTCATTTTAATTATTTTTGGGGTAGATAATACTCAACACATGAATTAAGATTCAAAAGTATAAAAGGTCAAACTGTCAAAACTCTCCCTCTTACCCCATTCCCAGTTTCCCAGTTTCTCTCCCCATCCTAGAAATATTTTATGTAACTACAACCAAATACATATATACACACGTGAGTAATGTTATCCCCCTGTATAATACAAACTTTAGCTTTCTTTACATGCTATTTCACATCTTGAATTTTTCATACAACAATAGATTTTTTAGATAATATCAGTGCATAAAAAGTTCCTTGTTACCTAGTGTTCAGTTTATGGATGTACATACTTTATTTAACCACCTGTTGGTGGATATTAAGATGGTTTTCAGTGGCACCTGGGTGGCTCAGTCAGTTAAGCATCTGCCTTTGGCTGGGTCCTGGGATGGAGCCCCACGTAGGGCTCCCTGTTCAGCAGGGAGCCTGCTTCTCCCTCTCTCTCTCTCTCTGCCATTCCTCCTTGTGTTCTCTGTCTCTGTCAAATAAATAAATAAAATCTTAAAATCTATATCTATATCTATATCTATATCTATATATATATCCTCTCTTGGTGGGTCTATAATTGACAGTTCTTTCTGTAATTGGTTTCTGGTGGTATGGCACCAGAGCTCCCCCCTACCCCCCCCCCCACTTCTCGCCTCCTGACTGCATTTTATTGTTATATTTATTTTATTTTATTTTAAGATTTTATTTATTTATTTGACACAGAGAAAGAGACAGTGAGAAAGGGATACAAGCAGGGGGAGTGGGAGAGGGAGAAGCAGGCCTCCCACTGAGCAGGGAGCCTGAACCAGAGCTCCATCCCAGGACTCTGGGATCATGATCTGAGCCAAAGGCAACACTTAATGACTGAGCCTCCTAGGCGCCCCTGACTGCATTTTAGTAAGGTTTCTCTTTATTAATTTCTATAACTGGCTTATATTTTCTTTTTAATTCTTAGCCTTTTATTTTTATTTATTTTTATTATGCTCAATTAGCCAACATATAGGACATCATTAGTTGTTTGTTTGTTTTAAGATTTTATTTATTTATTTGACAGAGACAGAGAAGGAATACAGCAGGGAAAGTGGGAGAGGGAGAAGCAGGCTTCCTGCTGAGCAGGGAGCCGGATGTGGGGCTCTATCCCATGACCCAAGCCGAAGGCAGGTGCTTAATGACTGAGCCACCCAGGTGCCCCAATTTTCTTTTCTTTTCTTTTTTTTAAGATTTTATTTATTTGACAGATCACAAGTAGGCAGAGAGGCAGGCAGAGAGAGAGAGGGAAGCAGACTCCCCTCTAAGCAGAGATTCCCCATGCGGGGCTGGATCCCAGGACCCTGAGATCATGACCTGAGCCGAAGGCAGAGGCTTAACCCACTGAGCCACCCAGGCGCCCCAGGTGGTATATTTTAATCTCCTTCAAGAAATCCAGTAGGTCAGCAGCTCAGCGGATGAGAAAACCTCACTACCCAGAACTCTTGCTTTTCTCCAATGGGTTTTGGTTTCAAAACAACCCCTCCCAACTTCTCCACAAAATTCCCTCTCTGTTGGAGTAGCTTATGATTGTTTCCTGTGGCTTGTTTGTCTGAAATTGCAATTCTCCGCTATTCCCAAATAAACTTGTTTTTGCTTGTAAAATAACTTATTTTTTTAAAGATTTTATTTATTTATTTGACAGACAGAGATCACAAGTAGGCAGAGAGGCAGGCAGAGAGAGAGAGAGGAGGAAGCAGGCTCCCCGCTAAGCAGAGAGCCCCATGTGGGGCTTGATTCCAGGACCTTGGGATCATGACCTGAGCCGAAGGCAGAGGCTTTAACCCACTGAGCCACCCAGGTGCCCCAATAACTTTTTTTTTTTTTTAAGATTTTATTTATTTGACAGAGATCACAAGTAGGCAGAGAAGGAGAGAGAGGGAGGAGGAAGCAGGCTCCCTGCCTAGCAGGGAGCCCAATGCGAGACTCGGTCCCAGGGCCCTGAGATCATGACCTGAGAGGAAGGCAAAGGCTTAACCCAGTGAGCCACCCAAGCAGCCCCTAAAATAACTTATTTTTAAAGTCAACACTGCCAAAAGAATTTACTGCTTCCTCCAGCCAATACCTGGAGACAACCCCCACTCCCACCACACCCCCAATCTGTGGGAGCCTAAGAGTGGATAAGACTCCATTAGCTAACACAGCTAATGTTTCACAGGTTTCACGTGGCCAAACAAACACCTTCCATGATTTTGTAATTTTTCCCCTCCCCGGACTCTATTATACAGGCCCGGTTCACCCACCTCCATATTCCTTCCTTCTCCCTTCAAAACTCTCAGTCACCTCCGTACAAACAGAAGTTTAAGTCCAGTTCACACCGAACAGTCCCTTTTGCTGTAGTGTATTTATTATCTATTAGTGAGTAAAACCTGTTCTCACTTTAACTAGCCTCCCCCTGTATCTTTGACAGTAGTCATTATTATGATCCCCGCTTTACTGATTAAAACACTGACCCTTAAAGAGGTTGGCATCCTTGCCCCAAATTACGCAGCGGAGCTGGGTGGGCTTTGCCTAGCCCGGGTTCAAGTCTCCAAAGGGGAAGCGGCGTGGAGAACCGCTCTGGGCTGTGCGCCCCTAGGTGGAGCAGTTGCAAAAACCAGGGACACAGCTGCGACCTCTCCCCGGCGTGAACCGAGTAGTGGAGGGGCTCTTGGCACCTTCCCAGCCTGCGCCCAGATGCTGCGCGCCCTGACCAGCGCCCTGCGCCTTCCAGGCCCCTGGAGACCCCTTCGCACCCGTGGCTGCGCCTCCCATGGAGCTACTGGGGACCCGGAGATCCAAGTGCGCGCCCTGACCGGCGGAGACCAAGGTAAGTGCGCTGTCGCGGGGAGCGCCGAGGCGGCGCGGGAGCCAGGGCCAGGGGGCCCACGACAGCGGAAGGACACCAGTGAGGGGAAAGCGAACCGCTCACTGCGTTTAACGATTTGATCCCCAGCTGCGGTTTCCCAGTCAAGGTTCCGCAAGCCTTTCGGAAGCCCGGGGAGGTCGGCGACCACCCTGCTAGCAGGCCTGACCATAACTGAGGTCACCTAGGTCCCTTCAGTCCCCCATTCAGGGGCGGGGGTTTTGAAGGAGGGGGAAGGGAACTCGCTCAAGGAGAGTAGGAAGAACCCACCGCCAGCACCAGTACTACCGCTTGCACCCCAGTAACTTTAATTAAAAGGCTCTAACCCTCCGGGGAGAGTCCTGGCTAGGTTCCAGAGGGGCGAGGCGGACGAGCCAATCGGCCAGTGGGGCGGATGGAGGAGGAACAAGAGCAGAGAAGGGGCAGGAGCTGGGCATGTCGCCCTGGGCTCTCTCCCGGCCCACGCTGGCTGACGTTTGTGCCTTTTTGACTCAGAAAGTTCCTGTTGGTCTCTGGTGACATGGTTTGGACACTATGGCCAGCAAAGAATTCTTGGTAGGAATTGGGAAAGGTTGTTTTGTTAAAGCATAGGGACAGGACCTCTGGGCAGAAAGAGTGTCCTGGGGTTTTGAGTGATTAAGTTCTAGAATATACCTGAGGTTTGGTGGAGTGAGGTCTGGAGCCAAGGACCAAGAAAGAATTCTTGAGACAGCTTTGGTGCAAAATGGTGGTTTATTAAGGCCTGGGGACAGGACCCTGAGAAAGAAGAGCTGCTGCCGCTGGGTTGTGAGGGGTGGCCAGGTTATGTACCATGGGGGTGGGGGAAGTAAAGAATAGGGAGGTTTCTATAGAACTTTCATATGCTAAAGAGGATCTACAAGATACCAGATACCAGAGGCGTATCCATTGCCAAGGTCGTTCTGCCCTTTTTTTAGCAAGCAGTTAAGATAGTTGGGAGATTCCTAAAGAATGTCACATATGTCCTACCCAGGAGTGGGGGTGGGAGAAGGTTGCTGGGTGTCAGCTTTTGCTTTGTCCTCAGCCAGCCCTCTTCCCTCATCATTCCCACCTGAACAGTTTTGACCCTTAAATCTTTAAGGTTGAAGGTGGAAGGTCTTAGCTTCTGTAACATCTTCCCGCTGAACAGGGGCGTAGAGTTGTCCCTACCTACTCAGGTCAATACTGGTCAGTTGGGGACTGTGTAGGGGAGTTAGGAAAGACTGAGGCAGCTGAATCCAGGGGAGACAGCTCAGGTGATCTTCCCAAGTGGAAAGGATCATCTGTGGAAGTTATGGCAGTGAAGCAGTCAACGCCAGGTGAGGAGACATGAGAGAAACAGCAAAACATGATTAATGTAGCAAAAAGAAAATGAAGCTCAAATTAAGTTTTTTGCTAGTTGACAAAAAGCCCTTTTCCAGTCTAGGAGTTTAATCAATCATTAAAGGAGAGAGAGACTGTTTAAGTACTAATTTGAGTATGTCAGAACCCAAGAAATATTTTGTGATAACCTGGAACATAACCATAGTATTTTGTTTTTCTGATCATGTAAGGGCCTACTTAGCCAGAGCGATTCCATCTTGGATAAACAGTGATTTTGTTGTTTATGCAGTAAAACTTAAACTGACCGTGCCCTCCCCCGCCCCCCCCCCCCCCCCCCCCCCCCGAGGAACTTACTTAGAAGCAAGTCCGGGAAACCAGTAAAATATGGTCGACCAGCCCCTGATAACAGAGCCCAACTACAAGGATGGGTCAGGTCAGGTGGTGATAACAGAGCCCAAATACAAGGACAGGTCAGGTCAGATGGAGACAACAGAGCCCAGAATGCAAGGACGAGTCAGGCCGAGTGGAGATGATCTCATTGGCCAGGCTCAACCACATGGCCTTTGCTCTACAAAAGCTAGTCTGTGAAGCTGGGGGTTGTCGCTCTCTCTGTAAGAGATGGCACTGACCAGTCGGTTTGATTCTCGGTGCTGGCGCAAAATAAAGCTTTGCTTGACCTTCGCTTTGTATCAGTCTCGCTCCTTTGATCATGGACCCCATCAATAGCACAACTTCTACCTTGTGTAGCAGTTAAAACATTCACTACCATTCTATTCTGTAAAGCTGCTTTACGCATCTGTATCACCATAGCATTTTAATAGAGAAATGCTACTTCGAGGGGCATTTAGGACTGACCATGTACTTTGTAAGAGCTTCCACGTGCCAAACATCCTCCAGTTCCAAAGGGGGAACAAAAGTGGGTGTTAGTTGGTCATATCCATGAGACAGAACAAGTTCACCACTGTTTTAAGTTTGGAAGGTTGGCCAGGTTGGTAGTGGCTTTAATAATGCATCCGTGATTCCAAGCAAAACCCAGAGAACAGTGGCCATATAACCACTGGGTTCCGTTAGGAGACAAGTCCTCCAATTTTGGGTTTCTGTAACTACAGTCAAGATATCAAGGGCTATTCAGTTTTGGAGAGCCATCTTTTTAATGTGTAATAAAAGGCAGTCCATCATTACTTTGTAGGGACCAAGGGAGGCCAAACCTAGGGACAATTTTCCTTCACGAAGTTTTTCTCACCTCTATGGCTTTTTTGCCCAAATCAGTGGCCTGGTGTAAACCCTATATTACTTTCATTGGTTCCTAAGGTCATATCCTTTGAACGTCCTTTGAAGTGAATTACAGCTATCTCCTTAGGTAGGTGTACAGCCTTAAGAAGAGTTAATAATTTTAGGCCTGTATTGGACTGTGGAGTTATGGCTTGATAATAAACCCCTTTTCTTCCAAATTGCCCCATGGACATGTAGGACTAGGAAAGCATCTTTGGAGTCAGTATTAATATTAGTTTTTAAGGCTTTGGCAATTGCAAAGTGCTAGTGGGCACTACAGCATTCCCATCTTTTTTTTTTTTTTTTTTTTTTTTTTAAAGATTTTATTTATTTATTTGACAGAGAAAGATCACAAGTAGACAGAGAAGCAGGCAGAGAGAGAGAGGGAAGCAGACTCCCTGCTGAGCAGGGAGCCCGATGCGGGACTCGATCCCAGGACCCTGAGATCATGACCTGAGCCGAAGGCAGCGGCTTAACCCACTGAGCCACCCAGGCGCCCCTCCCATCTTTTCTTATTCCTTTTATGAAAACTATTGTCATCAGTAAACCAACTATCATTCATATTTTTAATAGGGGCATCTTAAATATGGCCAACTAAATAAAGATCAATAACCTCTGAACAGTTTTGCTCTATAGAGAAGTACAAGGGTCAGGTTCATGTTCGGGTAATTAGGTTTAAAATTTGACAAGTTCTGATGGGGTCCGTTATCAAAGGAGTGAGACTGATACAAAGCAAAGGTCAAGCAAAGCTTTATTTCACGCCAGTATCAAGAATCAAACCGACTGGTCGGGGCCGTCTCTTATGGAGAGAGCGACGACCCCCAGCCTCACAGACTAGCTTTTATAGAGCAAAGGCCATGTGGTTGAGCCTGGCCAATGAGATTGTAATACACAGAGAAAGTTGCATAGTCATGCTAGGTCACACATGGGTGGCCAATGGAATTACAATTTACCCTATAGTAGCTGTTTGAACTAGCCTATCTATCACTCTGGTCAGAATTGGCACCCAAAAGGTGGGGTTTACATTCTTTGGTGGTTAGGGAGATGGTATGTGTGCTTTACTGATTGGATGTCTCCACCTGGCCTGACTCATCCTTGCATTCTGGGCTCTGTTATCTCCACCTGACCTGACCTGTCCTTGTATTGGACTCTATTATCAGGGACTGGTTGACAATATTTTACTGGTTTCCCAGACTTGGTTTTAAGTACGTTCCCCTGGGGGCGGGGGGGCAGGGTCAGTTTAAGTTTTACTGCATAAACAACAAAATCACTATTTAACCGAGATGGAGTCGCTCTGGCTAAATAGGCCCCTACATTCCCCCCTTTTCTTTGGAGATTAGTCAAATCCTTGACTTTTCAGCCAGTTCTATGTCCTCTTTTGTACAAATGACATTAGGGCGTTTATAATGCAGGGGCCAAGGGGCACCTGGGTGGCTCAGTGGATTAAGCATCTGCCTTCAGCTCAGGTCATGATCTCAGGGTCCTGGGATTGAGTCCCGCATCGGGCTCTCTGCTTGGTGGGGAGCCTGCTTCCCCCCTCTCTCTCTCTGCCTGCCTCTCTGCCTACTTGTGATCTCTCTCTGTCAAATAAATATATAAAATCTTAAAAAAAAAATGCAGGGGCCAAAAAGTAACATTTAACAATAGGAGCAACAATGAACTCAATGAACTCATTGTTTTTTGAGTCTTAGCTTTAGTCCACGATCAGCGGGGTCCATTGGCAGCAGCATCCATCTCTGGAGGACGTCCTTGTCCTCGGCTCGTTTGATGTGACACGCGTGAATCCAGGCCCTGATGACTTCTACTTTTATTGCCATGGGGGTGGTCAGGATGGCAGTAAATGGTCCCTTCCAGCGAGGCTCTAAGTTTCCCACTTGGTGGCGGCATATCCAAACCAAGTCCCCCGGTTGGTAAGGATGTGGTTCCACCTCCGTCTCCATCTCAGTGTGGGCAGTTTGGATCCCTTTGTGGCCTCTTTTTAAGACAGACTGTAATGCCTGCAGTGACCTTGGCCATCTGCAGTGCCTTGATGAGTGCAATCAGCTCCAATTTTTGCACCGAGGTTCCATGTGTCAGGGCCAACATCCAGAGTTCCTGCTCAGGAGAAACCACCACAGCCCCCGCATACTTCTTTCCATCGACCATGTTGCTACTCCCATCTGTGAACAGAGTCCTCTCCGCATCCGGGAGGGGAGTGTCTCTGAGATCTGGCTTTATTCCTGTGACCTGGGTTAGGACCTCCCTGCAGTTGTGTGGCTGGTCAGCCAGCTCCTCTGGTAGCAACGTGGCTGGATTTAGCACCGCCAGGGGCCGGAAAGTCACTTTCGGTTTGCTGAGGAAGAGGGTCTGATACCCTGTCACTCGGGCATTTGTCATCCACCAGTCTGGTGGAGTCTGGAGAAGGCCCTCGATTGTAAGTGGTGGTCAAGATGAGATTTTGACCCAAAGTCAATTTACATGCATCCTTGACTAGGAGGGCCGTGGCAGCAGTTATGCAGAGGCAAGGGGGAACCCAGCCTCTACTGGATCTAGTTTCTTGCTAAGATAGGCTACTGGTCTTTGTCAGGGCCCCAGAGTCTGAGTCAAAACTCCTTTGGCCACCACTGCCTTTTTATCCACATACAAGTGGAAGGGCTTGGTAACATCTGGGATGGCCAATGCTGGGGCACTCAGTAAGGCTGTTTGTAATTCCCAAAATGCTCCTTTGCCTCAGCTGTCCACTCTACCATAGTGAGTCCTCCCTTAGTCAGTTCGTAGAGAGGTTGGGCAATCTCCACGAACCGCAGTATCCATAGCCTACAGTGGCCCACCATCCCAAGAAACTCCCTCATTTGTCGGGGCATGGTGGGGCAGGGGTATCGGGTGATCACCTGTTTCCTGGACTTAGACAGTGAACTCACTTCCTCGTGGACATCAAAGCCCAAATAAGTAGCATAGCTCTGACAAAGCTGTGCTTTCTTTGCTGACACCCAATACCCTTTTTCCTGCAGAGTCTGTAAGAGAGCTCTCGTCCCCCGCAAGCATGACTCATAGTCCTCGGCGGCTATCAGCAAGTCATCAACATACTGTAACAGAGTGACTCCTGGGTTGGAGGTTCTGTACTCACGCAAATCCTCGTGTAGGGCCTTGTCGAAGATAGTGGGTGAATTCTTGAATCCTTGGGGAAGTCTTGTCCAGGTGAGCTGGCCTTGGAACCCTTCCTGTGGGTCGGACCACTCAAAAGCAAAAAGGGGCTGAGACTCCTTTGCTAAAGGTATGCAGAAAAATGCATCCTTGCGATGTAAGACGGTATACACAGTTCTTTTGGGGCCCAGGAGGGAGAGTAGGGTATAGGGGTTAGGCACCGTCGGGTGGATATCTTCAACCCATTTATTAACTTCCCACAAGTCCTAAATGGGTCGGTACTCCCCAGTCTCGGCCTTTTGACAGGCAGCAAAGGTGTGTCATTAAAACATAATTTTTCTCTCTAAAATAACCCTCATTTCCAGAGATAGCCAAATCAGGACTAATTTATTTGAAAAACAAGTCCAGTTTTAACAAACTTGGCCTAATTATTTACATAAGATGAGCAAGAACGGTGAGTGATCATACAGATCTTTAAGAATCTGCTTTGCTGGAACTTCATATAAGGAATCTCTAGGTTGAACTTTTAATAGCCTCTCCAGGCCAGAAGCCAAGCCATGTACTTGCCATCAGACATGCCTGCAATACCTGTGGATTTGGGCAGATTCCTCTTCCTGAGGCCCCCAAAGAATCCTGAGGTTCCTGCACCTGCCAGGAAGTGACATTCTTTACTCACCGGGTGAGGCTGCTGGGAACTCTGTAAGCAGGGTACTAGGCTAACAGTCCAAGGGGCTTTATGGCTCCAGGTTTCATAAAGTCAATCTTAGTTCCTAAAAGCTGTCTGGTCATATCTGAGTCTATGCATGTCTTTCTCAAATATGACATTCTAGTCAAAGTCTTGGTAAAATAACTAATGGTGTCCTGTTACAAGAACAGATTCTTATTGAACTTATGCAAATAACTGATTGCCATGGAAGAATACTTACTGAGACCATTTGAGTTTCAGAGGGTTCAGATAGAAAAGTTGAATGCTTTGATTTGTTTACAAATTAATATTTTTACATTTCTGTAAGTCACAGATAACTTAAGTAAAATTTTTCTTAGTGTGGAAGAGCAAACATTAGAGAACCAGCAATGTTTAAAATGAGACATAACACTATCATCTTTTAGTTAATTTAACCCCATGTTACTAATTCTGGTTTAGTTTGAATGCAGCTTTAGTTCTGTAAATTCTTACCCATTTCAGTTTTAGGATTTTTAATATATAGAATACCTGTATTTGTCCTTAAAGCCCTTTATATGAATCTCCTTTAAGGTGAAACTCATTTTACAAGAGAATTTAAAAAAAAAAAACAAAAACTCAGAAATGGACATTGTTAATGATCTGAGATTTCACTATGATACTGTAGACAAACTCAGTTATTCTGCGACCCACTGACTCATAACACTTCAGTAATTACAGTATCAAGTGATGAGCTATCAAAACATTAAAACTGGGGTGCCTGGGTGGCTCAGTGGGTTAAAGCCTCTGCCTTCGGCTCGGGTCGTGATCCCAGGGTCCTTGGAATGAGCCCTGCGTTGGGCTCTCTGCTCAGCAGGGAGCCTGTTTCCCCCTCTCTCTCTGCCTGCCTCTCTGCCTATCAAATAAATAAATAAAATCTTAAAATATATATATATTTTAAAAAAAAACATTAAAACTTTAGGAAATGCATAGAATCTCTAGAATAGTTATAGCATTTACTCAAATGTAACCCAAGATTTATCACTTGTTTAGCAGTACTTCCTGAGTAACTTAACATACCAAGGAAAATTCTAATGAGTTAAAGAGATTTCATATACAATTCAAATCTTGTCAACATCTGCTAAAATCGTATAAAGTTTTAAAGCACTTGCCTAAATATAATTAGGGATGTTAAAGACCTGATACAGGCATAATGTGGGAAATGGTTTTTCTGGACAGGCAAAGAGGAGACAACTGTTTACATTTTCTTCCTAACAGCAGATTAATTTAAGAAAACTGTCTTTTTGAATGGAGACAATTTTAATCTTATACCAGTGTACCTTTAAAACCCATTCATTTTAATCTTAGTCTGTCCTGACCATACCTAAAACTTCTTTTCTGAAGATTTCCCTTCACAAACCTTTTACTAACTTCCTCTTACATTTAAATTTTGTCCCAAGCCACTTCTTTTCAAACCATCTCATTTAGAACAAAATTACCTTTTATCTTTAACAAAATGCATTCCCATTCCGTATCTTTCTTAAGTATCTATTTTTCCACATACAGAATTGTTTCCCGTATTTCCATTAGTCTTAGTTACAGTTAGAATTTTGTACTCTTAGAAACACCTTAGTCTCTAGTCAGTTAAGTATTAACCACTTGTGAACTGTTACAACAGAATTTTCAGATGGCAAATTTATAAATCAGTTAGCACAAAACATGTTTACCAACAGATTTAAATATTCTTAGTTTCTTTGCAGTAAGTCAAAAGCATTTACTTGATTTAGCATTTTATCCTATTTGAAAGACCTAGATGTCCAACGAATTTAATTCCATTTGTCATCCAAGCAAAACTTTAACTTTCAGGTTACCAAAGACTTTGAAAGCTATATTAACAATTACCCATGAAAACTCTGAGACAATGAACCATCAGTTTAGTCATCGTTTTGCTAACAACCCAGCAGAGGTACCATGAAGTTATTTGACTTTCAGTAAACCTTGACAGAATAAAAGCTTCACATTTACTGCTGTAACTTTGAAGACAGGTCTATCTTAATTAAACCAACAAACATAACTTAATTTAAATACTGATTTATGTTCCACCTGGGCCCACCCCATTTTCAGTATTTACCTGAGACATGGGTGGGGAAATCTGAAGTGGGGGGTGTTAGGTCCAGGGGGTGCTCTTCTTGCTCCTTAATAGTGAAGAGAGAAGGAGCCTTGGTGCATGGTCTGGAGGCCAGTCTTGCAGGCCGCAGGCCGCACCCACAATGGTGCAGAAATGGGAGAAGAGGGAGACAGAAGGAACCAAGTGCTGCTAGGAGGCAGAGAAAGGATTCCTGGTTTTAGAGCTCATCAGCCCCAACAGAGAAGCAGATGCTGTGTTTTCCCGCCAACAAGTGGGGAGAGGTTAAGCAGTCCATGTGGGGCCAGAGAAGACAGGGAATTTTCCTGAAACAAAGGAGTTTTGGCAGCTGCTTGGGAATATTCCTTAAAGTCTATGCCTTGCGTTAGACTAACCCCAGTTGGCTCCAGATAAAGCCGTTAACACAGGAAATGAGTGAGGGAAAAGCCCCCACATCTATTAGGAGGGACAGAGAGAAAGTCAGAGTCCCCTTTGCTAGGGATGGCCTATGTATCCTCCAGCAACCTGGGTTTACTAGAAGGTTTATTTACATAATTATCATCCAGCATGTCAGGAGGGAGTTTACTAGCTGACTCATTTGGGCAAACACATTCTGCAACAGGCCTTTAGGTTGGGGTCCTGGTGTAGAGCAATGAAGGCCTAGCTATGAGCAATGAAGGTACCCTAGGTCCATTTGCCCTATTTCCTGCAGAGATCTAACTGATAGATCCCACTGAGGCCATGCAGTGTGACAGGAGCTCAGTCCTTTCCTAAGTTCTGCAATCCAGATTATTTCCAGTGGGTTAAAAGGCACTCCAAGGTAGAGTCCTTGGGAACTGAAGAAGCCTACTGAGGCCATGCTCCCAGTAAAGTAAAGAAGGTCCATTACCAAATCCCTCCTGACTCCTGGGTGGCATCCCACACAGGATTATGTCAGAGGTTCCCATGTGTCAAAATTGACCTGAGGCGTCCCTCAAGACATCGCTATTGATCACGATCCTGCCTTACCCAGGAAGGCATTCCTGCACATAAAAGGCGCTGGGGGGGTGCCAGCACCCCTACCCTTCCCCATCGCATCCTAGGCTGCCAGTGGGTGCCTGGTGAATGGACCAAAATACTGTGCCTTGCTATGCCATCGTCTGTCCTGAAGATTGCATACTGTTTTGCCAATTTAACCCATGGAAATACTAGAAAAGTGGGGTGCATGGGTGGCTCAGTGGGTTAAAAGCCTCTGCCTTTGGCTCAGGTTATGATCTCGGGGTCCTAGGATGGAGCCCTGCATCCGGCTCTCTGCTCAGTGGGGAGCCTGCTTCCTCTTCTCTCTCTGCCTACTTGTGATCTCTGTCTGTCAAATAAATAAAAATAAAAAATCTTAAAAAAAAACAAAAAAAGAGAGAAATACTAGAAAAGTTTGTCAAGGGGAAATTACCCAATTTTGTAACTTTAAGTAGTTTGTAGAAGACACTAATAAGAAACAGTAAAGATTGATATCCATCATGGTCTATGTGACATTCCAACACATGTGGTCCTTACAGCCAACTTACCTAGGAAATGGTCCCTGGTTGCATTTTAATTCAATCAGGTACTGGTTTTGACTGGCTCCCAGTGGAGGTCCTGTGGCCAGAAATGGCTAGGCCAGGGATGTGGAGGGGATCACATTAGACTAATCAGGAGGAAACCTCACACGGGATTCTTAAGGTTGGCAGCCGTCCTGGTGACTTAGGTGGCTGTCCCGAGCCCAAGACAAGACAACTTCGTGTAAGAACAGGAACAGAGAGAGGGCATCAAGTTTCTGAGTCTTACTACCCTTCCGGCCAGGGTACTGACTTCCAGCTGAAACGCAGACATTCTCCTCCCTGTAGAATAGCCACAGGTTAGAGGATTCCAGCCTGAGCAATCTACATGCAAGTGTTCCAGTAAGACCACACTCCTTGAAAAGCCCCTGAAATGAGACTAAAGGAAGAGGAGAGAATTTTGTACTGAAGCTCAGAGTCCAAATGTAAAGACTCACACCCCCCTCTCGGCTGCCAAATGATGAAATTCTAGAATATACATGAGGTTTGGCGGAGGGAGGTCCAGAGCCAAGGACCAAGAAAGAATTCTTGAGACATCTTTGGTGCAAAATGGTGGTATATTAAGGCATGGGGAAACACCCATGGGCAGGAAGAGCTGCTGCCCTAGGGTTGTGAGGGGTAGGCAGTTATATACCATGGGAGTGGGGGAAGTAAGGAAAAGGGAGGTTTCAATCGGACTTTCGAACTTTTGTATGCTAAAGAGGACCTACAAGATACCAGATACCAGAGTCCTTGCCATTGCCAAGGTCGTTCTGCCCTTTTTAGCAAGCTATGAAGATAGCTGGGAGATTCCTAAAGAATGTCACATATGTCCCTCCCAGGAGTGAGGGTGGGAGAATGTTGCTGGGTGTCAGCTTTTGCTTTGTCCTCAGCCAGCCTTGTGTCCCCTCATCATGAAGAGAGACTGATTATGTAAGATTTTCTATCCTCTGGACAGGTGGGTAATGTTAGGGCTCCAGGAAGTTGAGTCTATAGGTTTCTGGAGATTACTTTTTTCTTACGAATCATTAAAGCAGTTGCAAATGGATCAAGACTGGAGTCCTACAGGATGGTGATTTCCATCAGTTAACCATTTGTTTTTCCCCTTTCCTTTGTTCTGGGGCAGCCAGGTGTGCCTGAGGAATGTTGCACTTGTTCTACCTGGGTCGGGGGCGGGGGCGGGTGTCACAGAGCAGCTTGTGCTTTGCCCTCAGCCTGCCTTCTCCCTCATCAACTGGCAGAGAACATTTTCAATTGCACCTGTTGTGTTGTTTCTGCAGGGGTGAGAGGAGACCAAAGTGCGTTCAGTGGGGTTACTCACAGGCTTCAGTTACCATCAGGGCAAAGCCAATTTTTTTTGGCCTTACTTTCTCCCCAATCCCAAGCCCTCTCCCTAAATTTGTTGTAACTTAGTTTGTGTTTTAATTTACATAGTTCTAATGTACATAGATGGTGTTGTACTGTATACATCTTGTGTTTATTCCTTCCTTTTTCCCCCAGCCTGATTTGAAGGTTTTCATTTTGTTTTGTTTGTTTGACAATGGAGAAAAGTTTATTAAGTGAAGATACAGAAAAAACTCTCAAGAATGAGAGGGGTCCCCACCAGGGTTGTCAACCAGGGCCATTAGGGTTGGTCTTTTATAGAAAGCTAACCAGGGAACTTAAATCCTCTTAACCAATCCTCTTGGCTTACTCCTTTTTTAGGGGATGGTCATTCTTTGTTGGTCACAGGATGTTACCATAAAGACACCCACCCCCATACCTAGGGCAGGGTGGTCCGATTTGTCCCCTTATTTCTGGTTTCCCCACACCTCCACCTTTTGGGGATTTCTGAGAGCCTGATCATTTAGCTCCCTATCTCTCCCTACATTGCTCCCCTGTCCCTTCCTCATTCCTTCCCCTGGAACAGTAACCCTAACTGCCCTTACAGAATGGGATGATGACCGCTCTGGCTGCTTCCTGCTGAAATGGGGCAGTGGGCTGTATGGCAGTTAGAATCTATCCAAGGGTCCATCCAGGGGCTTATGGTATGGCTCCAGGGCGTCATGATGAGCAGCAAACTGTGCAGGGAACCCTCCTACACTGC
Source organism: Lontra canadensis (assembly GCF_010015895.1). Classification (NCBI taxonomy): domain Eukaryota; kingdom Metazoa; phylum Chordata; class Mammalia; order Carnivora; family Mustelidae; genus Lontra; species Lontra canadensis. Next base: position 1,875,271 of record NW_022631142.1, on the reverse strand, counting down.
TGGTGGGAAGGCAAGCTGATTCTAAATTATTGTTGTTGTTTTTAAGATTTTATTTATTTATTTGACAGAGAGAGCACCAGAGAGCACAAGCAAGCAGAGCAGCAGAGGGAGAGGGAGAAGCAGGCTCCCTGCCGAGCAAAGAGCCCGATGTGGGGCTCCATCCCAGGATCCCAGGACCCTAGGACCCTGGGATCATGACCTGAGCCGAAGGCAGAGGCTTTAACCCACTGAACCACCCAGGCTCCCCAGATCACTACTTCTTTAATAATCAGTGACCTGAAACAAGGACTTGTGCCTCAACTTTACAAAACAATCACTTATCAAATTAAGGCTCACTTGCAAATGACAGAATGTTTTATCCCCAAAACACCCCCAAGGATTGACAGATTAAACCTCTGCCCTTGCTAGAGGGCACGTAGAAGGCAGGAGAAAGTCCCTGAGAAGGGAACCACTGAGAAAAGGTGGAGGAGGCAGGAGGAGGGGGAGGCTCACAGAGGAGAATCCATTTCCCTCCAGCCCAAAGTGGTCATTTAGAGTCATTTGATGTTTGCTTTAGAAGGCAGGGCTTCTGCTTTCTTTGCCTGTTTACCTCTTTACCTCTTTACCTGTTGCCCTTGAAAATAGGATTAGTTGGGGGGCCTGGGTGGCTCAGTCCTCAAGCATCTGCCTTTGGCTCAGTCGTGGTCCCAGCGTCCTGAGATCCAGTCCCACATGCTCAGTGGGAAGCCTGTTTCTCCCTTTCCCATTCCCCCTGCTTGTGTTCCCTCTCTGACTCTGTGTCTCTCTGTCAAATAAATAAATAAAATCTTTAAAAAGAAGGAAAGAAAATGGGATTAGATTTTTAACCACTCTTGGCTCTTCTTATGGCTTGACTCAATTCCTTAGCTGGGTGCGCAGGGTTCAGCACCACAACCTCACCTTCCCATCTTCTCTCTTCGAGCCGGGGGTTCATCTTACACCTTCCCACCTCTGTTTTGTCACCTTGAATTCTCTTTCCTCTCTGCTGATATAAGTCCTTCTGCAATTACTCCTCCCCCTCCCATTATCCCTTTACTTTCCATGTATCTGGACTGGACTCTCTCATAGGCTGTTAGCTCTGTGGAAGTAAGGATTGCCAGCTGAGTCTGGCGTTAATATAAGGCACATTCACTTCTTCTCTGGGCCTCAGTTTCCCCTTCTGTATAGTATGGGGTTGTAAAACCACTTGGTCCCTAATACCTTGCGGTGTTTTCTTTTCCTTTTTTAAATGATTTTATTTGGGGTGCCTGGGTGGCTCAGTGGGTTAAGCCCCTGCCTTCCGCCTAGATCATGATCCCAGGGTCCTGGGATTGAGCCCCACATCAGGCTCTCTGCTCAGTGGGAAGCCTGCTTTCCCCATCCCCCCTGCCTGCCTCTCTGCCTGCTTGTGATCTCTGTCTGTCAAATAAATAAATAAAATCTTAAAAAAAAAAAAGTTCTTAAAAAAATAAATGATTTTATTTATTTGCGAGAGAGAGAGTGCACACGCGTGCACACAAGCAGGGGGTAGGGGCAGAGGGAGAGGGAGAAGCAGACTCCCCACTGAGCAGGAAACCCAACGTGGGGCTCCATCCCAGGACCCTGAGACCTGAGCAGAAGTCAGATGCTTAGCTGACTGAACCACCCTGGCACCCCTTACAGTGTGCTTTCTATTGACTCTTCCAGGGACCAAGAATTTTCTGTCCTCTTCAAGGTCTTTCTGGCTGGACTAAGAATCAAATTGACATGAAATGGATTAACAGGAGAAAATCAAATTTAATTCTGTATGTACAGGGAATTCATACAGACATGGAAATTCCAAAAACAGGCAAAATGAGATAAATAAGTCACTCTGAACTAAGGAGAAGAGGTAAGGGTCTGGGACTTCAGAGGGAAGGAATACAATTCACAAAAAAGATGAAAAGGAGTAAATGTTTGCTAAACAAATGTTTGCTGGGCCACCCAGAAACAATGGGACATAGAGGACTTTGATCAAACAGGCCATAGGGTGCCTGGGTGGCACAGTCAGTTAAGAGGTTAAACTTCTGAGTCTTGGTTGCAGCTCAGGCTCAGCACTCAGCAAGGAGTATGCTTCAATCTTCTTTCCCTCCCTTTGCCCCTTACCTTCTACTTGCTCTCTTGAGTTCTCCTCTCTCTCAAATAAATAAACCTTCTTTTGAAAAGATTTTATTTATTTATTTGAGAGAGCGAGAGAGTGAGCATAAATTGGGGGAAGGAGCAGAGAAAGAGGGAGAAGCAGACTCCCCACTGAGCAGGGAGCCGGACTCTGGGCTCCATCCCAGGACCCCGGGACTATGACCTGAGCCAAAGGCAGTCGGTTTAACCGACTGAGCCACCCAGGTGCCCCTCAAGTAAATAAATCTTAAACAGGGCGCCTGGGTAGCTCAGTGGGTTAAACCGACTGCCTTCAGCTCAGGTCATGGTCCCAGGGTCCTGGGATCGAGCCCCGAATCGGGCTCTCTGCTCCGCAGGGAGCCTGCTTCCTCCTCTCTCTCTGCCTGCCTCTCTGCCTGCTTCCGCGATCTCTCTCTCTCTGTCAAATAAATAAATAAAATCTTTTTAATAAATAAATAAATAAATCTTAAACAATAATAACAACAATAACAAACCAGGTCTTGCTGGGTTCCTCCCAGTCTACCATACGTAGTTCATAGTAAAATGTAGTTATTTATGGTGATAACTCTCTTCCTGGATCAGATCCTGTATCTATTTGGGCAGTTGTTGGGGAGGGAGACGTAAAGAGCTTTTCCTGAGTTAATTGGATTTGACTGTTTTTTAACTCAAATAATCTTCATGCCAAAGTGATCCAAAGCAGCCTGCCCTTGGTCCCTACCACTCCCACCTATATTACCTGACCTGAGATGGAGGCCATCCAGATAGAAGTGAGCTAAGGTCAGCTGCTAAGGAAATTATTAACCAGTGGCTTGTGGATTTGGTTAAGATCGGAGACGGTGTGATACAGACCTACAACACTGCAGAGGTCCCACAAGGGCAATGTTCTCGGAATCAGAGCTCAATGAAAAACTTCAGGACCATGGCTGAGTTCTCTCTTATTTCTCTAGGATTTGACATGTTGGAGTACAAACTGAATGAAAGCCAAAGACACCCTGTCTGGCTCCTCATAGCACCCAGCTTGAAGTTCTTTCCTTCTCTCGAATCCTGGAATTTTCCCTAGCATCTATGCCTTTTTCCTGTTCACTATACCCATAAACTCTGGCTAAGCACTTATGGGCATCATCTTTTTTTTCCCTTTTTTTTTTTTTTTTTTTTTTTTTTTTTTGACAGAGAGAGATCACAAGTAGACAGAGAGGCAGGCAGAGAGAGAGAGAGAGAGAGAGGGAAGCAGGCTCCCCGCTGAGCAGAGAGCCCAATGCGGGACTCGATCCCAGGACCCTGAGATCATGACCCGAGCCGAAGGCAGCAGCTTAACCCACTGAGCCACCCAGGCGCCCCCCCCCTTTTTTTTTAGATTTTATTTTTAAATACTCTGTATACCCAGCATAGGGTTTGAACTTACAACCCCAAGATTAAGTAAGAGTCACATGCTCTAGCAACTGAGCTAGCCAGGTGGCCCAAGCATTATCGCCTTAAATCCTCATAACAACCTTTTTATAATTTCTTTTTATGGATCTGGAAATTGAAGGCCAGAAGAGTAAACCAACTTGCCCAAGGTCAATGGCTAAGCTGTGATTTGAGCCAAGCACCCTATTTGTCTTCTGAAGAAGGAGATAAAGATGGAGAGAAGGGATATAGATGAAATATGGGAGACATTCAGCCAGTAAGAAAGGAGACAGAACAGGAAAGTGAAGAGGAGAGAGGAAAGTTTCTACCAGTCTCAAGATGTCGTGACTGTGTTAGTTTTCTATTGCCACATAACAAATTACCTCAAGCTTTACTGCTTAAAATAACACACATTTATTGTCTTATAGCTTCTGGAGGTCAGAAGTCCAAGCACAATTGGGCAGGGTTCTCTGCTTCAGGGTTTTACTGAGTTGCAATCCCGGGAGTTGGCCAGGGCTGTGGTCTCATCGTAGGCTTGACTAAGGAGAGATCTACTTCCAAGCTGCTTCTTTTGATAAAATTCACCTTCTATGGTTGTAGGACTGAAGCCCTGTTTTCTTCCTCCTTGCTTGGGGGCCATTCTCAGCTCCTGGGGGCTGCCTCTAGTTGCTTGCCACATGACCCTCTCTATAGGCCCACTAGTTTGGCTAGTGTGCCCTAGCAAGACAGAGTCTTATGTATGCATTGTAGCCTAATGATGGAACTAACACCTTATCACCGGTGCCATATAATTGAACCGCAGTCTTGGAAGTGACATTTTATGATCTTAGCTGCATTCTGTTGGTTAGAAGCAATTCACAGGCCTTGCCCACACTCCAAGGAAGGAGATTACTGAGGCTATGAAGATTGCGCCCAGTCTAGGGTCTGTCTGCCACAAAGACCTTGGACTGCTACACTCTAGTGCGGTTTTTCTTTATCTACTAGAGTTTCTCTTCCTTAAAGTTGCAGCATTTTCTCTCCTGGAGCACTAGAGCTGGAGAAGACCTTGGGCGCATCTGAGTTCTGTGGAACTTCCAGAGGCCTGCTGGGCTCAAAGAACTTTTTGAAGGTTTCCAAGGAGGCTAAGGAGGCCATCTAATCTGAAATGTTATGGTTTTCTGTCCTGAACCACAGTTCTCTAACTCCTGGCTGGAAACTCTGTCCCTTGAGAGCCCTCAAACTTTCATTGTTCCTTCCCTGTGTTATAGATCAACTCACACTGAGAAAGCCATCTTAATAAATAGGGCTTGCTCCACAGACAAGGCTAAGAACCCTGGAATGAAATAATGAGAGGACTTTGAAGACTAAAGGATAGGTAAACACTAGAGGGAAAACAGCCAAGAAGGTATTAGAGTATTTGAGCCCATGCCCAGAGCTCTCTTTTCTCTACAACTGGCCCAGATTGTGGGGGTGGGTTAAGGCTAGAGTAGGAAGCAATGGCCAGATTGGGGAAGGGGGGCATCTTTTGGGTGATATTAAGGAATTTGACTTAATTTTGGTGAGAAGGGAAAGGGAGGGACATGGTTGGATTTGGGTTAGAAAGAGGATTTGGACCCAAATGAGGGAATGAATTTGGAGTCGGAAGGAAGAGCAAGACTGAAGGCAAGAGGGCCAGTTAGGCAACTCATGTAGTAGAGGAGAGAGCCCATATCAGGTTACTGGCTGCAGGGAGGGTATCAGCTGAAAGGTCTGAGATCTGTTTAGGAGGTTGAATTGTTCAGGGAGACTGAGTAAATTGCATAGGTGAGGAAGAGGGAGCAGCAGGACAGCCTTCTGGGTTGACAGATCATTTGCTAACGAAGGGTACAGGAGAAAGACTGAGCCATGGGTTTACAAGCTATTCCACTTCTGTGAGGCAGAAGAAACAAGCAGTTATTCTCTACATTTTATCGTCAGGGAAACTGAAGCATGGGTGTGTGTGACTTGCCCCAAGTCCCAGTGCTCATGAAGAGTAGAGGTTGCCCAGAACCCAGGCTGCTGCCTCCAGACCCCAGCCCAGGAGTGAGCAGGCCTACTGGCTCACCCAAGGCTACCCTGTCACTTGCAGGAATCACTGAGATTCTGATGAACAGACCGAGTGCCCGCAATGCTTTGGGGAACGTCTTGGTCAGCCAGGTGAGAAAGGGCAGACACCAGGGTGGGGCGGGGGTGTTGGGATGGGGCTGGGCTGGGGGGTATCTGACAAGGTCTCCTCTGCAGCTGCTGGAAGCTCTGGCCCAGCTGCAGGAGGACCAGCAAGTGCGTGTTCTGCTCTTCAGAAGTGGAGTGAAGGGTGTGTTCTGTGCAGGTGGGTTTCCTCCCCTGCCCGTATCCCTCCCTCTGGGCTCATCAGGATACCCCCAGCCTACAGGGGGTCGAGGGCTGAGGTCAGCTCTAGCATAGGACTTATTATTCCCATTTTTCAGATGTGAACTCAAAAACTCAAAAGAGGTAAAATTCCTTGCCTAGTATTACACAGCTAGTAAGAGGTAAAACAGAATTTTAACTTGGCCCCTCTGATCCCCAAATCCTTGTTCTTTCTGCTACACCATGCTTTTTCTGACCCTTCACTGAGGAAATGAAGAAACCGAGTCCAGTGACATTCACAAGGTCTGTGGCCAAGATAGGACTCTGTGCCCCTTTGCCCATCCACAAGATCTCAGTCCCTGTCACCATAGCTCTCCACTGCCCCTTGATGGTTTGGTTCCCACAAGAGGACAAGCACTATGAACTTCTGTCTCAAAGACTAGAAACATCCCATCCCACAAGAAGCAAGTGAGTGAGAGAGATGCTGGGCTGAGCTAAGAACCCACTCTGGGGTGATTGGGGAAGGGAGAACAGTGGTCAGTGGGGAGGTAGGAAGAGGCCGTGGGGCACTGTAGGAGATCTGGGTCTGTTCCTGACTTGCTCTGGAATCTTGAGATCACCCCTACCCCTCCCTGCACCTCAGTTTCTCCATCTGTCATTAGGGGTTGGAACTAATCAAAGACTTGCAAGGGCTCTCAGCTCTGACTTCTTAGTCTCAGGCTTGAAGAGAATATATTCACCTCCTACTCCTACCTCCAGGCCCCTGCCATCTGGCTTTAGATGACACTACTCTGACCAAGGTCCTTGCCCACCTCCATGCCACTGTATCCTGCCCTCGCTTCTCAGTTCTCATCTTACCTGACCGCTCAGTCTCCTTGGACCACACTGTCCCCTCCTGTTAAAAAATAATCAATGTCAACTGTTTCTCAATAAAACTGGAAAGAAATAATATATTTTAAATATTATATTATACATTTAAAATTGTGGTAAATATACACATTACACAGAGTTTACATTTTAACCATTTTTAAGTATAAAATTAAGTAACACTGAGTATAAGTAACACTGAGTATAGTGTGGTGCAAGTATCTGAGTCACAAGGCCGTGCAACTATCGCCATCGTCCAGTTCAAGAAATTTTTCATCATCCCAAATTCTGTATTCATGAAGCAGTTCTTCCCCATTCCTCCTTCCCCTACCAGGCCCTGATAATCTCTGTTGTACTGTCTCTCTCTATTAATTTGCCTATCCTAGTTACCTCATACAAGCAGAATCATACATTTGGTCCTTGTGTCTGGTTTCTTTTACTTAGCATAATGTCCTCAAGGTTCATCCATGGTGTAGCATGGTAGAATTTCATTTCTACTTATGGCTGAACCATATTCCATTGTATATATACTACATCGTGGTGTTTTTGTTATTTTAAGATTTTATTTATTTATTTGTCAGAGAGAGGGAGAGCACAAGCAGGGGAGAGCAGAAGGCAGAGGGAGATGAAGAAGCAGACTCCCTGCTGAGCAAGGAGCCTGAGGTGGGACTTGATCCTGGGATCCTGGGATCCTGACTTGAGCTGAAGGCAGACACTTAAGCTACTGAGCCACCCAGGTGCCCCTTGTTTATCTATCTTGATGGGCACTGGGTTGTTTATACCTTTTGGCTATTGTGAATAATGCTGCTATGGGTACTGGGAGGCAAGTCTCTTGAGTCTTTGCTTTTAATTCTTTCCGGAGTGGGAGTGCTGGATCATATAGTAATTCTACATCTAACTTTTTGAGGATGCACTCAAGTGTCTTCCATAGCAGCTGCATCATTTCCCATTCCTAGCAGCAATGCACCGGGGTCCTCCACACCCCTGCCAGCACTTGTTTTCTGTTTCTGTTGTTGTTTGTAATCCTAAATGATGTGAGGTTGGTGTCTCCTTGTGGATTCTATTGGCATTTCCCTAATGACCAATGATGTTGAGCATCGTTTCTTGTGCTTATTGATCATCTGTACGTATTTTCTTTGCAGAAATGTCTATTCAAGTTCCTTGTCTTCTGTGGTTTTTGTTACTGAGTTCTAGGAGTTCTTAATGTATCCTAGATTATTACCACCTTATCAGATATGGGATTTGCTAGTATTTTCCTCCATTTGGTGAGTTGTCTTTTCACTCTTTTTTTTTTTTTTTTAAGATTTTATTTATTTGACAGACAGAGATCACAAGTAGGCAGAGAGAGAGAAGGAAACCGGCTCCCTGCTGAGTAGAGAGCCCAATGCAGGGCTCAATCTCAGGACCCTGGGATTGTGACCTGAGCCGAAGGCAGAGGGTTAAATCACTGAGCCACCCAGGCGCCCCCTCTTTTCGCTCTCTTGATAGTGTCCTTTGAGGCACAAAAATTTTTCATTCTGATGTCCAAGTTTTTTATTGTTGTTGCCCCTGTCCTTTTTAGACATACAACCCTCCCTCCCCCACCTTTGCCGCCCTGGCTTCCTGGACCATGCTTTCCTGATGTTTCGCCTTCTTCTCTGGCTGCTTGTCCTCAAGTCTCCTTTGCTGGATCCTCCAACAGCCTGGGATTCAGTAATGGGTCATTTCACAAAGGCTGTCCCCAACCCCTCACCATCCGCAGGTGCAGACCTGAAGGAGCGGGAGCAGATGAGTGAGGCAGAAGTGGGGATCTTTGTCCAGCGGCTTCGAGGCCTGATGAATGAGATTGGTGAGGGTCTTGGAGTGGGTTGGAGGAGGGCATTCAGGGACCCTGCTGATCCCAGCCCTACCCCTCCTGCCATCCTCTCCCATAAAGAAAGGACAGTTTCTGTTGTAAGCTCTGTGGAAAGACAGAGGACTCTCCCAGGTGGGATGAGCACATGGATTCCTACAAGAGGGAAGGTAAAAAGGAGGTTCAGAGGGCATTTCTCCCAGAGGGAGCTCTGGCTCTCAGCTTTTGTATCCTGATGGTTCTGACCCCTGACCCCTCTACCTTCAGGGTTCAAGTCCAGCTACTCCATAGGAGTCAAATTTCACCAACCATGCTTTCAGGCTTTGATAATTACTGTTCCTTTTGCCTGGAATTTCTCTCCTGGGCCACCTGAACTTTTTACTTACCCTTTAAGACCACTGGGAAGCCTTCCCTGACCCATTCTCTAAGCTTTGTCAGAGTACTGATCACCCTGGGTCATCATTGCCTGTTCATAGATCTGCCTTCCCCATGTCTATTCAATTCTATGTTCCTAGCACCGAGCAGGGGGCTTGACACACAGAACAGAAAGGCTGGTGGTCCCAGGGAGGCCAACGGGAAAGAGGGCCTGAGTGGGAATCATCTAGCCCATCTCCTCACTCCAGTACCCCAATTGATTTCCCCAGTTTTCCCCAGTAAGAAAACCTACTTCTAAGGTAACTGGCGGAGGTACGAGGTAAGGTTCCAAACCTGGGACCAGTGAGGCCATAGGCCCTCCCCAGCCTTGAGTCCTTGTCCCAGTCCTTCTAGGGCCTCACAGGCTGAGCCCTTCTTCATCTCCACAGCAGCCTTCCCTGCGCCCACGATTGCAGCTATGGACGGGTTTGCCTTGGGTGGAGGCCTGGAACTTGCCCTGGCCTGTGACCTCCGAGTGGCAGGTACTGGGCAAAAGGAGAGGTGGGATAGGGTGAGAAGGGATGTGTGAGTAAAACAGATTATGTCTGGGGATGCTGCAAAGTTAGCCACTACTCTGGGCTTTCCAAAGAGCAGCAAAACTAAAGGCTACATGGGAGATCACAGAGTTTGGGTGTAAGCTGGTTCCCCTCCTGGCCCAGCCCTGACTGCTGTAGTGCCTGTCACCTCTCAGAACCAGACCCCCTCATCTCTAGAATGCTTTTGCCAACCCCAGAGCGACTGGCTAGAGGACAGAAGAACAAGAGAAGGGAGACTGGGGACAAAGACGAATTGTTCAACTTTCTAGTCCTGTGCAACCCAATTCTGTGTCATGTTTTGCACAGAGACAGTCACAGGTGCAGCTGGTCACTACTGCCTGGCTGCTCACAAACATGCTTGGGCAGGAACACTGCTCTCTGGCTCCCTGACGTCAGCCAAGGTTTGCATTACCCGTTCAGAGCAGTTGGCCTTTGCAGACTGGAGGGAGGGTATGGAGATAATTGATTGCCTTTAACCTGACTTGATGGTCAGGTGTACACTTCTAGGAGACAGAAAGTCTAAGCGCTAGGTGGTGTCACTATCTTCTCTTCCCCTCACTGCTTTCTCCTGACACTCCAGGTAGAACATTTAGAAATATGTACCTCCAGGTACAGAGGTAGCCTGTATCTACATGATGCGTTATCAAAGAGAAGGCATCAGGATACCAAGTCAGGTCATGCTCCACCTTGCTTCTCATGTGCCCATGTTTAGGGCAACTACCTTGCAAGGTTTGGTAGATAGCAAGGAGAATGTAAAACCCTGCACAGGCAGTAGTGGCCATTCCCTGCGGCCACACTGCATGGTTCAGATGGCCTGTGAGGGAATACAGGAGATGTGGCTTGAACACAGGGAAATTTCAGCCTGATGAAAAGCCAAGGGGAGTAACTGTGGTGGGAGCAGGAGTCACTGATGCTCTAGCCCAGGCCAGAGTCAAGGGTTCAGTGAGACAGAGAATCCATTAAACCACAAATAGGCACTGGGCACCTTCCAAGAATCCCTTCCTGTTACAAGAACCATTACCTCATTTGATCCTTAGCAGCTCTCTGATGAAGGCAGAAGAGGGGGAACTGTATGTATGTATGTATGTGTGTGTGTGTGTGTGTGTGTGTGTGTGTCTGTATATATATATATAATCAGTGAATGAGGCTCAGGGTGAGACTTGCCTGGATGGGCACCTCCACCCCTGGGAGAAGCAGGATGAGGGTCTGAGCCTCCTGACTTTCACGCTAGGGCTCTTCCCAAGGCAGAGTCTGGAGAGGTCTGCTGTGGCCACCTCATGAGAGAAGCGGTTGGCTGGTGGGGTGAGCAGAGCTTAGAGGCAGGTGTCTCTTCCCTCTGGGGACTGGTACTGCAGGAGAGCGTGCGTGCTTCACTCTGTTCTGTTTAAGCAGCTTCCTCAGCCGTCATGGGACTGATCGAGACCACCCGAGGGCTCCTCCCTGGAGCAGGTAACTACCTACTGCACCCATCCTTCTCTTACTTAATCCCCACTCTCTAGGTTACTTCCCTGCTTTCCTTTTTTGCATTGTGCTCTGGGCTCTGCCCTTCCATCCTAACTCAGAATCTGCTCCTCTGAGTAGTCCTGGTTGACTCCCAGACTGGGCTTCTCTGGGCTCCCACTTCCCATGTGGATTTGCTAACCCTGCTCCATCCCGGCAGGAGGGACTCAGAGGCTGCCTCGATGCCTGGGAGTGGCCCTGGCAAAGGAGCTCATCTTCACAGGCCGAAGACTGAGTGGTGCACAGGCCCAAGCCCTGGGGCTGGTGAATCACGCTGTTTCCCAGAATGAGGAGGGCAACGCCGCCTACCATCGGGCACTGGAATTGGCCCAGGAGATCCTGCCCCAGGTGTGGCTACAGCCCAGCACAGGAGGGAGGGCCTGTGTCATGGGCAGCAGACAGGTGTTGGAGGACACTCACCTCTGGGGAGACCAGGGCTATGTCCCAAGGGGCCACACAAGACCCACTCATCCAGACTTATATTTAAATTCAGATTACTTAAAAATAAAACATTTAGTTTCTCAGTTACACTTTCCCATTTCAGATGCTAATAGGGACATGTGGCTATTGCCCTCTACATTGGACAGTACTGTAATAAAATGTCCCCCAAACTAAAAATGCAACATTCTAAGCAGATAAAGAACTACCAGCTTATTTTTCCAACCATACTGCGGGGTGGAGAAATTCCTGAAGTACATGTAAAACATGTTAGGACCCAGCGTACGTGTAGCCCTACCAGCTAGCTGCCAAGTCCAGAGCCTGCAGGAGACAGGCCAGGATCTGGCTGATGGAGTCTCCAAGGACCTGGGAGCCTCTAACTTCGGGCTTCTCACTACTCCAAGACAGAGAAGGATGTCCCAAGTTTCCATATGAAAGCAGCTTTAAATGGAGCTAGGTCTTATAATTTATAATAAACACTGACTTAGCCCGTATGGAGCACGTCCTACCCATCAGACATGATCCTATGTACTTTAAATGTCTCTCAATTAGAGTCCAGCTGAGCTGATTACCCTTGTTGTATTTGTGATGTAACAGACCCAGGAAGATTAAGTGACTTGCTCAATCAAGGTCACAAAAAAGTGATTGCAATACCAGAAAAAAAGACAATACTGGTATTTGGGCTTTTATTTTGCATGATACAAAATATAATATAATATAAAAACTGATATTCTAAAGAGTGCAGAATATTAACGTCAAACTAAATGTCAAATCCATTTCCAACACAAAGAATTTACAAACATGTTACAAAACATAGATATGTTTATAAAACTGTTAGCCACATATTAAAAACAGATAAAAGTATTTTAGTTAATCACAAATAAGGTCTTTTATTTAAGAAAGGAATCTTTCTGTCTCCCTTAAATTTAAATAATCCTTCTTGTCCTAACTTTGAGGTCTTCTTTGACGGTAAGGATTATAACTTCTAAAAATTAATAGTTTGGTCTAAAAGAAAGCATTTGTTTTGTCTTTCTCTTTTCCTCATCACATACAAACAGAATCTGATGCTGTTACCTAGACCATTTTAATACTGCCAGGTTTCTACTACACCTGAGCAAAAAGTCTTTAAACCAACATAAAACTCTGAGTGTCTCAAGGAAGTGTATGGCTGACTGTACTTCCATGGGGAGGGGGCGGGCACTATCTAGCAAAACTTGTGGACTATAGGGTTTGTCTTTTTGCATAAACTGAATGCAAGAGGATTCAGATTTCTGAATATACTGAAACAATGGTATTCTACTAATATAATTACTAGTATTTCAGTACTTAAAAGTAGCTTTATATACCAAGACACTAGCTTACCAAAAATTAGTTGTAAATTCACTAATCCCAATCCTTAATTTCTAGCAGAGTTACTGGGTGCTGAGAATGAGAGGGTTCCTGGGTGGGGTGAGTGTTGGGGGGATGGTGTGGTAGTTGGCTGTTCTCTAGTGGATAAACCACCAAGACTAGGGAGTCAATGGTATATATATCCACACATTCAGGAAAAAAAATGTGTTTTCAGCATATACACATAGACCTTATCTATATAGTTTATACTTTTCTTTGGTGAGATATCAGTTTATTAGTTAGTTACCTAAATAATAATACATATTCATGACAAGCAAAACAGAAGAGTAAAGACATAAGGTAAAAATCAGAAATAGGGTTGAGCACCCGGGTCAGTGGATTAAGCCGCTTCCTTCGGCTCAGGTCATGATCCCAGGGTTCTGGAATTGAGTCCCACACTGCACTCCCTGCTCCACAGGGAGTATGCTTCTCCCTCTGCCCTCTGCCACACCCGCCCCAAGCACTCGTGTTCACTCTTTCTCAAATAAATAAAATCTTTAAAAAAAAAAAAAAAGAAAAAGTAGGGGGACCCAGGTGACCCTGTCATCCCAAGGCTGTCCCAGTTAAAAGTGAAAGTCCCACATCCTGATAACTATCTGTCCTGGACAGACCAGGTTAGGTGGTCACCAAAACAGCTTTCAACTCCCCAGTTTGTCTCCCCAGAGATGACTACTGGCTTCTGTTTTTGTTTTTATTTTTAATTTATTGGGTTTTTTTTTTTTGAGATGGCCACTCTTAACTTACACACTCTTCCAGAAATTTTCATTGTATATATAAGAATATATATTATGCACATATACTCACATATCTAAATAACTCTAAACTCCTTTTAAGATGGTTTGGGGGGACAAAGAACACACCTTTAGAGGCTAATCTAGTTCTAAGAAACATTTTTAAAATATGAAATTAAAATATGCATAGTAAGGATTCAAACAGTATGGAAAAGTATAAAACAAAAGTGAAGTTCTCCACTCTCCTGACTCTTATCCCCAAAGGCGTATCATGCCAACATTTTTTACACAAACGGGATAATGATATACATACTTAGTATTCATCTTGATTTTTTTTTTTTCCACCCAGTATTTTGGAGAGTTTCCCATTTCAGCACATACTTACAGACCTCATTCTTTGAAATGCACATTTTCATTCACAGTACAGATGTGCCATCATTACATAACCAGTACTCTAATAATGAACATTTACGTTGCTTTGTGTTACCATAAAATAGCTGGAGTGTATAACTGAACATCTTCACATACTTACAGTCCATCTGTAAGGTAGATTCCTCCATGGAATTGCAACATCAGGGTACATACATCCATCTAATAACATTTGCCAGTTCTTATCAAGTTGCCTTCAGAAGCACTGTACCAATTTACTCTCTTAATAATGTATGCAAGTACCTATTTCCTGAATCTCAGCAAATAACAGCATTTTACGATTTACCTACACTTAGTCTTAGGTGAAAAGGGGCACCTCGTGGTTTTGAACTGCATTTCTTTAAGACTAAAACTGAGTAATCCTTGTGTTTATATTCCTTTTCTGTGAATTATCCTTGTGAATATTTGTTAAAAAATTATGCCAGGTCTTTGTAAATCAAGGACATTTGCTGCTCACAAGTATCACAAATACATCTTCTCAGTTTTTGACTTCTGTCTTATTTATGGTATTTTTCTCAATATGAGGTCATTCATATTTATGTAGCTAGCTTTTTCATTTGTGGCTTCTCTGTTCTTCTCTGTTAACAGACTTTTAAAATCTTTTTCTGATAAAGTTGTACTTACAAAACCCTCAAATAACACAATACAAGCAATAGAGGAAATAAATGCAGTCTTTGCCTGGAAGTGAGGCTGGGGATGGAGGGCGAAGCCTGGAGAGGCACAAGTTGATTAGAAGCAAGAGCAATGAGGCAAAGGTGGCCACTCTGATGCACTTGCTTCCAAGTGGCTGTGTAAAATGCCCCCTTGGGATCTCAACCCGGGCTGGTCTGACTCCACAAAGCCCAAGATCCTAATCTTGACCTTTCATTTACTCTGATGGTATGAAACCTTCTTGCAGAGGAGGCTCGTATCTGCCAAGATGAGAGGGGTAGGGGAATGGAGCAGCAGTGGGAAAGGTGACTAGAAATCAAATCCAAGCTTCACCACTCTTTGGACAAACATGGCCAAGTGCTTCACCTTCCTGAGCCTCAATTAAAGATGGCACCATCCTTGAAGGGTGGGTAGCACCATTAGACAAGTCTGTGGGTAGGAAAACATTTTGTAAGTTGTAGCATGTTATACACACTGCTGGGATGGATTAAATGACAAGAATTTGAGATAGTCAGAATTGGGAGGCTCAGGGATCAGTTAGGCTTCCTTCATTATAGATAAGAATATCAATATGGTGGCTAACTGAACATTAAAAAAAAGAAAAAGAGTATCAACTGAGAAGTAGTAAGTACTAACACCAACAAAATGTCAGTAACAGTCAGTAGAAGAGCTGAAAAGTGACTCAGACTGATCTCCCTGTTGATGACTCTCCCCACCATGAAGCTATGTCCCTCTCTTTCTTCTAAACCCCTCTCCCCCACCAACCGTTAGCACCAATTCCCTCAACCTAGCCTTTTCTCTTTTCTTTTCCCTAGGCACCCATTGCTGTGCGGCTAGGCAAAGTAGCCATTGATAGAGGAATGGAGGTGAGTAGGTTCTGGGTTAGGATTTGGGTCCACTAAAGTCAGTGGAGTGACTGGGAGGCATTGCTTTCATGCCAGTGCAGACTAAGAACACAGCTGGGAAAAACTCAGAAACTGGACTCTTCTAAGAGACATTGAGACTGACCTCTCCCTCTGTGCCTCAGTTTACCCACCCATGAAATGTAAAGTTTGGCCATGTGACATTCTGAATTACATTTTATCTTCATCTCTCTCCGTTAGACAGAAGGTAATTGAGGTCCAGAAAGGGTAAAAGACCTGTCTAGGGTCATAGAGCAAGTGAATAATAAGAATACAGCTCTTGTGTGGCTCCCAGGCCATGTTCTTAGGTTTGTGCTGGTGGTAAGGTGGCCTTAAGGATAGGACTCAGGGTGGTGTCTTAGACGCAAGCTAATTCATCCTTAAAACAACTTACTCGTCAACTCACTCATTACACACTGAAATTAGACCTGAGCTGAGAACTGGGACAAAGAGATCAGTTAAATATGGTCACTGTCTCTAAGGTGCGAAGAGAGAACAGATACACACAGAATCACTAATACAGGGTTAAGGATACCAAGCAGAGTTGCCTGGGTGGCTGCGTCAATAAGGCATGCAACTCTTGGGGTGCCTGGGTGACTCAGTGGGTTAAAGCCTCTCTGCCTTCGGCTCGGGTCATGATCCCAGGGTCCTCAGATCGAGCCCCGTATCGGGCTCTCTGCTCGGCAGGGAGCCTGCTTCCTCCTCTCTCTCTCTCTCTCTCTGCCTGCCTCTCTGCCTACTTGTGATCTCTATCTGTCAAATAAATAAATAAATAAATAAAATCTTAAAAAAAAAAAGGCATACAAATCTTGTATAATCTTGGGGTTGAGCCCCACATGGGTGAAGAGGTTACTTAAGAGGGGGTATCAAGCAGACACCTTGAAGGGGTGAGAGCTGTGATATTACTGATGTGGCTAGTGGCTACTACTGGGTATTGTTGGGTTGAAGAGGTTTTGTAGATTTGGGCCTTGGGAAGGATGAGGGTTCAAGAAAAAGAGAAAGGTATGAGCAAAAGCACAGATATATATCAATAAGCAACCTGACTGAACAGGAGTGAGGAATGAGTCAAACTACACAGCACAGAGATTGGCGCAAAGGCTCTGGTGCTAGCCTGGCCTGGGTTCAAAGACCTGCTTTTCTATATACTGTTGTGACCTTTACTTTCTCCCCCCCCCCTTTTTTTTTTCTTTTTAAAGATCTTATTTATTTATTCTAGAGAGAGAGAGAGAGCATGAGAGGGGAGAAGGTCAGAGGGAGAAGCAGACTCCCCATGGAGCTGGGAGCCTGATGTGGGACTTGATCCCGGGACTCCAGGATCATGACCCCGAGCCGAAGGCAGCCGCCTAACCAACTGAGCCACCCAGGTGCCCCTGACCTTTACTTTCTATGCGTGATTTCTCAGCTGTGTAGTAGCGATAACAGTTGAATTTATACACATATGGTGATTTTCTTAGAACAGTGCTTGTAAGTAGTAGTAACAGTAAGCATTGGGCAATAGACGCTGGAAAGTTGTCAGAGCCTAGGATGTTATTCCCCAGGGCAACGAAAACCTGTGAAGTTCCCTTTCCAGGAGGGACAGGAGGCAGGGGACGCAGCCAGATGTGAAGACGGAACTCTGGCTGTTGCAAACACAGCTCACACTTACCCTTCTCCTTAGCTCTCTAGGCCAAGTGCCGTCCTCCCCAGCCCTTTGTCCCAACGTTGTTTTATCAGTTACAAATGGTGTTCCCTCTCCCAGTAGGAAATTCCTGATCATAATCATCTCTGTTCACAGGGACTAGCCTACAATAAGCTCAGTAACACTTGGCTGGAGGAATCCATGAACAGTAGGGAATGGGGGTACAGGCAGTAGGATGGTTGGCACTAAGGTCAGGCTGATCCAGGCACCACTTCTTTCTCACAGGTGGACATCGCATCAGGGATGGCCATTGAAGGCATATGCTATGCCCAGGTATGTAACTG
Organism: Lontra canadensis; assembly: GCF_010015895.1. NCBI lineage: Eukaryota > Metazoa > Chordata > Mammalia > Carnivora > Mustelidae > Lontra > Lontra canadensis. The sequence continues at coordinate 1,857,777 of NW_022631142.1, read as the reverse complement.
CTGCCAGTCCGCACACACTTCCAAGCCGAGGCCAGGCCAGAGTCGGGAGCCTTGTACAATATGTGACCAATTTAATGGTTCCTCCCAACTTGAAAAGTTAGACTCTGGACCACTCCCTCTTACAATTAGCCTGGGACAGTCCTAGGGAAACCACACTGCTTCTCTCTAGGACTGTTTCCTAGGCCATCCAATAGTGTATACTCTGTCCCCAGAATCACAGAGCACACAGGCAGGTACCTGACAAACCACCACTTCCACTTTCTGTACCAGTGGTTGCTGCAGAGGCTAGGTTGGAGTCAGGATGTCAAGGCCTTCGTTATAACCTGCAGGCTGTGTGTGTTCAGTGGGGGTGAGGGAGGAAGGGGTGGTGGGGGTGGTGGTGACCTGTGGCTTACTTAGCCCTGGATTCCTGGGTGAGTCAAAAATACTAATCTCCAGGTTAACAAATATCCAGAATGCTCTTAAAAAAAAGTCCTAGAACTTGCAGAACTCAAAGCTAGATTTCTTACTGAAAAACTTAACTGTTTTTCTCTGCTAAATAGCTGCATGTCAGATGGCCGCAGGCGATCTAGAGGCATGTAAGCAGTGGGCAAGAGACTAATGGGATAGGCCACAGATGCTAGAGATGTAGCCTACCTTCCCCAGGAGACCAAGGAGCCACTGAGGCATTACCTCAGAGGACAATTTTCATTGTCCAAGAGACAATGGAAAGAACTGGGACTCTGACCTTGTCATGAGGTATTCAAGTTTGAGCAAGTCTTTATTGGCCTCTGTTCCTGCAGTTCCACCCAAAATTAATACTCTGTCTTGTTTCAGAACATCCCCACCCAGGACCGCCTGGAGGGCATGGCAGCCTTCAGGGAGAAGCGGCCCCCCAGATTTGTTGGCAAGTGACTCCCATTTAACTATAAGTATGGGAGATGCCTGCTTCCAGGGCAGGATCCAGAAGGAAAATTTGCAGAGTGACTGTTCATCATTTCACCTCTCCGGGCTTCAGTCTCCTCACAAGGACAAGGATAGATATAAAACAACTGGAATGGTGTTCCATACCAAGGTACTGCCCATGCTACCTACAGCTGCCTTCATAATTCCTCATCCTGACTAGATAATCGCTAGGTCAAATTGGCTTTGGAGCCTATCTGTCCCTCCCTATGCAAATGGCAAACTAAGGATTAAAATAGACCACTCGGGGCCTTTTTCTTGTTGGCTTTCAGGCCTGACCTCTGGCTCTCAGTTATTAGGTGCTCACCAGAGATGGCAAAAGGTTCTAAGAAGGCTCCAGTTTCTTCCTCTGTACAATAGAGATACTACACAAACCCTGGCATCAGACTGCCATTCATTATGTGCCTCAGCTGCCTTATCTGCAAAACAAAAATGCCGTGAGGAGGAAAGAAGGAAGGAAAGAAAGGAAGGGAGGGAGGGAAGGAAGGGGAAAGAAAAGAAAAAAGAGTGCTTGTGAAAGAAAGTGAACTGTGCCTCATGTTCAATAAACGGAGTTATTATTAATGTACAGTGTTCTTATGAGAACCAAATGAAATTATCACTAGGAAAACCTTTTGTGAACTATATACAGTGCCAGGCAATCTTTGATGGCTGTGGTACATAGCCTTCAGGAGCACTGAGAAGCGAGCAGTTAAGTCTGAGGGAGAGAGCGGAGGGTCAGGAAATGGGCAGGTAACAGTGGAGTGAAGCATGAAGGCTCAACAGGCATTGTGGAAAGGAGTGGAAGGCTGAGGGGGAATAGCAAGAGTGAAGGTGAGCAGGAGGATAACACACTTAGAAATGATGGAGGCTAATAAACACATGCACACTAGCTAGCCTTCCTGTTGTACCAAGGTAGGAGAAGAGAAGGCTGCATCTTAAGCTTTGGCCTTACGGTCATTTTTTAATTCATCTGAGCTTCCCCAGCCTAGGCCTGGCCTGGAGACACTAAGCCAAGGGCACAGATATATACCAGTAACACTGTTGTTATGCTGCTAAATACAAGTGTGCCCGACCCTGTCTTCCTGGAAGGAAGAGTAACACAGTAGAGCCCAGGTCATAAAATCAGAACGAACCATATTAGCTGGAACTATGCACTGGGTGTAACCACTCTGGAAAGTAACCACCTCACTGAACATCCTTTTTCTCATCTGTTAAATGGGGAGAATACAATTTATCTATCCCAGAGGATTGCTGTGAATGAAATAAAACTTGGAGGGATGCCTAAACAGGCACTAATTCCTACATTATCCTCACATTAACAAGAGCTAGTATCTGGTAACAGAATGTTCTAAAGTACTAGAACCCAGTTCAGGAAATGAAGACAGCCTTTGGAATTAAGCAGAACAGAGAATAAGAGAAAATACAATGCAGTGTCAGAACTGTAGGAAGAAACAGGTCACAAATTCCTCTTATCAAGTGGGATGCTGGTGAGCAAGAATTTGGAATATGATTCAGAATAAGGATAAGCCTCATTTGATTCCAAAAGATGGTATACAGTACTCCAGTTAAGAGTCCAGTCAGCTAAAAGCACAAATACCTAGTATGAAAATATACTACTCATCATAAAAGAATTTACTTTTGTTTTTTGGACAGATGAATGGCAAGACCCATTTCATTAGCTGTCAGTAATAAGGAAGGAATTCATACTCTGTTCCACAGAGGTTTGCAAAGGACAAAAACAGAAGCTTCTGGTAGTGTGCACTGCAGCTGAGGTTGGTTCTTAAAAGCCCCTATTTTTCTTGCCTCCATGCTAGGCAAGAGCACTCTTGAAATCTATAGCAAAGTATTTTTTTTGGCTTCCTCTTCCTCTTGGGTTGGTCACAGTCCCACAAAATCAAAACTTGACAGAATTAAGATTTACAGTCCCCATACAGTCTTCACCTAAACACTCTACTAGAACTCCTAAGTTCTACTATTTTCCACCACCACACCCACCTACACAGAATGTCACGTTCACTCAATCGAATGTGTAAAGTTGGAGGAAGAAAGGCCAGAGGCAGAATATCCAAAATTGGTTAAAAAAAAAAAATTTTTTTTTCCTTCTCTCTACCCCCATAAGTGGAAGATACTTTGGTTTTTATTTTATTTATTATTATTATTTTTTTAATTTGACAGAGATAGACACATCGAAGGGAGGGAACATAAGCAGGGGGAGAGGGAGAGGGAGAAGCAGGCTTCCCGCAGAGCAGAGAGCCCGATGCAGGGCTTGATCCCAGGACCTTGGGATCATGACCTGAGCCAAAGGCAAATGCTTAGCAACTGAGCCACACCCAGGCACCCTGGGTATTTATTTAAACACCCCCCCCCACTTGTTCCTCCCCTCCAATGGAAATTCTGCCTCCAGTAAGTATGTATTTTCCAGAACTTTTTTACATACTTCTTTTCTCTTAGCCTCACATAAGTAGGAATAGTAACTCAGGATACTCTTTCAAACATGAAATTTAACATAAATACCAAGGTCTCCCTATAGGTCTTTCTTTTCCCCTTCCTCTGACAAACTCCCAGAGTTAAGAAACTGGCCAGGGTTAGGAAAAGTAACTGGCAGTGCTATTGCAACACAAGCTCATAGATCTTCCCACAGAGTCCAAGACTTGACTTTTCAAAACTACTGAAGGGGTGTTTGCAGAATGATTCCAACTTGATTTGGGATTGCGGCTGTCATTCAAATCCAACCTTTCTGTAGTCTACAGAAAATCAACAATAAAAGGCCAGTGAGGCAGCCAACTCACAAACTCCAATGACAACTGGTTCCAACATTTAATTGCTGGCAAGGCAGAAGTCCTGACACTGAGAACAGAGAGCACCTCTGAAGCCCCACAGGTTAAGAAGGGCATTCAACACAGAGGGGGTCTCTGATAGTTCATGAAATGCATTCTGAAGTCATCTAGAATGGAGGTTGCAATCTGCTGTGTTTGGGGGTCTGCCTTACTGTGGTCCTGGATGTCACACAAAAGCTGCAATCCTTCTTCTTCAACTAACATTTTGCAGTATTTGCTGGCTGAAAGAAAATCAAACAAAGAAACTTGGTGGACAAACTGGCATTTTAAATATTCCCAAGTCACTACATTCACCTTTTTGAAAAAGGGGTACCAAGGATTAAGCCCCCGACATAAGAATTAACAGACAAAATCAGTCAATTCAAAAGGAATATGTCAAAACTTAAATAATATATAAAACTTAAATAATTGCACTTGTGTAGTGCAATAACAAATGATTATTTTAGTATGTTTACTTCCAGATGACTCTAAGCTTCAAAATCTTTAATCCTAGCTAAAAGAATAAGAATTTCATTTATTACATATATTATAAACATGTCAAGTTCAGACATTATGTCTAGCTAGATAACTTGAAAACACCAGATGCTGGATAAAATGTAACAAAAAGTTTAAATGCATTATTCATGTGTACAAAGTAAAGGATTTGTTCAGGAGCCAGATACAAAGAGCAGAGAACACCTAAGCTTGTGTAACTACCTAGAGTTATTCTGGGTAAGCCTCACTGGATTCTCAAAATCCAGGAATTTATGTCTTAACTTACAAAGTTAGAAGCAATATGTATATAATAAAATATATTTCAGTGCATAAAGCTGGTCCCTCAAAGGACTATACAGGAGGAGGGATAAGACAATGAAACATCTTTAAGGTTGGTCTGGGCTCTAGGTGGATATAAAGGAGTGGGCTGGACAAGTCTTTCCCAAGAATTCATAAACCATAGTACTGAGTTGGTATAGGATTTGAATTTATACTACACCTAAATGTTCTGGGAACCCTTGAGCTAAGAAGTAAACATAAAAATTAGTCCAATCCCAGAGAAACCTCTAGAGCACCTGACAGAAGCAAATACAAAACTGCTGAAGGCACATGTCTATCATATAGCCCAAAAAGGATTCTCTTAATCAGTCCGAAAGCCAGTTAGACACAGAGAGACATAATGATCAAAAACCACTGCAATTACCAAGACTATAGCACAAAGAAACAAAGACATGGAAACTGTTATTTTAAACATTTTTAAAAAATATTTATTTTGGGGGTGCCTGGGTGTCTCAGTCCTTAAGCAGCTGCCTTCAGCTCAGGTCATGATCCCAATGTCCTGGGATCAAGCCCCGCATTGGGCTCTCTGCTCAGTGGGAAGCCTGCTTTTTCCTCTCCCACTTCCCCTGCTTGTGTTCTCTCTCTTGCGGTCTCTTTCTCTGTGTCAAATAAATAAATAAAATCTCGAAAAAAAAATTATATATATATATATATATATATTTATTTATTTATTTATTTGGGGGGGGTAGGGGGCAGGAGAAACAGGCCCCACATCCTGCACGGAATCCCACGTGAGGCTCAGTCCCACAAGCCTGAGATCACAACCCGAGCGGAAATCAAGAATCGGACATTCAACCAACTCAGTCACCAGGTGCCCCTGGAATTACTATTTTTTAAGTCCACAGGATGTGTAGGATAAAGTGAGAGAAGGTACAAGAGACTTCTGATAGATATTCCATAAGGAAAATACAGGGAAAGAGTAATATTTTTAAATAGCTGAGAATTTTTATCAGTTTTGAAAAGCTTTAACTGTGACCTGAAGTCCAGAGGCCATAGAACAAAAGGTTGACTAAACAAAAAGAACAAAGTCAAGATGATAAAGAGGGAAAAAAATATTTGCAAGAGTTCTTTCCAATTAAAAAGAGAAAGGGCAACAAACAGTAGACATAAGGTGAATAAACAATATCAATAGACAATTCAAGGAAAAGAAAAGGACTCTTCAGTATAAGATGGTTAACCACACTGAAATGTCAAGTGAGACTATCACTTTCACCTTAGATTGGTAAAGATCAGAAAGTCAACTAAACACTTGTAGGAATGTAAGGCGACTGGCAAGCTCTCATACATTGCTGGCAGGAATGAAAACTGGGAATCAGTTATCTGGAAAACAGTTTAGCAATACCTATCAGAATTATAAATGTTCCTAACATTTTGACTCAGCAATTCTACGTATTCTGCAGATGAACTCACACACTTGCAACATGATATATGTAACAAATGCTATGTATTATGTGTGAACTAATAGTACACTATGTACAAATGCTAATACTATGAGCCAAGCACTGTTTTAAATATTTAATAAGGGCACCTGGGTGGCTCAGTGGGTTAGGCCGCTGCCTTCGGCTCAGGTCATGATCTCAGGTTCCTGGGATCGAGTCCCGCATCAGGCTCTCTGCTCAGCAGGGAGCCTGCTTCCCTCTCTCTCTCTCTCTGCCTGCCTCTCCGTCTACTTGTGATCTCTGTCAAATAAATAAATAAAATCTTTAAAAAAATAAATAAATAAATAAATATTTAATAAGTATTAACCCACTTAATTCTCATAATAGTCCTATGAATTAGGTATTTTTATCCCCATTTTAACAGATAAAGAAACTGGGGCACAAGTGAGGTCAAGTTATTTGCTCAAGTTCCCACAATTAATAAATAGCAGAAGCTGGGAACAGAACAGAGTCTGGTTATAGCATCTGTCCTCTTAGTTAAGTGAAAATATTATTTTCACTTGATAGATATAGTGTGTATATGGCTATTCACCGTATATGAATTATGTTAATACTCACTAAACTAGTGCTTATAATAGAAAAGAGTAGAAACAATGTCCATCTAAGGCAGACTGGACCCATAGAGTGAAGAAATACTAAGCAGTTTAATTCATAATGGTGTTATGGAGTTCTGCCAGTTGCTCGCTTTTTAACTTTGGGTAAGTTACTTGACTTCTCTGTGCCTTGTTTTCTCATCTGTAACAGATGTAGTATAGTAATAATAATGCTACCCTCTTCTAGTTGTTGTGAGGATTAAATGAGTTAACTCATAAAGAGCTTGCAAGGCTGCCTGACACAGAGAAAGTACTCAACTAAGTTCTAGTTGTTATAGTCATTGCTATATACTAAAGTCTGTTCCAGGGCCATTCTGACCGGCAGATCTGCCTGCATCTGCTCATACGCCAGCATCATTCACAATACTGTTTTCTTCTTTAAGATTTTATCTATTTAAGAGTGTGAGAGAGCTAGCAAGCGAGTGTGGGGGAGGTGGCGGGGGGCAGAGGGAGGAGGCTCCCCACTGAGCAGGGAGCACGATGCTGGGCTGGATCCCAGGACCCTGGGATCATGACCTAAGCCTAAGGCAGACACATCACTGAGAGCCACCAGGCAGCCCTCAGAATACTCTTTTACAATTTAAAGAGAAGTGTTAAGACAAGCTCCTTAAAACCATTTTTCTTGGTCAGTTCCTTCCTGTTTATGCTGCCAGGTTAGCTTTAGAGTAATTTTCAGATCCCTCATATCACACTCATCCACTTGAATTGTAGTGTATCCATAAATTGAAAAGATCTGACATCTCTCTCTTAATAAGTCCTTCCATCTAGGAATATAGTATGCATCATAATCACTTCAGGTGTTTCAACTATTTCTCAATTTTCTGCATATAGGTCTCGTATTTGTTAAAGTTGTTTTTGGTATTTTATACTTTTGTTGGTAGCTAATCTTTTAATTAATTCTAAAAGTTATCTCTTGAGTTTTTTAGTATAAAAATATAGCCTATATTGCTTTTATAATAAAAACAAAAATTTTCTTACAATAATCCTTAGCAGAAAATATAAGCCCCCAATACTCAAAACAGCCAAACATGGAAAAACATTTCATCTGACTGGGAAACAGCTCCTGACTCCTGGCCCTCCAGGCTCCCACAAACCATTACAAAGAGGCAGATGTATGTATTACTATAGGAAAAGTATTATTCATGATAAACTGTTGAGTGAAAAGAGGAAGCTATAGGACAGCATGCATGAGTCAATTTTGTTTAAAAACATTCATATTTACATATAGTATATTTTAACAAGAGCATGTGCATAGGAAAAGTATTTGGAAGGACAGTTATAGTTATCAAATTATTAACTGTATTTGCGTATGGGAAATAGGAGTGGGAGCCAACTTTCACTTTCTATACAGCTTGGTATCTACCCCCAAATATATAATTCTATAGCATTTTAAATGTTTATTTAAATTCAGTTTAGTTAACTTGTATGTATTAGTTTCAGAGGTAGAATTCAGTGATTCATCAGTTGCATACAACACCCAGTGCTCATTACTTCAAGTGCCCTTTTTTTTTTTTTTTTTAAAGATTTTATTTATTTATTTGACACACAGAGAGAAATTACAAGTAGGTAGATAGGCAGTCAGAGAGAGAGGGGGAAGCAGGCTCCCCGATGAGCAGAGAGACCGATGCGGGGCTGGATCCCAGGATCCTGGGATCATGATCTGAGCCGAAGGCAGAGGCCTAATGCACTGAGCCATCCAGGTGCCCTCAAGTGCCCTCTTTAATGCCCATTCCCCAGTTACTCCATTCCCCCAGTTCTGTAGAATTTTTTAAACAGAAACATTTTCCAATTTCTTTTTTAAAAGAGTTAAATTCAGGGGACACCTGGGTGGTTCAGTTGGTTAAGCATATGACTCTTGATTTCAGGTCAGGCCATGATCTCAGGGTCATGAGATAAGAGTCCTGCATCTGGCTCCATGCTCAATGGGGAGTCTGCCTGAGATTCTCGCCTCCTGCCCCTCCCCCTTCTCACACCCTCTAAGATAAATACATAAAATCTTTAAAAAAAAAAAATGGAAGAGTTAAATTCAGTACACAGGTCAACACATTTCCAAAATTCTATCTTGAACTTAGTCTTTATATAGAAAAATAGCTGGAAAACTATTGTTTTGAATACATACGGTTTTTACTGCAGACATGATACATTGCCCATAGTGCCCAGAGCTGAACTGCTGGTTGAGAGAAGTTGCCAAGGAGTGGGAAAAATGCCTTGAAAGATCTAAAAAGGCACAAAGAAGTTCACTCAGAACTCAGGCTAGTGTCGGAAATAGAATAATTATTTTCAACCTTTTCCACATAGGGTCATGTCCTCACTGAGACAGATATATTGTTGAGCATATATCAGAACCTAACGTTTAAGAAACTGCATTTGTGTTAGGCACTCTTTACATTTAACATCTCATTTCATCCTCAATCTTGCACACTATCAGATAGCCTCATTTTACAGATGAAGAAAACTGAGTCTCAGAGATCTTCTAAGTGATTTTTCCAAAATCACAGAAAGAGGATTTGAACAAAAGTTTATTTTACTATAATAATTTTATCATTGTACCATGGCCTCTACATAGTAAAATGAGGGCAAGGTTTAAGAGAAGTACTACACCATCACGAGATTACCTGTAAGTCACCAATGCTGTCATCTTACAACTTGAACTTGGCCAATTCTGGATGGTAGCATACTACACAAAAAGAGAAACCAAGATTCTAGTATTTTATTCCATAATTTTTAAAAAGTCGTAATAGGCTTTTCATGTCATTTATAATTACATATATATGAAAAAACAAATTTTCAAAATATGGGAATGATCACCCAAATTAAGGTATCCCTACCTGCCAAAATATCAATTAGATAAACATCATATATGTAAAATATGAACAAAGTCATATGGAAAATAGTGCAGTAAAAGGGGGCTTCTGTACAAAGATGCAGGATTGAGCATGCATTCATTCCTCCCCTAAATCCCATGGACAGAATAGTATAAATAGCAAAAAGATAAAAGGCGGCAAACACGCAAGAACAAAGCAGAAGGAAAATGGTAATTGATTTAATAGATCTAGCACTGGAGAATGTTAAATGATGAACCAATTTGAACTGAACCCCCAAGAGACTTAAAAATTTGGCACACCAGATACTTCAGGAAGTGAGATCAGAGGCAGGATAGAAAACAGGAGGAATGGCTGCAAGTACTAAAGAATCAAGACTCCCAGGTCTTCTCTACTATCCCTAACAAAAATTTCTAGACTGGGCAACCTTGTGAACAACTGAGGGTTGGGAGTACCATGATTACACAGGAGATGAAGTGAAAATCTAAATGATAAATGCCGAGAGTCCTCTGTCCTGAGCTCTCATCCTCTAACGGGCTTTCAGACCATTGGAACCAAGCTTGTAATTTTCAGTTAGAAGAACAGAAGGTTCTTCCTCAGGTAAATTCCAACCAGTTCAGGACAAAAGATCTAATAACAATGACAATGACTAATCAAGATCATTCTAAGTAAAACCCATAGTTGACAAGTTCTACCCATCTACACTCCGCTTCCAAACAACTCCACTCTTAGATATGACTGGACAGCTGAAGATCACCATATACCTTAAGAAAATCTGTAACATAAAGGAACATAATAGGGAAAAGAAGCAACTTTCAGGAAACAGAGACCTTGAAGGAAGAGAAAAACTTAAAAACAAAAACAAAACTTCAAATTAATATCAACCATGGAAAAAGAGTACAATATTGTATTAAAAAAGCAGCACTCAACAAAAAAAGAGTTCTTAGAAATTAAAAACAGAAATATGTAAATACAAAATAAATATTTAAGTACACATAATAAATATTGTATTAAAATATAAAAGATTTTTTTTTTAAGATTTTATTTATTTGACAGAGATCACAAGTAGGCAGAGAGGCAGGCAGAGAGAGAGGAGGAAGCAGGCTTCCTGCTGAACAGAGAGCCTGATGTGGGGCTCGATCCCAGGACCCTGGGATCATGACCTGAGCGGAAGGCAGAGGCTTTAACCCACTGAGCCACCCAGGCGCCCCAAAATATAAAAGATTTTTTTTAAAAAGGACAAAAAGGGGAATAGGTAAGAAAAAAATGAGTCCACGAAAGCTGACATTCCAGGGGAAAAAAAAAAAGGAGAAGAGGGAAGGTAGAGAGGAGGAAGAAGAGAGAAGAGAGAAATAAATTTCCCAGAACTAAAGGAAACAAGCTTCCTGGAGCAATAAGTAGCCAACTTAGGAGAAGAAAATAAACCTACATCAAGGCACACTGCTGAGATTTCTAAATACTGAGGACAAAGATCTTAAAGGTCCCAAAGGAAAATGGCATATGGCTTCTTAACAGTGATAACAAGAAATAAAAGACAAAGTAGCAGTGGCTTAAAAATTCTGAAGGGGACATTGGGGAGGGTATGTGCTATGGTGAGTGCTGTGAAGTGTGTAAACCTGGCGATTCACAGACCTGTACCCCTGGGGATAAAAATATATGTTTATAAAAAAAAAAAAAAAATTCTGAAGGGGAGGGGCACCTGGGTGGCTCAGTGGGTTAAAGCCTCTGCCTTCTGCTCAGGTCATGATCCCACATCTGGCTCTCTGCTCAGCGGGAAGCCTGCTTCTCTTCCTCTCTCTCTCTGCCTGCCTCTCTGCCTACTTGTGATCTCTGTCTGTTAAATAAATAGATAGATAAATAAATAAATCTTAAAAAAAAAAAATTCTGAAGGGGAAATATTCCAAACCTAAAATTCTGTACCCAGCCATGTGACCAATTAAATGTGAAGGTAAAGTAACAGCCTTTTCAAACAAAGAAGGTCTGAAGTTTTCTATTTCATGCATTTCTTCTTAGGAAACTACTAGATAGGATCTAACAGAATAAGGGAGTACACGAAAAAACATAAGGAATACAGTCCAAAAAACAAGGAATCCAACACCAGAGAGGCAAAGAGAATCCCCGGGATCATAGTAATGGAATATTCCAAAACGACAGCAGTATGACAGACACACAAATAAGGAGACCAGATGAAAGAAAAACAGAAGGTTCTGGGAGAGAAATCTCTGAGAAGGTGAAATGGATAGAATATGTTTGAAAATACTGAAAGGAGGGGCGCCTGGGTGGCTCAGTGAGTTAAAGCCTCTGCCTTCGGCTCAGGTTGTGATCCCAGGGTCCTGGGATCGAGCCCCACATCGGGCTCTCTGCTTGGCAGGGAGCCTGCTTCCCTCTCTCTCTGCCTGCCTCTCTGCCTACCTGTGATCTCTTTCTGTCAGATAAATAAATAAATAAATAAATAAAAAGAGGGTGCCTGGGTGGCTCAGTGGGTTAAGCCACTGCATTCGGCCCAGGTCATGATCTCAGGGTCCTGGGATCGAGCCCCATATCGGGCTCTCTGTTCAGCAGGGAGCCTGCTTCCCCCTTTCTCTCTGCCTGCTGCTCTGCCTACCTGTGATCTCTCTCTCTCTGTCAGATGAATAAATAAATAAATAAATCTTAAAAAAAAAAAAAAAAAAGAAAGAAAATACTGAAAGGAGATTGACAGTTGGAGTATAGGAAATGGTGTGCATAGGGACAAGGAGAAGAAGAATATTCATTTTCCAGAGTGGGAAAATGAATGAACAGATAATGCCTACTACTGCAAAGTCAAGAAGTAGCAAAAGATGTTATTCAGAGATAATGAAGGTAAATACCAAAAGATACAGCTTGAAAAGGAGCTGAAAGTGGGAAAGAGAACTGGTAAAGCCATATACAACTGTTTGCACGTATAATTTTTTTTTTAAGATTTTATTTATTTATTTGACAGAGACAGAGAAGGAACACAAGCAGGAAGCAGGCTTCCTACTGAGCAAGGAGCCCGATGTGGGGCTCCATCCCAGGACCCTGGGATCATGACCTAAGCCGAAGGCAGACGCTTAACTGACTGAACCACCCAGGCACCCCTGCATGTGAAACTTTTATAAAAGAAAAATACCAGAAGGAATGTAACAAAGTGTTAACAAGGTTAGCAGCAGATGGTAGGGTAGGAGGGATTCAGAATATTTTCTTTGTACTTTTCTATTATGCTTCCCCCATTTTCTACAATGAACATATATTTCTAAAATTCTTACTATCTAGAAAAGTAAGTAAGTAAGTTTCCTGCAAGAAGAGACTACTCCAGAGTTGGTAAAGAGGTATGGTCCTTGTACCAGATCCTGGAGAAGAGCAGTCCTCTGAAGGTCTTGGGACATCCAGGGCTGTTTGTCAGATGTCAGGTGGGCTATGATGCCTGCAGCCAAATAGCTGAGTTCCATTTCTTTGCTATGGAGCAAGCTGCTAATGTGTTTCAGCACATCTTCAGTCACCAGTTTGGAAGAAAGTTCTCTAACTTCAGCTATGTTGTTCTACAGGTCAGTTGAAGCAGAAAATATCAGGGATTGGAAAGGAAGACAGAATCAGACACTGGTTCCTCTCCCTCTCCTACGGCTTAGCTCAGATACAGACAGAACACTTAGTCCCCCCTCCTCCCTCTCAGTTTAGCCTAATACCCCACAATCCCACCCCTTGAAGACAAGGATGATCAGCAATGACAAGTCACTGAGTAAGCACTTACTAAGTGCCAGGCACTGTACCAGACAAAAATGTTTTTTTATCTGGCTTATCTCATTTAATCTTTTCTTAAAGCCTTATTTATTTTATTTGAGAGTGTGAGCATGCACAGCAGGGAAGCGCAAAGGGTTAGGGAGAGAGAATCTTCACCAGACTTCACTCTGAGCTTAATCCCATGACCCTGAGATCACAACTTGAGCCGAAACCAAGAGTCAGATGCTCAACCGACTGTGCCACCCAGGAGCTGCTCATTTAACACAGTTGTAGAAATAAGTAAGTCACTCAGCAAGACATAACTTCTCAGTGAACTTGTCAGGTTTATACTTCTAAAAACTGGGTAAACTAAAATAAAATCCAGGTCTGATTCAAAAACTTTGAAGTTCCTCAGGGCCTACTGTATGTTACATTAGCTTGAAAGTTAATAATAACAATGAAAGGCAGGTGACATTGTATTTTATATATATTAGTTTTCTATGCTGTTTAACAAACTACCACAAACTGGGTGGCTTAACACATTTTTTCCCTCACAGTTTCTCTCACAGTTCAACCATGGCTTAGCCAGCTCCTGCACTCTGAGATCTCACATAGCTGCAAAGTGCTAGCTGGGCTGCATTCTCATCTGCGGGCTCCACAAGAGGGAAACCTATTTCTGAGCTCCCTCAGACTACTGGCAAAATTCATCTCACAGCTGCAAAACTGGGGGTTTCAGTTTCGTGCTGGAGGCCACCCTTAGCTCCTAGAAGCTGCCCATAGTTCCTTCCCATGTGGGCTTCTCTCTTCCCCAACCACTTATTTCATGGCAGCTTGCTTCCTCTAAGAAGAGTGTCTCTAGCATATCTGCTAGCAAGAAGGATTAATACAGTAGTCCCCTCTTATCTGTGAGGGACATGTTCTAAGACCCCGTGGATATGCCTGAAACTGCAGATAGAACCAAACCCTATATATACTATGTTTTTTTCTACATATACATACCTATATAAATTAGGCACAGTAAGAGATTAACAAAAATAACTAATAGAACAATGATAACAATGTATTATAATAAGTTACACAAATGTGGTCTCTCTCAAAATAACTTATTCTACTGTACTCACCCTTCTGCTTGTGAGGAGATGACAAAATGCCTATATGACAAGATAAAGAGGTGGATAACGTAGGCATGTGACACAGCATAAGGCTACTACTGATCTTTTGACGAATGGTCACCTGCTTCCACATTGCAGATAACTAAAACTGTAGGTGGGGGGGCAGGTCTACTGTATATACATCATAACATCATCACCAGAGTGATGTCCTGTCATCTTTGCCATATTCTATTGGTAAGAAGCAAGTCACAGTTCCTGCCCACATTTGACAGGAGGGCATTACACAAAGAAACGAACACCAAGAGTAAGAATCACTCGAGGTTCCTTTGGGGTCTGCCTACCACAGAGATGAAAAAACAAAGGTTTAGAAGTGAAACATATAGTTAAATTGAACACAACAGTTATTGTATACCCCAGAAACTAGTATGTTAAAAGCAGCATATGGTACTATGCCGAAAACTGCATTATTCTGAGCTCACTTCCCCCAGTTTTTCATAAGACCAGCTATACCCTATTAATTTTAGTAGAAACTACACTATTTTGAGATCTACCCCAGTTCTCCCCAAAGGCAGCTATACATAACCTCACCAGCAGCAGGATTTCAGCATTAAGTTGATCAGATGAAGCCCCAAACAAGAACGGACAATATGAAGCATCCTCAGCTTAACTGAGGACAGAAATCTCCAGATTTCTCTTATAAGCCCGGCAGAGGCTACTTTTCTAGTAGCTTTTTCAAGAGGCTTATTTCAAGAGTCTATGAACAAAATGTTAACAAGATGCAAGCCACAGGAGAATGTGGGTCTTCTCCATTCAGAAAAAGGAAGGAAAGGGGGCAACCTCATAAATCCTCAGCATTCTTACAGGCTCTCACAAAAGTAAAATATCTTTTGGCAAAGGTTAGCTGAGAGGCACTTAGGGGGCTCAGCTGGTTAAGCTTCCAACTCTTGATTTTGGCTCAGGTCATGATCTCATAAGTCATGGGATCCAGCCATGTGTCGGGCTCAGCGGGGAGTCTGCTTGAGATTCTCTCTCTCTCTCTCCTCTCCCTCCGCCCTTCCCCTTGCTCTTTCTCTAAAATAAATAAAGAAATCTTAAAAAAAAAAAAAAAAGGTAGCTAATGGTAGGACACTTAACATTATAATAGCATATATGAAGCTCTAATCCACCTTTCTGGCTTTATTTCCTATTGCTTTTCTTCTTCCCACCATCTCCCCAAATTCTAGATATTCTCTATTACACTGCCCCTCAAATGATTGCATATTCTCATCTTCCCTAGCCAAAAGACCTTTGTCTCCTTCTTTTATCTCTCTTTTCTACTTTTCTGTACCTTCCAGATTTCCAATATTAATCATTTAATCCTCTCTACTCTGGTGCAAGTCCTATATGTGCTAGGGATACAAAGGAAAAGACACAGTCCCTGCTTTCAAGGAGGGCATGGTCTAGAATTAAAAGCTTCCACGAGACTTTGTGCTTCTTTTCTAGCACTTACCATGGTCAATCTTAACTTAGAAAGCTATTTGTGTACTTAACACCACCTCCCAAGTATTATAAGACCATCAACTCAATACATTTCATGCATGGCAAACTGAAGGGACTTATAGTATGTCTTCATTACTTTTTGTAAATCTTCACCTTTATCTTTTGGAAAAAAAGAAATTTCTCAATTATGGATATCCTGATTGAGAGCTAGTATAACAGTATGAGCAAAGAAATTTTTTAAAAAATTTATTCATTTACTTTAGGAGGTGCGGGGGAGGGGGGGGAGAGGCAGAGGGAAAAGGAGAGGGAAACTTAAGCAGACTCCATGTTTAGCCTGGAACCTGACGCCAGGTTCTATCTCATGACCCTGAGATCACGACCTGAACCGAAGAGTTGGGACACTTCACTAATTGCATCACCCAGTGACCCAGAGAAATTTCTAAAAAATTGACTGCCTTGATAAAAAGGAAGTATAGTAAAGTGGTTAATATCAGAAGGTCTGGGGCCAGACTGCCTGAGTTCGAATTCTCATTCTGCCTCCTAATACCATGGTAGTATAGGGTAAATGGCACTTCTGTGCCTCAGATTTTCTGTCTATAAAATGTAATGAACAATGGGTGGTAGAGTACAGAACATAGCACAGTTTTTCCTATCCCTGTTTAACTTAGCCATGTGACTTCCCTGCTCCTCCCATCAAGGTATGGTCACCTTCTTTAATCTGGGCTTAACTATGAGCATATAATAAGAAATATAAATTTGGTCTTTGTCCCCAATTCTTGAAATCCATTGGATTTCTTAAATCCCTTGGAATTTACCAAGTGACAGGAATAACAGGAGCATCTTTGTTCTAATGAGGCAACTCTTGGCAGGCACCTAAACAGCTTCAGGATGAGGACTAGTTGCCAAAACAAAACAAAACAAAACCAAACCACAACAACCTTAATTAGAAGACTGGGTTTAAGCCCCACTCCATAACTTCTGGAGGATGGGAGAGGAGCTGAAGACTGAATTACAATCAGTTGTGCCTATGTGATGAAACCTCCATAAAAAATCCTAAATGATGGGTTTTGGAGAACTTCTGAGTAGGTGAACACATCAAGGCACGGGAGGGTGGTGTGCCCAGAGAGAAGATGGAAGCTCTGCGTATACTCATCCTTCCCGCCCTATACACTTCTTCCATTTCACTGTTTCTGAGTTGTATTCTTTACAATAAACTAATAGCAAGTAAAGTGTGCCTTCCTGAGTTCTGTGAGCCATTCCAGCAAATCATTAAACTGAGGAGGGGGTTGTGGAAACCCTTACTTTACAGCCAGTCAATCAGAAGTGTGGGTGGTCCAAGACTTAATGACTGGCAACTGAAGTGCGGGCAGTCTCATGGGACTGAGCCCTTTAACTTGTGGGATCTGATGATAATTCCAGGTACTCAGTATAAGAACTGAATGGAACTCAACTGTAGGATATCCAGTTGCTGCTAGAGAGTTGGAGAAGTGATTATTGGGAAACACCCCAGACCACCTAATGTGCTTTGCCCAGTGACACATTAGAAAAATGTAACATTAGCAGAGATTTAAGAAGCACTTGTACAGTGGGACTTGCCTTCTTCTGCTACCCTGAAATGGCCAAACAAAGAAGCCCATGGAACATGCGATGCGGCCCAACTAACAACCTGCACCAACTATCACAGCAAGAGTCAGGCCATCTAGAGCATCTAGCCCTAGCCCTAGATGATGCCACCAGGTATCAGCAGCAACATGAGTAACTAACTCCACATGAGACCAGAAGAACTGTACAGCCAGATTCAAACTATGGACCCACAAATTCAAAAGTAAATAAAATGGCTATAGTTTGAGCTCTAGTTTGTTCACAGCAACAGACGATTGATATGGTATTACTTTACAGGGAATCATGTGAAGATTAAATGAGTTAATACAAAGAAATTCCTTATAAAAGTGCCTAGCATATAGTAGGTGCTACATTAAGTGTTAGTTTTATTTTTTTAATTTTAGTAGTTAGAATCAACTGAAAACAATTCACCTTACCCAAAGACCAAGTACTTTGCTTTGTATTGCTGACTCTGAAAAAGTCTGTCAAAAGAATACACAGGTTACTTTATCATGAAAAAAAGAACTTTACAAACAAACTCAATTCTATCTTCCCACCTCCAAGACTTGGATGAAGATTGCCAGTCCTTGATTTTCCATAAAGTGACTACAAGCAGCTGGAGACTCATCTGTAAGATTCCAAAGGGCTTTCAAAGTAAACAAGAGGGTGACATCATCTAAATTCTCAGTAGTCTTTTGTTTTACTATTGCTAGAAGTTCCTAAAAACCAAAGAGACAAAAAGTTAGATGCCCCAGTGACTGACTCGATTACAGTGTAAGAAAAGGAATAGTTGTTATACCACTTCATATCTTCATGATCCATTTTTTCTCTATATAATGAGTTATATCTAACTCCTAAGGTTTATAATGAGATTAAAGGGGGGGAGGAGGTAAAATTTTATGAGCACTTGACCTAGTTCTTGGTCCTTGTAAATAAGACTCATAATCAAGTACATATTAGGTATTCCATTGTTCCTTTTTTTTTTAAGATTTTATTCATTCATTTGTCAGAGAGAGCATATGCACACACAAGCAGGGGGAGTGAGAGACGGAGAGGGAGAAGCAGGCTCCCCAGTGAGCAGGGAGCCCAATGTGGGACTCAGTCCCAGGACCCCGGGACCACGACCCGAGCCCAAGGCAGATGTTCAACTGACCGAGCCACCCAGGTTTCCCCCATTGTTCATTTATTGAAAATGTTTAGTAAACACCTCCTAGAAATCAAGCACTTATTCACGTTAAGTGAGACAGATTAAAAAAAAAATAGTTGGTTTTTCTCAACTAAATAAGAATTTTAAGTTTTGGGGATGTCTGGGTGGCTCAGTTGGTTAGGCCGCTACCTTTGGCTAGGGTCATGATCCCAGGGTCCTGGGATGGAGTCCTGCATTGGGCTTCTTGCTCAGCGGGGATCCTGCTTCTCTCTCTGCCTTTGCCTGCCATTCTGCCTGCTTGTGCTCTCTCTCTCTCTCCAACAAATAAATAAACTCTTTAAAAACAAAAACAAAAACAAAACAAAATAAAGTCCTTAAAAAAAAAAAAAAAAGAATTTTAAGTTTTGGTAAATGTTCTGAAGAAAACACACAAAAGCCTAACAATTTATTTTAGAAAAGGTAGGGAAGGGAAGCCTCCCTGCACAGGTAATATGTAAACTGAGACAAATGAGATCAGAAGAAAAAGAGGGATATGTGAGTTAAGCAAGAAATGGAGACATGGTGGTGGTGGTGGAGTATATGACATGCAAGAGAAAAAGTAATGCTATTCTAGGTCACTGAGCAGATCAGGATGGCTAGAGGGTAACAGTAGTACTACAATCATGTATCCTAATAGCTTAAAGAAATCATGGGTTCACTTGAACAGATTCCAAAACACCATTTCAGATTAGAATATTTCTGGACACAAGTTAAGCCAGTATTCATGCTTTCTTTCAAGAATATTAGACTACCATAACAGAGGGAAAAGTTAGGTGTCTTCACTCAGCCACCTAATAAAAAGGTACATAAAATATAACAGCACTAAATAAATCAGAGTATGTCTATTTTCAAGAGGAATGAGACCACTTCAAAAATCTTACTTCATCAAGAAAGCACGTATCAAAAGAGTTTATCACAAAAGTAAAACTGCAAGTGTGCTTGGTGGCTCAGTCTTGTTAAGCATCTGCCATCGGCTCAGGTCATGATCCCCGGGTCCTGGGATTGAGACCCACATCGGACTTCCTGCTCAATGGGAAGCCTGCTCCCTCTCCCACTTCCTCTGCTTGTGTTCCCTCTCTCGCTGTCAAATAAACTCTTTTTTTTTTTTTAAAGAGTTTTTAAAAAAAAAAAGTTTATTTATTTGACAGAGAGAGATCACAAGTAGACAGAGAGGCAGGCAGTTGGGGTGGAGGGAAGCAGGCTCCCCACGGAGCAGGAAGCCCGACGCAGGGCTTGATTCCAAGACCCTGAGACCATGACCTAAGCCGAAAGCAGAGGCTCAACCCACTGAGCCACCCAAGCGCCCCAATAAATAAAATCTTTAAAAATAAATAAATAAGATAAATCTGGGAGAGCCAAGAGGGAAGTGTAGAGTGACACACAGTACTTAATGATAGCAATCATCTAGAGGATCAAGGGGACGGGTAGCAGCAAGGGTGGGAGCAGGGGAAATGAGGCTGATCCTGAAAACAATGATGACTGTGGTCAAGCCCATAGTTAGATGCTTTATGTATTTTACCTTAATGACATTCAAAACAACTGCAAAATATTACTATGACAGATGCCTGTTTTTCAAATGATGCCAGTTTTCAGATGAAGAATGTGAGGCATAGAGAAGATAAATTATCTGAGGACTTATGACTAGTGGCTGACCATGTTTTCACCTGAAGTCCGAATTTTTCGTAACATTACGTAAAACTCTTTCTCTGAGAACTACAGTGCTACTCTTCCCTCCGTATTACTTCAGTCCTTGCTATCTCTATCTATTCTGTATCTTCGTCGACTCCTGTTACCATCCCCCACAACCGCATCAAATCATCCCAACAAAACCGCTGCCTTACAGACCCCACCTTATGCCCGAGGCCCAAACATCTGAACACTGAGAAAAGACTGTGCTTGAGTCTCACTTTCAGTATTTGCCGAAACACTTTAAGAGGGCATTCAGCTGTACCTGGGGATTTACTGTATTTCTCAATGAATTTGCTCCCAGCGCTACTCTTTTTTCATCATTCTTTCTCTCCTCCAACTTTAATCACCATCTTTTTACTCCTCTTATTTGATCACTATATCTAGTTTTTCAGAGAACTACCACTGTTCTTCCTAATAAAATCTCCCAGCCTACCTGCAGTTCCATCACTGTATTCCTCTTTCCCTTCTGCTCTAATCTAAAGCCAACATCTTTACTCCTGCTGTACAATTCTAGTACACACACACAGATTTGGCACCGAATCACTTCCATCTTGCCTTGCCATCAATTTTCCCCTTTTTGTCAGAATTATTTTCATGGGTATAAAACAGATATCAATGTAAATGATCTTGGAAAAAAACAACTACTGGCCCTACTGGCCCATGTAGTATCTTCCTTTTTCTTTCCTTCTCATTAAAATATATTGAGGGACACTTGGGTGGCTCAGTCGGTTAAGTATCTGCCTTCATCCCAGGATCCTGGGAAGGAGTCCCACATCGGTCTCCTAGCTCAGTGGGGAGCCTGCTTCTCCTTCTGCCTGCTGCTCCCCCAGCTTGTGGTCTCTCTGACAAATAAATCTTTAAAATAAATAAATAAAATATATTGAAAAGTTGCCTCCATTTCTCACCTCTCATTTGTTCATCATTGTAGTCCAAACAGGTTTTGTCCCACTACTCCACTAACATAATGTAAGCAAGACAACTAATAACTTCTATCTTGCCAAATGCAACTGGCAACTCTGTCCTCATTTCACTCAACCACTCAGTAGCATCTGACATAACTGCTCAATTTTTCTTGAAATAATTTTCTTGGATTCAAAGACATCACTTTTTCCTGGTTTTCTACTAAGTCATTTTAGACACTCCTGTCTCTCTTTTCTGGCTCCTCCTTCTCTTCCACCATACTTGGTTTCAGTCCTTTTCCTTTCTCTCTATATACTCCACACTCTTTAGGTAGGTACTTGTATCCTGTATCAGAACTGATGACTCAAAATTATTCTCTAGTCCTGTCTACCCAATCCTCTGAGCTGTATCAAGCTGCCTCCTTGGTATCTCAAGCATCTCAGACCTTAACACATTTAAATTATATCACCCTTGATGTTTTTTTTAAAAGATTTTTATTTATTTGACAGAGATCACAAGTAGGCAGAGAGGGAGGTGGGGCGGGGGGCGGGGAAGCAGGCCCCCTGCTGAGTAGAGAGCCCGATGAAGGCTCGATCCCAGGACCCTGAGATCATGACACGAGCCGAAGGCAGAGGCTTTAACCCACTGAGCCACCCAAGTGCCCCCACCCTTGATTTTTATCCCCCAAACCTACTGACTAGATACCAAATACCCAGAAGATTCCACCTGTAACAACAATACAAAAGGTAAAGGTCTCAGGAACTAATTTAAGAAATACAGAATATCAATATGAAGAAAACACCACATACTTCGGGGGACATGAAAGACTGAATAAATGGAGTAACAGATAGTGTTCTCAGAAGGAAAAATCAGTATCAGAGATGTTAATTCTTCTAAGTCAATCTATACACTTAACAAAACCCAAAGAAAACAAAGCTTTTTTTAGAACTAGACAAGCCAAGGGCACCTGGGTAGCTCACTCAATTAAGCATCCAATCCTTGAGTTGGGCTTGGGTCATGCTCTCAGGGTTGTGAAACTGAGCTCCACGTCAGGTTCCATCCTCAGTGGAAGATTCTGCTTGAGATTCCCTCACTCCTCTCCCTCCGCCCTTCTCCCCGCTCCTAAGTCTGCACACACTCTTTCTCTTTCTCTCTAAAATAAATCAAAAAAATCTTAAAAAAAAAAAAAAGGATAACTAAAAGAAACCCCAGGAAAGATCTTAACTATTAAGGAATTATAAAGCCCATAAATAAACTATGATATCAGCATGTAAATAGACATATAAATTAACACAGCACAAAGTCCAGAAATAGATGCAAAGAGATACAGGAATTTAATATATGATAAAGGCAGCAATGCATAAGAATGGAGAAAAGATAATACATTCATTCAGGAAAAGGTACAAAGCAAACACTGAGAAGAAAAACAGACCCTTACATCCCCCCACCAAAAAAGCAATGCTCCAAGTAAATCAAGTATTTACATGTTAAAAATCATGAAAAATTTTTAGAAATACTTTCAAATGTGCCATCAATGTCAGAGAAGTAAGATAATAAAATCAACCTTATAAATATTTTAAAGTTACTGCATGGCAAAATATGTCATAAATAAAGTAAAAAAGTCAAACAACCAAGTGGGGCAAATAGATGCATTTCATATCACAAAGCCTCAATTTCTTAATATATAGAGAGATTTTATAAATCAGAAGAAAGCTAGCAACCCAATGGAAAACCTATCAAGGACATGAATAAATAGTTCACAGGAAACATAAATGACTGGGGGGCAGGAAGGTATCACAAGCCTCATGCCAAAGTAAGTATAAAATAAAACGATGAGGGGCGCCTGGGTGGCTCAGTGGGTTAAGCCTCTGACTTTGGCTCAGGTCATGATCCCAGGGTCCTGGGATCGAGCCCCACATCGGATTCTCTGCTCAACGGGGAGCCTGCTTCCCCCTCTCTCTGCCTACCTGTGATCTCTGTCAAATAAATAAATAAAATCTTAAAAAAAAAAAAACATTTTATTTAGAGATGTGGAGGTAGATACTAGAAGAAGTAGCTCTAACAGTAGAAAGTAGTTTCTTCTGGGGAGCAGGTCTTACAGATGTTTCATTTTATAAGCTTTTTAGAAGGATCTGACTTTTTAAATTATGTTCATGCATTTTTTATTGGAAAAAAGAAAGGTTACAAGAATGACAACCCACCTACCTTAACTGCCATGAGGAGCTCTTCCTGAAGTTGTGCAGTTTGCTCAGGTGAGAGCTATAAGCAAACAAAAAGCCGAAAGTGAAATACTAGCGGGTCAGAGCTCCCTCAAGAAGAGAGAGAGAAATCTTGCCTTTAGCGATCACATACCTGAAGGGCTAGAATAGAAGTGACGCTCACTGCCATTGTTTGCATCTTGGGGTTCTCATGTTTACAGAGCCATCTCATAACAAACTTGGCAGCATCAAACCTGAAAAGCAGTATTTTTCTCACAATAAAGTTTTAAACCGTACATAAGGAGAGAGGAAATCACTTAGCCTCCCCAACAAATTCTGTATCTTAGATTTCTAAAGCCTCAGCTATGAAAATCAAGAGCATCTGACAATAAGATTAGGAGAGCAGGCAAATAGGAATGTAAGCGAAATGCACAGAATTGAAAGAAAGATAAGCAGATCAAAGAAAGGCTTATTTTAAGCATTAAGTTTCTACTATGATGGGTCTGAAAAAAGGAAAGAAGATCCCATAGAGGTAGTACTTTGTAATCTGAATTGTAGACAATGCTAAGATGCCACAGCGAACAAATCACTTAGCTAGAGAGAATGCATGCCCTTTTTTAAAAAGAGGCAGCTGGTACTCAACTGCTACTGATTGCAGCTGTAGGAATAAAGACTGCATTGAGAAAGACCTAACTTTTCAAGAAGAGGTAGGTAGAAATAGTTTTGTTTTTGTTTTTTTTAGTGAGGAAGACCACCTTCCTTATTGTAATTTTAAAAGTCAACTCCCATTTTAAGTACACATCTCAATTAGATTTGAGAATGGCTTAGCCTACAATTTTGCACCAATGTATCACAGGCTTTGTTCATGTTAGCCTGTGCTTAATTTTCCTGCCATTAGCAGCAACTATTACAAATGTTTCTGAGCTTATGGATCTGGAAGACTATACTATAAAGGCCTCAGGAGGAGCACCTGTGGAGTCTAAGAAGATGATTTTCTTAATTATTATCAACAAAATCGTAAGAATTATGTTTAGAACACACTCTACTTCTTAAGCTAGGCACTGCCGTAAGCACTTTACAAACATTATCATGTCTAATCCTCAGAAGAGCCACCATTTTATAAATGAGGAAACTCATGCAAAGATAATAGAAGGGATAGAACTTGAATCCACGTATGTTTGACTCTCTGGACCCCATGTTCTTAACCACTCACTACTCTGAACTGGAATCAGACTTTGGGAGACATTTTCGAGCACAGCTGGCCCTGGAACAACACAGGTTTGAACTGTACTGGTCCACTTATACACAGATTTTTTTCAATAAATATACTGGAAAATTTTTTGGAGATTTGCGACAATTTGGAAAAATTCAGACCAAGCACATAGTCTAGAAACATCAAAAAAATTAAGACAGGTATTTATAAATGCATAAAATATACATAAATACTAGGTAGCAGTTTCTTTTACTATTTATAACCATAAAATATACACACATCTACTATAAAAGTTTAAAATTTATTGAAACTTACACAAACACCAACCATACATGGTACCATTCAGTCAAGAGAAATATAAACAAAGTATTAAACAGTAACAGCATAAAAGTAACTACAGTTCATACTCTACAACTGTAATTATTTCGCAGCCACCTCCTGTCAATATGGGGGTGAGCTCAAGCGTTCTGAGTATCCACTTAAAATGCCATGCAAAACTAATCACTCCACATGAGCAGTTCATCTTTCCAGTAAATTGCAAAATAAAAAGTAATCTCTTACAGTTCTTGTGTATTTTTCATTGTGTTTCATGAAATACTGTAAACCTTGAGTAAAACCACTGGGGAGGACCCATATAAAGTGCCACCAGTGATGCTGGATGTGCTCCCAAGAAGCAGAGAAAAGGTGACATTACAAAAAAAAGGTGACTGCCTGATATCTACTGTAGACTGAGGTCTGCAGCTGAGGTTACCCATCATTTTAAGACAAATGAGTCCAGTATAAGGACCGTTGTAAAAAAAAAAAAAAAAAGAAAAGAAAAAGAAAAGTAAATTTGTTAAGTTGTTGTTGCAGCTATGCCAGGAGGCATGAAAACCTTGCACTTTTTGCAAAACACGTTTTCATCTCTTTTATGTGGGTACAGGATTGCTGTGAGAAACTCATACTTACAGACTCAAATATGATTCAACAAAAAGTGAATTCATGGGACACCTGGGTGGCTCAGTGGTTTAAAGCCTCTGCCTTCAGCTCCGGTCATGATCCCAGGGTCCTGGGATTGAGCCCCACATCAGTCTCTCTGCTCAGCGGGGAGCCTGCATCCCCCGCCCCCCACTGCCTGCCTCTATGCCTGCTTGTCATCTCTGTCTGTCAAATAAATAAATAAAATCTTTAAAAAAATAATAATAAAATCTTTAAAAAAAAAGAATTTTAAAAGGCAGTCCTAAACCAATATTGCACCATATGTTAACTAACTAGAATTTAAAGAAAAATTTTAAAAGAGGTGGAGGGGGATGGCAGTCCTTTACTGGCAAGGTACTTCCTGACTTCAGGGACAAAGTATTGATGGAACGAATCCAGAAAAGGGATTTTTTTTTTTTTTGAAGATTTTATTTACTTATTTACATATTTAACAGAGAGAGGAGTAGAGAGTGAGTGGCAGGCAGAAGGAGTGGGAGAAGCAGACTCCCCACTAAGTAGGGAGCCCTACCTGGGGCTTGATTCCGGGACCCCAGGAGCATGTCCCAAACTGAAGGCAGATGCTTAACCATCTGAGCCACCCGAGCGCCACCATCGTTTTATTTTATACTTACTTTGGCATGAGGCTTGTGATACCTTCCTGCCCCCCAGTCATTTATGTTTCCTGTGAACTATTTATTCATGTCCTTGATAGGTTTTCCATTGGGTTGCTAGCTTTCTTCTGATTTATAAAATCTCTCTATATATTAAGAAATTGAGGCTTGGACCCTGGGATCATGACCGGAGCCAAAGGCAGTGGTTTTAACCCACTGAGCCACCCAGGCACCCCAAGATTCTACTTTATTTTTTTTAAGATTTTATTAAAATTATTTTGACAGATGTCAACTTAATGGAGATAAGCACTTCCAAACAAAGAGGAAGAAGATGTAGGAGAAGGAGTGACAGAAAATTAACTGGCATTAGATAATCTGGCAGAAGAGTCTGATTATTCAAGACTGCTTTTGACTTCTTTTATAACCTGGACCCTTCTATAATATGGGCAGAGAAACTAAACCAAATGGTAGAAGAAGGATTGACACCATATAAAGATATTTTTAGAGAAATGAAAAAGCAACGGTGGCAGACAGAAATCATGATATATTTCTGTCAAGGTACACCAAGTGTGCCTGCCTCCCCTTCCACTTCCTCCACCTCCTCCACCCCCAGGACGGCAAGACCAACCCTTCCTCTTCCTCCTCAGCCTATTCCCCATGAAAATGATGAGGATAAAGACCTTTATGATGATCCATTTCCACTTAATGAGCAGTAAATAATCATCGTGCTTACAGTTAATAAAGGTTATCTATTGTGTATGTATCTTCATATGAACATCTAACAACTGTACAACAAAAACTGTAGGAGATGCTTCTGTGTCATCATCATCATCGCCTAAGCATTCATAATGCAGAAGACCACATGCAAAACTTGGAAGTGGACAGCCTATTCTTATATGGCATAAGGTAAGTGATATTTAATATAAAATTAAGAAGGTGTTAGTTTTCTTACAGCTTAAAACTTTGCTTTCAAAGAATTACATTATCATACACTATGCCTTTCTATCATAATTGGAGAAACTGCCTATCAGCCTATCATCACAGGTAAATAATTTTACTTTTTAAAATGTAACAATGTTTCCAATATTGTATTATGACTGTTATACTGTATGCCATAAGAATTCATTGCAATTCATTCATTAGAGGAAGGATATGCTACCATGAAGCAATTCTATTGCTTATACAACACCACCATAAAGCAATCTTATGGCTGCTTCTTCATTATCGGTGCATGACTATACCCCCAACAAAATATATATATATATATATATGTTTTGTTTCGTTTTTGTTGAGAGAGAGAGTGTGTGTGTGTGTGTGTGCACATGAACACTCCTCACAGAGCCTGCCAGAGCCACAACCTTAAGATCGTGACCAGAGCCAAAATTAATAAGAGTCAGGCGCCTAACTGACTGAGCCACCCGGGTGCCCTGTTAATAAGTATTTCTTTTTCACATTATCTTTTTTCTTTCTTCCTCTTTAAGTAAACTCCACCCCCAATGTGGAGCTCAAACTCATGACCCTGAGATCAAGAGTCACATGCTCTACCGAGCCAATCAAGAGCCCCACACTGTCTTTTTTTTTCTTTTTTTTTTTTTTGTAAAGATTTATTTAGAGAGAGAGTGCACAAGCAGAAGAGGGGAAGAGAGAGAGAGGAGGAGACAAGCAGACTCCCTGCTGAGCACGGAGCCTGACACTCACTCTCATAACCCTAAGATCATGAGCTGAGCCAAAATCAAAAGTCAGATGCTTAACCAACTGAGCCACCCAGGCACCCCTACCTTTTCATTTTTGTTATCTAGCCTTAGTAATATATACAACGTCTACAGTGTTTTGTATGATATAAGATGATACCGATGTAGGTATGGACAGACAATTCATCTTATAAACAGATAATGTAAGCTTTTGGTATTGATAAATACAGTGCAGTGTTATAAATGTATTGTACTTTCTCTTCTTTATGATTTTCTTAATAACATTTTCTTTTCTCTAGGTTACTTCATTGTAGAATACGGTATATAATAATACTTAACATATAAAATACGTGTTAATTGACTGTTTATCACGAAGGCTTTCCAGTCAACAACAGACTATGAGTAGTTAAGTTTTTAGTGACTCAGAAGATATACACGCATTTTTGACTGTGCAGGGTTGAGGGGGCAAGTGTCCCTAATCCCTGCATTGTTCAAGAGTCAGCCATAGGGTACTTCCAATCACCTCTGTGGCAGATGCTCAAGAGAACATTTTCCTCAGACACCTTAGCCCAGCCTTAATCAAACCCTCGCTAATAAGCTAAAAACCAAAAACCAACAATGTTCAGAGTAACGCTGGTGAATATCCCAAAATCAGATGACCAAGTTTTATACTTGCCTGTCAAAGGGAACATCCACAAGAATCCTGGAATTAGTTAAGGAGAGAAGACAATTCTTCTGTAACTTTAAGGGAATAAAGAAAAATAATTTTGAGCAAAGGTATACCCCATTCTAAATAAAGATTCTAAGCACCTGGAAGGTGCTACCAATGAGCTTTTCTTACTGAGAACTCACTGTGTACCTGGCTCTCTCCAAGTTATTCATTCAATCTCACTATGTCACATTTACCTCTGCCTAAAGAATAATCTGCCCCCCCTTTTTTGGCAAAGCAGGGGGTCTCTTCCCCCTGAACCCTAGTGCCTGTGTGTCAATCCAAATCAATTACCTGAAGCCTGGCCATCTACAGATGTCCTTACCAGACCTCATAACTAACTCTGTGATAGAGCTATACTTGCAAACTAAGACTGCTAGGGTTGAACTGGGCCTTTACAGATAGGAAAGAAAGAGAAGGTCTCCTGAGAAAGCTGTGAGAATAGAAAAATATACCATCTCTTTGAAAACCCATGAGTAGGCCAGTCTGAATGAAGTACAGTGTATGAGGCAGGGGCAACAAGCCTGAAATGCCAACAGGAACTAGGCAGTAACATAAAAAAGTGAAGATGGCTGAGTAGGACACAGCAGAGCAATGGTGGAAATTATGAACAGGAGAATTCATGCCCTTTTATGGGGCAGTTTTTACTCTAACTGATGGCTTCCATGAAGGAATTAACACTAAACTCTGAAGGAGCTGCCAACTTTTCAAGAGAAAGTGAAAATGCAGATTTTTTTTTAATTGCAGAAAGACCACCTTCCTTATTTTATTTTATTTTTTTAATTTCCATTTTAAGTACACACTTCAGTTACATTTGGCAAATTGATACAGCTGTATAACCACTACCATCCACCATCACCATAATTGAGATAAAAAATATTTCCATCACCCCAAAGAGTTGCACTGTACCACCTTCTAATCAATCCCAACCTCAGAAAATTACAATGTCATTACAGATTAATCTTTCCCAAAGTTTCACACAAATAGAATCTCATAATATCTACTCTTCTGTGTCTGGCTTATTTTGCTCAGCATATAATGTTTTTGAGATTCATCCATGTTGCACGTAACAGCACTTTATTCTTTTTTATTGCCAACAGGAGTTTCTTAAAAGAATATACCACAATTTGCTTATCTATTCACCTGTTCAACAAGTGAAAGGTTTTCGGTTTTAGGGGATATATTATGAATAAAGATATTATGAACATTCATGTAAAAGGCTTTGTATGAAGCTGCGATTTCATTTCTCTAGAAGTAGAAAGATTAGGTAGTAAAGAAGATCTATGTCTAACTTTGAAAGAAACTACCAGACTGTTGAACTGGAAGTTGTATCATTTTACATTCTTAACATCTATTTATGAGAATTTCGGTTGCTCCACACTCTTGCTAACACTTTGTATTGTCAGTCTTTTAATTTCAACCAATCTGGAGGGTGTGTAATAGTATCTACTGGTAATTCAATGTGCTTTTAATTTGCATTTTCCTTATGACTAAAAACACTGAGCATCTTTTCACATGCTCATCTTTCATCTGCTTAATCTTCCTCAGTAAAGTGCTCAAATCTTTTGCCTTTTTATAAAATGGATTTGTCTTATGTGGAGTTAAGAGTTCTTTATATTCTCTATAAAAGTCCTTTTTCATATATACAAAATAAACATTTTTTCGATCCCATGACTTACCCTTTTCAGTTTGTGTACATGTATGTATGTATGTGTGTGTACATATGAGAAGCCTTTAATTTTGATAAATTCTAATTTATTTTTCTTTAATGACATGTGCTTTTTATATCCTAAGAAAACTTTGCCTACTCCAAGGTCACAAATATTTTGTTCTGTTTTCTCCTAGAAATTTTTTGGTTTTCAGCTTTTATATTTAGATCTATGACTCAATTCAATTTAACTTTTTTTTTTTTCCAATTTAATTTTCACATATGATGTTAACCCTGTAAGGATGTACTGAAGTATTAACAATACATGGATTTCTGGGTCAATGGCTTCCAACAAATTTTTTAAAAATTTAAACCCAACTGCTAATCCAAATATACTACTTTTTTCTATAACAAACATAAATTCCTTGTCTATTCTCTCTCAGGGAGATGAAAAATCAAAACAAAATAATGCTAATACTAATAATAGCTAATACTAACTAATACTAAAAAAATCTTTCATATTATTTGTCCTGAAGTAAGAAGCAGTCAAGTTATTCAATTCAAATTACCTGCTGGTAATGGGGGAAATTTTTCAGAGCCTTGAAAAGCAGACAGGTGACCTCTGACAACAGACGAACGGGCATCCCCCTGGCCAGGCCCTGGCGTGTTAAGTTGAGGGCGCAAGCACTGGCTGTGAACTGCACTGGCAAATCCAATGGATGATTCCTCATTCCTACAGCCACAAGCTGAAGATGAACTTGTTTTTAGTGGCATATGACAACAGGAGCATTCTTTTTTTTCTTTTTTTTTTTTTTTAAGATTTTATTTATTATTTGACAGAGAGAGAGAGACAGGCAGACAGACAGAAAGCACAAGCAGGGGGAGCAAAAGAGGGAGCGGAAGAAGCAGGCTCCTGCTGATGACTTGAGTTGAAGGCAGATGCTTAACAGTCTTAGCAACCCAGGGGCACCAAACATTCTTTATACTGTCTGCATTTGTGTTAGCTGGCAAAAATATTTGCTCACTGGAATAGAAAGTAAAAGATTTTTTCCTATCCTAAGCATTTACTTCTCAGGGCAATAACAATACCTTCCCATCCAAATGAGGCTATTAACTAGATGTGTGACTTTAGGCACGTCACTTCTCTTCTCTGGAATTCCATTTCCTCCATGATTTCGTAATCATTTATTGAGCCTCACTCCATACAAGGCATTGTGATAAATACTACAGAACACAACGTAAATTACTTACACCCTACTCCTTAGCATAAAGCCTTGTGAGAAAAACACGGTATGTAAACAAATAACATTGTGAGGGATATCAAAACATGAAACTGGAAAAAAAAAAAAAAGCACCATAAGCTATATAAACTGCTACCTAAGGTAGTTGGGGAGGGAGCATTCATTTCTGGTATGGATCAGAATTCTTCATTCCAAGAGCACCTTTAAGCAGGGTCTCAGATAAGATTTGGACAGAAGGAGGTGGAGATAGGGATGGAATGAAAATGGGACTACTTAGGAATGGAAATGTTATAAGGAAATACACAGAACAGATAAAAGGATGGGATGAATTCACCACAGAGGAGGAAATAATTTCAATTTAATAGAATACTGAAATAATTTGAAAACTGCAAACATAACATTAGAAACTAGGTCATTAGAAGACAGACTGTAGAAGACCTACAACACAAATGTAACATGAAGGCGTTGTATTAAACTTAGACCAGAGCTGCACTAACATTCAGGGACAGTGCAATCTGTTCTGTCTATCTCTATCTACCTCAGAAACCAGTCTGCTGATATTGGCATGAACCATGATTTTAAGAGACCAGAGCCCCTCAGTCTGACAGCTGCATGAAATAACAGAGCCTAGACACAGACCTGGGATACATTTCCACTACGGAAAATGACTTTTTTCTATATTACTAATTTGCTCCTAGGATTTCACCAGATTGCTATCATCCAAGTTAAACATGTAGAAATAAAACAACAAAAAACATGATTTTCAAAAATCACAGAATATCTAATTCAAGCTCCTCATTACATACGGGAAACAAAGGTCCAGAGTTTTTCACTTTATACAGTACTGCTTTTAAGTTATGAACATATCTTATCTCCACAGTGTAGAAATACCCAATTTTTTTAAGGAACTATAAAGAATTACAGAATAATAATAAAAACAAAGTGACTTCGAGTCTTCCATTTTCATCTTACATTTCCCTTTAAATAAATGCACTTTTCTTTCCCAAACCACTTAATACTTCCAAAAACATTTAAAATAAATTAATTTTTCTATAAGCCAAAGCAAAGTTTGACCCTATCAATACTGGTCATTTTACTTTATTCACAAAATACTTTAAATGGTAGATCTTGCACCCTTAATTATTGTATTTTGTTCTATTCTTGTTGGACACACTGTTGTTTTCTTTCAGAAAACCAAATGTTAGGTTTTAAAGAGTACACAAATGAATAAATAAGAAACAACATTTACAGTGAAATGAATATATGTTTATAGATTAAGATCTCCTATTTTAGGCAAAATAGTACATATGTCCTCTCCTTCTCAGACTAAATCAAAACACTAGATGACTTGAATTAATTTAGATGCTCAAAATGAGAGATGCTCTGGCCATTAATTAAGCCTAACAGTGTCCTCCTTTCTCCCTAAGGGTACCTTGGCTCACTAAGACATCTAAATAATAAGGCATATAAGTTACTGTATTCCATGTGTTTGGTGAACAGCTTTAATTGCACTAAGTAAAAAGTAGTAACAAAAACTACCTTTCTGCAATGTAGTTACCTTTAAAATAGCAGGCATGGTTACCTGCATTGAAAATGTCTCTGTGAAGAGCCTGTAGAGTGCTTCCTTCATAAAACATGACCTATTCCTGTATCGGCTCAGTGCTTCTGAGATCTGACTCATATTGGCTCCTCCAGCAACCTGAAAAACAAAGATGTTACCAATAGGCTTCACAGTTCAGGCTTTTAGGGGCTTTAAGTGTTTCAAACAGTGAAAGGTGTTCAATTAATGGTCCAGGGGCTTTACAAAGTTTTTTGAATCCTAAGCCTAATAGGTAAATGTTTTCCTCAACCTCATTTTACAACAGGGCCAGAGAGATAAAGTATGAAGCTAAATGTAATGAACCAATTATGTGGTGGAGCCAAATTGAAAAACCATTTCCCTAAAACTGTATTACGGTTAAAACTTCAATTGAGGGGAGCCTGGGTGGCTCAGTGGGTTAAAGCCTCTGACTTCGGCTCGGGTCATGTTCCCAGGGTCCTGGGATCGAGCCCCGCATCGGGCTCTCTGCTCGGCAGGGAGTCTGCTTCCTCCTCTCTCTCTGCCTGCCTCTCTGCCTACTTGTGATTTCTGTCCGTCAAATAAATAAATAAAATCTTAAAAAAAAAAAAGACTCCAATTGAACAATGGGTAGCATATCTATTTTTAAACAATCAAGAACCATGATTGCATATCTTCTAAGTACTACTCATATAGGATAAATTAAGACAGGAGAAAGGTAAAAGGCCACATAAAATAACTAAAATGAAAAAGGGAATTGACATTTTTGTAGTAATATTATTTTATTATTTGTTATTTATTAAATGTTAACATAATTCTTCCTTGCTACCACTTAGGTGATAGTTTTTAAAAATCTATACATAGACTTTGGGTCTAGAGGATAATGGTGTCCCCCATCCAAAACATAAAATTAACAAGGAATGCAAATAAAATACCCAGTTTTCAATATTCTTGGATAGTGAAGGGAAAAAAGGCGATAAAGTGGGAAACTCAGAATTTTGCAGAAAAGAAAAACACTCCCCACTCTACCATGACCAGTAACAAAATCACTGAAGAAACCTCACACTGCTAATTAACATCAGTAATGGACAATGCTTGTGAATTAGGAACTATGTCAATTAAGTAACAAAAACTAAAAATTCAAATCAATTCCATATAAGGCTATTATAAGAAATATTTAAGTAGCAAATCTACACATTTCAGCTGAGAAAAATTCTTCCTATAAGCCAACAGGGGTACCTGGATGGCTCAGTTAAGTGTTTGACTCTTGATCTCAGCTCAGGTCTTAATCTCAGGGTCATTAGTTCAAGCCTTGTGTTGGGCTCCAAACTGGGTGTAGAGCTTATTTTAAAAACAAAAACAAAAACAAAAAACCTCAACAACAAATCAGAAGAAAATTTTAACACGGCACTTTAAACTGAATTGAATATTCTCAATAAGCATTTTGGGATGTGAAAAAAATACCCTCAACAAAAAGATGGAAAATCAATTGATTAAAAAGGAAAGAAAAAGACAAAATTATATAAAAACTAAGTTAAAAGTTACCCAAGGAAGGGCGGATTTGGGTACAAATTTACTAAGGGGAAGAAATGCAAGGAAACAAGAAAGAAGTACAAAGGATCTAAGATTGAATGCTGATGTGAAAAAACGACAAAGATCCATGAGGCATACACCTGAAGTTCCTGAGGGGGAAACAAACTATATTTAAAATTGTTAGCTAGGGGCGCCTGGGTGGCTCAGTGGGTTAAAGCCTCTGCCTTCAGCTCAGGTCATGATCCCAAGGTTCTGGGATCGAGCCCCACATCAGGCTCTCTGCTCAGCGGGGAGCCTGCTTTCCTTCCTCTCTCTCTGCCTGCCTCTCTGCCTACTTGTGATCTGTCAAATAAATAAATAAAATCTTAAAAAAAAAAAATTGTTAGCTAGAGGGCGCCTGGGTGGCTTAGCCAGTTAAGTGTCTGACTTCAGCTCAAGTCAGGATCTCAGGGTCCTGGGATGGAGCCCTACATCGGGCTCTTCACTCAGTAGGGAGTCTACTTGTCCCTCTTCCTCTAATAAAATCTTTAAAAAGAAAAAAAAGGGGGGGGTGGGGAGGAGCCTGGGTGGCTCAGTTGGTTGGGCATCTGCTTTGGGCTCAGGTCACGATCTCAGGGTCCTGGGATCGGGCCCTGCACTGGGCATTCTGTTCAGCAGGGAGTCTGCTTCTCTCTCTCTCCCATCCCTTCCCCAGCTCGTGCTCTCTCTTTTGTGTTCTCTCTTTCTCAAGTAAAACCTTAAAAAATTTTAAAAAAATTTAAAAAAACCCCAAACGGATATACAGAGGAAATTCCAAAATGACTGCATATACCCAAGAAAAGGCTCAGAAAATACCTAAAAAGACCTTATAATTTTTATCTCAGGCTACTACTTGGCACAGATTTTTTTTAAAAAGCCAAAACAAATATAGTAACAAAACAGCAAACCCTAAGGAAAGCAAACAATCTGATTTCTAGAGTTACCATATATCAGTTTCAAATGTCCAGTTTTCAACAAGAAAAAAAAAATCCAAGGCATGCAAAGAAATAGGAAGGTACGGCTCATTCAAAAGAAAAAGAAATCAATAGCAACTGTCCTGTTTAAAACAAAAACAAAAACAAAAACAAAACAATTGCAGATCTATTAGGAAAGACTTCCTGAAAATGTTCAAAGAACTAAAGAAGATATAGATAAAAATCAAGGAAATGATGTATGAACAAAAGAGAAAAACCAACAGAGATAGAAAACACAGAGAAGAAAAATTATGGAGCTGAAAAGTGCAATAACTGAAATGCAAAATTCACTAGAGGGATTCAAAGGCAGATTTGAACAGGTAGAACAATCAACCAACATGAAGAAAGGACCATGGAAATTACTGAGTCAGAAAAGGAAAAAGACCTAAAAAAAAGTGAATGGAACTTCAAGAACCTATGAAATACCAAAAAGCAGACCAAATTACACATTATGGGAGTCCCAGAAGAGAGAGAGAGAGGATTTGAAGAAAACATGGCTGAAAACTTCCCAAATTTGATAAAAGACATGAATATGAACATCAGTGAACTCAAGAAGACTCACACCAAGACAAATTATAATCAAATTTTTGAAGGCTAAAGACAGAGAAAATCTTGGAAGCAGCAAGAGAAAAGTGAATCACAAACAAGGATGCTCAATACAATTATCTGCAGATTTCTCATCAGAAATTTTAAAGGCCAGAAGACATGGGCCAGTATGTTCAAATTGTTAAAAGAAAAAAAAAAAAAAAAAAACAGAAACAGAAAAACCCTGTCAACAAAGAATCCTATATCCAGCAAAACCGTCCTCCAAATGTGAGGGAGAAATCAGGACATTCCCAGATAAACAAAAGCCAGAGAAGGAGACTACCACTAGACTTGCCCCGTAAGAAATGCTCAAAGGATGGGACACCTGGGTGACTCAGGCAGTTGAGCACCTGCCTTAAGCTCGGGTTGTGATCTGGGGGTCCTGGGAGAGCCCTGCATTGGGCTCCTTGCTCAGCAGGGAGCCTGATTCTCCCTCTGCCTGCCTCTCCCCCTACTTGGGCTCTTTCTCTTTCTCCCTGACAAGTAAATAAAAAATCTTTTTTAAAAAATGCTCAAAGAAATCCTGCAGGGCAAAATAAAATAACACTAGAGAGTAAGAAGGAAGCATACGAAGTAATAAAGATCTCAAAAAAGGTAAATACAAGGGCAACTTAAAAGGCTAGTGATATATTAAAACTGATTAGTAGGAGTCCCTGGCTGGCTCAGTGGATAGGGTACGCAACTCTTGATCTCAGAGTAATGGATTCAAGCCCCATGCTGGGCATACAAATTACTTAAAGAAACAAAAAAACAAAAACTGGCCGGTAACTCTACATTTTATTTTATACAGGATTTAAGAAACTAATACATTTTCGGGGCACCTGGGTGACTCAGTGAGTTAAGCCTCTGCCTTTGGCTCAGGTTATGATCTCAGGCTCCTGAGATCAAGCCCCGTATCAGGCTCTCTTCTTGGCAGGGAGCCTACATCCCCCTCTCTCTCTGCCTGCCTCTCTGCCTGCTTGTGATCTCTGTCAAATAAATAAAATCTTTTAAAAAATAAAATAAAGAAACTAATACATTTTCTAAAAAATAATTACTCTAAAAGCTATTATTATAATTTACGTTTGTAACTTCAAATTTTGTTCTCTACATAATTTACAGATTTTATTTATTTGAGAGAGCGAGAGAACATGAGGAGGGAGGGGCAGAGGAAGGGGGAGAAGCAGACTCTCCCATTGAGCTGGGAACCCAACACAAGGTTCAATCCCAAGACCCTGAGATCATGACCTGAGCCAAAGGCAGATGCTTAACCAACTGAGGCACCCAGGTGCCCCTGTTTTCTACATAATTTAATAGGCAAAGGGATTAAAAAGAATTATCATTTTACACGTTGGGGCAGAAAATGTATAATGATGTAATTTGGGGACATCATTGATTAAAAGGGCTGGGGATGAAGATGGAAATTAGTAGTTTTTTATGTTACTGAAGTGAAGCTGGTATAAATTCAAATTAGAGTATTTTAACTTTAGGATATTAAATGTAATCTCCATGATAACCATAAAAAATAGTTATAGAGGAAATGAGAAAGGAGAAAGGAGTTTAAACATTTTGCTATAAAAAAATCAGCTGGAGTACCTGGGTGGCTCAGTCAGTTAAGCATCTGCCTTTGGCTCAGATCACGCTCTCAGAGTCCTGGGATGCAGTCCCATGTTGGGCTCCCTGCTTCTCCATCACCCTCTATCCCTCTCCTTGCTGTGCTCTGTCTGTTGTACTCTCTCTCTCAAATAAATACAATCTTTTTTTTTTTAAGATTTTATTTATTTATTTGAGAGACAGAGATCACAAGCAGGCAGAGAAGCAGGTAGAGAGACAGAAGGAAGCAGAGTCCCCTGCTGAGCAAGAGAGCCCGATGCGGGGCTCGATCCCAGGACCCTGGCATCACAACCTGAGCCGAAGGCAGAGGCTTTAACCCACTGAGCCATCCAGGTGCCTCTCAAATAAATAAAATCTTAAAAAACAAAAACAAAAATAAAACCTCATTCTCAGAAAATTTAAAAAAAAAATCAGCTGAACAACAACAACAAAAAAAACAGGGGTGGTGCCTGGGTGGCTCAGTAGGTTAAAGCCTCTACCTTTGGCTCAGATCATGATTCCGGGGTCCTGGGATTGAGCCCCGCATCAGGCTCTCTGCTCAGCGGGGAGCCTGCTTCCCCCTCTCTGCCTCCCTCTCTGCCTACTTGTGATCTCTGTCAAATAAATAAATAAAATCTTTAAAAAAAAAAACAAAACACAGTAATACAGGAAATGAGGACCAAGAGAAATATAGAACATATAGAAATAAAAGAGCAAAATGATATAAGTCCCTCCTTATCACTAATTACTTTAAATGTAGATGAAGGAAATGCTATAATCAAAAGACAAAGATTGGAAGAATGAATAAAAAACACGTGATCCAACTATACACTGTCTATAAAAGACTCACTTTAGATCCAAAGACACAGCTAGATGGAAAATGGAAGGATGGAAAAAAATATTCCATGCAAATATAACCAGAAGAGAGCAGGAATGATTATACTATTAGACAAAGTAGACTTTAAATTAAAAGAGATTACAACAGATAAAGCCAGACATTATATATTAATAAAAGGTTAAGTACAGCAAGAAGATATAAGCATAAACATTTATGCACCTAATGATAGACCATCAGAACATATTACACATAACTGACAATTAAAGGGAGAAACAGGGGTCCCTGGGTGGCTCAGTGGGTTAAAGCCTCTGCCTTCGGCTCAGGTCATGATCCTGGGGTCCTGGGATGGAGCCCCGCCCCACATCCGGCTCTCTGCTTGGTGGGAAGCCTGCTTCCTCCTCTCTCTCTGCCTGCCTCTCTGCCTCCTTGTGATCTCTGTCAAATAAATAAATAAAATCTTTAAAAAAAATGCTTAAATT
The DNA here is from genome assembly GCF_010015895.1 of Lontra canadensis. NCBI lineage: Eukaryota > Metazoa > Chordata > Mammalia > Carnivora > Mustelidae > Lontra > Lontra canadensis. The sequence continues at coordinate 1,818,839 of NW_022631142.1, read as the reverse complement.
AAGAAGACAAGAAAAATCTCAAGTGAACAACTTATCTTTTCACAACTTAAGGAACAAGAAAAAGAACAAATTAAACCCAAAACTAGCAGTACGAAGGAAATAATGATTACAGCAGAGATCAATGAAATAAAGAATTAGACAAATAACACAGAAAATTAGTAAAACCAAAAGTTGGTTCTTTGAATAAAATTGACAAACCATTAGCTACCAGATGGACTGAGAAAAAAAGAAAGGCCTCAAAATACTAAAATCTGAAATGAATGTGGGGACATTCTTACCAATTTTAGAGAAAAAAATAAAAAATTGTAAGAGTATTATGAATAATTATGCCACAACAAATTGAATAACCTAGATGAAATGGACAAATATCTAGAAACAGAAAATTTTAAGAGACCTATAACTTAGTAAGGACAATCGATCAGTAACCCAAGATCTCCTGACAAAGAAAAGCCAGAACTGATGGCTTTGCTATTAAGTTCTACCAAACATCCAAGGAAGAATACCAATCCTTCATAAAATTTAACAAAAACTGAAGAGAAAACACTTCCTAATTCATTCTACAAGTACAGCATTACCGGATATCAAAGCCAGAAAAAGATACTACAAGAAAACTACAGATAAATACACTTTATGAACAGTGATTCAAGACTCAACAAAATACAGGCAAACTAAATTCAGCAGCATATTAAATGGATTATATTCCATGGCCAAGTAGGATTTATTCCTGGAATGCAAAGATGGTTTAATATATGGATAGTGATATGGATATCATATGGATAACATATGGACATTAACAGAACTAAGGGAAAAACCATGATCATTTCAACTGAGGCAGAAAAAGCATCTGACAACACCCTTTCATGGCAAAAATACTCAACAAACTGGAAATAGAAGGAAACGACCTTAGCTTAATAAAAGCCATGTATTAAAAAAAACCTGCAATGAAAATCATACTCAATGGTGGAAGACTGGAAGTATTTATTCTAAGATCAAGAACAAGACAAGGCTACACACTTTCCTAACTTTCACTGAACATAGTACTGAAGTTCTAGCTAGAGCAAATCAGGCAAGAAAATGAAATAAAAGACAACCAAATTGCAAAGGAAAAAGTAAAATTATCTCTGCAGATAATATTTCATATGCAGAAATCCCTAAAAACACACAAAAAACCCATTAGTGCTATAAATAAACTAAGAGTCGCAGGAAACAAAGCCAACACAGAAAAATCAGCTACACTTCGAGGCACCTGGGTAAGTTCAGTCGGTTGAACTCTTGGTTTCAGCTCAGGTCATGATCTCAGGATCATGAGATGGGAATCCCACACTGGGTTCCACACTTAGTGCTGAGTCTGCTTGTGCATTCTCTCCCCAGTCCCTCTGCCCCTCCCCCCATAGTCTCTCTCTCTTAAATGAATAAATCTTTTTTAAAAATCAGCTACATTTCTATACAATAACAAGTAACAATCTGCAAAGGAAATTATGAAAACAATTCCATTTACAACAATATAATAAAGTACTTAGGAATTAACCCAGAGGTGAAAGACTTACACAATGAAACTACTACAAAACACTGCTAAAAGAAATGAAAAAAGACATAAATAAATGGACAGACATGTTCACAGATCAAAAGACAAGATAACAATACTACCCAAAGTGATGTACATATTCAACATGATCCCTACCAAACTCCTAAGACTTTTATTTACCAAAACAGAAAAATCCATCCTAAATTCGTATGAAGTTCCAAAGGACCCCAAATAGACACAGCTATCTTGAAAAAGAACAAAAATGGAGATGTCACCTTCCTAATTTCAAAACTTAACTACACAGCTACAGTAATCAAAACAGTGGTACTGGCATAAAGACAGACATATAGACCAATCGAACAGAACAGGAAACTCCAAAATAGAAAGCCCTTGCATATATGGTCATATATGTAGTCAAAGGATTTTTGACAAGGTTGCAACAACCATTCAATGAGGAAAGGACAGTTTTTTCAAGAAACTGTGCTGAGTAAACTGAATATGCACATGCAAAAATAAAGTTGTGGGTGCCTACTTTATACCATATAAAAAAATTAACTCCAAATGGATCAAAGACCTAAATATAAGACCTTAATACTATACAACTCTAACAAGGAAACAGAGGGCAAAATCTTCATGACAATTCCTTGGGGCACCTGGGTGGCTCAGTTGGTTAAGCGTCTGCCTTTGGCTCGGGTCATAATCCTGGCTGGGGTCCTGGGATAGAGCCCTAAAGTGGACTCCCTACTCAGTGGGGAGTCTGCTTCTCCCCATGCTCATGCGTGCGCACATGTGCTCTCTCTCTGTCTCTCACAAATAAGATCTTAAAAACAAACAAACAACTTCATGACAATGGATTTGGCAATGATTTACTAGACAGAATACCAAAAACCAGCAACAAAAGGAAAAAATCTAAATATCAGACCTAAAATGAAATTTTTAAGTAATCTCTATACTCAATGTGAGGCTTGAACTTATAATGCTGTGGTCAAGAGTCAGATGCTCTACCAACTGATCCAGCCAGGCACCCTGGACTTAATTATTTTTTTTAAATTTTGTTCATCAAAATATATCAACAGAGTAAAAAAGCAACCCACAGAAAGGGAGAAATTATCAGCAAATCATATATCTGGTAACGGATAATAAATTGATACCTATACTCACAATATAGAGAGAACTCCTATACTCAACAACAAAAAACAAGCAACACTACTCAAAAATGGGCAAAGGAGGGGTGGCTCAGTGGGTTAAAGCCTCTGCCTTCAGCTTGGGTCGTGATCCCTGGGTCCCTGGGATCAAGCCCCGCATCGGGCTCTCTGCTCAGTGGGGAGCCTGCTTCTCCCTCTCTCTCTGCCTGCCTCTCTGCCTACAGTGATCTCTGTCAAATAAATAAATAAAATCTTTAAAACAAACAACGGGCAAAGGACTTGAGTTAACTCTTCTCCAAAGAAGACAAAGAAATATCCATCAAGCTCATGAAAACATGCTTAAAAATCATTAATCAGTAGGGAAATGCATATCAAAACTTCAATGAGATACCACCTCACCCCACTAGGATTGTTACTACTCAAAAACAAAAAAAGAAAAAAAAAAAAAAACAGAAAATAACAAGTGTTGACAAGGATGCAGAGAAATTGGAATGTTTACGCATCATTTGTGGGAATATAAAATTGTACAACTGCTGTAGGAAACACGTGACAGTTCCTCAACAAATTAAAGATGGAATTACCATATGATCTAGCAACTCCACTTCTGCGTATATACCAAAGGAATTGGAAATCAGATCTCAAAAAGATATCTGAATACCCTGGTTCGTAGCATTATTCACAATAGCTGGAAGCAACGTGTAAGCAACCTAAGTGTCTACTGACAATAAATGCACAAGGAAAATGTGGTATATACATAATGGATATTATTCAACCTTAGAAAGGAAAGAAATGTTGCAATATGTTACAACAGGGATGAACCTTGAGGACACAGGCTAAGTGAAATAAGCTAATCACTAAAAGGCAAATACTGTATGATCCCACTTACAGGAAGTACTTAGTCAAAATCATAGAAACAGAAAAGTAGAATGGCCATTGTCCAGGGTATGGAGAAAAAGGGGAATAAGGAGTTAGTGTTTAATGGGTATACAGAATTTCAGTTTTACAAGATGAAAAGATCTATGGAGATGGATGGTGGTGATGACTGCACAACTTCATGAAGGTATTTAATATCACTGAACTGTACATTTACCATCTTAAACTTAAAATGCTAAATGTTATGTTATGTGTAGTTTGTCATCCAAAAAATTTTTTAAATGGATGGAAATACAGAGACACCTGGCAGGTCAGTCAGTACAGCATGTCACTCTTGGTCTCTGGGTCCTGAGTTTGAGCCCCACATTGGGGGAAGACATTACTTTAAAAAAAAAAAAAAAAAAGTTTGAAGAGAAATATGAAATGACATGGGGTGATTTTCAAGACACATTGTTAGGTAACAAATGCAAAGTGCCTACTGCATATTGTATTAAGAGGAGGAAATAAGAGAACCTAAATACATTTGCTTAGTATCTTGATTATACCCTCAGTCTAGGAAAGAAAAGAGGAACTGCAAACAAATCAACTCTTTTTAGCAGGTTTGTGGTTCCCTATAAGCATAGCAATTCAGAAAACTCTTCTACGTGTGCCAATGGTGCTAAGAACCAAATTCTCACTGTGGAAAAGAGATACAAAACAATGGGGAAAGGCAAAGGAAAATGGCATGAGGATGGTCATTTGGAAGTTGTTGTTTTTTTTTTTTAAGATTTTAAAAATTTATTTATTTGAGAAGGAGATTCCACACTGAGCAGGGAGCCCAGTGCGGAACCAAATCCCAAGACTTCAGGATCATGACCTGGGCCAAGGGCAGTCACTTTTTTTTTTTTTTTTAAAGGATTTATTTATTTATTTATTTATTTGACACAGAAAAGAGAGATCACAAGTAGGTAGAGAGGCAGGAAGGGGAGGGGAGGAAGCAGGCTCCCTGCTGAGCAGAGAGCCTGATGGGGTTCAATCCCAGGACCCTAAGATCATGACCTGAGCCGAAGGCAGAGGCTTAGCCCACTGAGCCATCCAGGCGCCCCCAAAGGCAGTCACTTAACCAACTGAGCCATTGAGACACCCTACAAGTATTATTTTTAAGCTTATTTCATGTATCTCTTAGCCCTGTTTGCAGAAAGGACTTAAAAACAAAGTGTACCAACAACAATGAGCATACCCAGTATTCAAATACTAGCTTCTTAATAAAAGGAACCAGGGCCCCTAGTGGAAATGTCAGAAGGGCTAAAACAGGGAAGTGTAGCAGACCTAGAACACCAATGTGCTAGAAAGTAAGGAAGTACTCAAAATAATATCAATGATTATAAGAATGGGAACATGTAAAAGATAATACAGGAGCCGGTATGAAGGAGCTCTCATTGGCCAATCTGTAACAAACTGAGCATCAAAGTAATTAAGGACAGTAATGAATGGTAAACCCCTGAAAACAACGAGAGGCAATGAGTTCATACTGACAATAGGTTAGACATAGAAGAAGGCAGGGTTCTTCCTTATGGTAGGAAGCCTACTACTAAATGTAGAAAGGAGGGCCAGAGTTGGAAAATCATTACTTTGTAACAATTCCAGTAAAGACTGGTTCAGGTAAAAATCTTCAGTGGATGCTAAATCCAGATTAGTAAATTTGATGAGGACCAGGATATTTGCATGGTCTTCAACTACCTTATATATCACTTACTACTTGCAAGAGAAAAAAAAAATTACCTATATATAGTGTAGAAACAATACAATACTATGTAGATAGCATTTTATCTACACTAGACATTTTATCTAATATCTGCTCAATACTTTTCACTACATGATAAAAAGAAAAATGACTAATGAGGGGCACTGTACGCTTCAGAATTGATATTCTTGAGACTGACGCAACACCTTTCACACAGAATTGTGGCCAAAGACGAAGAACCAGATTATAAGGAAACATCAGACCAAACCCAAAATAAGGAACATTCTATTCTTCAAAAAAGTCAACAAAACAAAGCTAGTCTGTATTCCTCATAAATATCAATGTGACAAAGGACAGAAGGACTAAGAATTCTTCTGGATTAAATTACAAGGGATCATGACAAATGAATGCAAAACTGACCCTGGCCTAAGAGGAAAAATATTTTACAGAGGGCATTATTGGGATAATCAACACTGTAAATATGTACAGTAAGATTATGTACAGTATTGATGCAATGTTAAACTTCCTGAAATCTGATAACTGCATGGTAGCTATTAAAGAGAACATCACTGCTCTCAGAAAATACAAAATCAAGCATTAAGGGCTAGAGGGGCATGATATATGTAAGCTACTCTTGAATGGTTCAGAAAAAAATTGTATGTAGAAAGAGGATATGACACAACAAATGTGGCAAATGTTTAAAATTAATGACCCACAAGTTAAAAATTATTTCAAAACAATTTTTAAACACTATACATTGTTTAACTGCCCAAGGACCTACATGTTAAGAATCTAAATAATGGATATATTCTAAAATTTTTAAAAGCTTTATGATCATCCAGATGTAAGACCTGAAAAGGAACAAAGGAGAAGCCACAGCAAGACCAAGTAGAAGACCAGACAGCTATTGCCTCCCCCTTTCTTCTCCTTGGCTTCCTGCAGATGCCATTACACAACAATCTTCAGAAGGGATTCTTGCCACACCCCACCAATGGATCAAGGATTTCCTACCAAATGAAGATTTTGCATGGCTTTTAATACTAATGTAGGGTATCCTTTGTGCGCATTTTATTTTTTATTTTTATTTTCTTAAGTAGGTTCCCACATTCAAGGTGGGGCTTAAACTCATGACCCTGAGATCAAGAGTTGTATGCTCTACTGACTAAGCCAGCCAGGTGCCCACCCCTGCTTCTGCCTATGTTAAAGGAATTAAGTATATGTTGCCCATTCTAATTTGAGGTGAATAAGTATCTGTTGTCTTTGAAGTCTTTGCTGACATTTAATTTTATCCATGTTAAATGTAAGCAAATTTTTCTTAAAGATTTTATTTATTTGCCAGAGGAAGAGAGCACAAGCACGGGGAGAGACAGGCAGAAGAGAAAAGCAGACACCCCGACAAGAGCATGGAGCCCGGTGGAACTCAGTCCCAGGACCCGGGGATCATGACCTGAGCTGAAGGCAGACACTGAACTGACTGAACCACCGAGACGTCCCTGTAAGCAAATTTTTGATCAGCTCAAACACTAAGATACTTAGTATACTTTGCATCTGACCTCAAACATATTTCCATTAAATAAAATGTTTCCTGAAACATACCTTTCTTTTTTTAAGATTTTTTTTATTTAGGGCGCCTGGGTGGCTCAGTGGGTTAAGCCGCTGCCTTCGGCTCAGGTCACGATCTCAGGGTCCTGGGATCGAGTCCCGCATCGGGCTCTCTGCTCAGCAGGTAGCCTGCTTCCCTCTCTCTCTCTCTCTCTCTCTCTGCCTGCCTCTCCATCTACTTGTGATCTCTGTCTGTCAAATAAATAAATAAAATCTTTAAAAAAAAAAAAGATTTTATTTATTTATATAAAACAGAGATGCAGCAAGAGAGGGAACACAAGCAGGGGGAGTGGAAGAGGGAGAAGCAGGCTTCCTGCTGAGCAGGAAGCCAGTTGTGGAGACCCTGGGACCATAACTTGAGTCGAAGGCAGATGCTTAACTGTCTGAGCCACCCAAGCGCCCCTGAAACATACCTTTTAAATTTGCCATACCTTACACTCCCCATAAGGCTGGCTTAAGATCTTTGGAGTTTCTTAGTAGTGGGAGAATTGCCGTCTCTCCTCTCCATCTCAACAATATCTAACACTGTGTATGATACCTAATTTGAAATTTTCAAAATAAACTAAACTTACATGTATACCAGGTAAGTTTACTGAAACACAGCTTCCCATTTTCTTTTGGTATACCCACTCTAACAGTATCTTAACTACATGCATAATCCGTCTATAGAATATTCCAGCATTTGTCCCATATTATTGCATATACCAACAGTTTATGTGCTAAAAAACAATTATTCCGCCAATTGCTGCAGTCTTTTTATCACTGAGACCCTAAATGCTATTAATCTTAAACAGGCCTATGTACACACACTCCTGGTAAACAATGCTCTACATGCTTAATCTGAAAGTTCCCATTATTATCTCTATTCAAGCCTAATAATGTAACTGATGGTTTCCAGCTTCATTAGACATGCTAGAAAATTAAAAGGACTGGGGCACCTGGGTGGGTCAGTGCGTTAAGCCTCTGCCTTCGGCTCAGGTCATGATCTCAGGGTTCTGGGATCGAGCCCCGCATCGGGCTCTCTGCTCGGCAGGGAGCCTGCTTCCTCCTCTCTCTCTGCCTGCCTCTCTGCCTACTTGTGATCTCTGTCCGTCAAATAAATAAATAAGATCTTTAAAAAAAAAACCAAACAAACCCCACTCTTTAAAAAAAAAAAAAAGAAAGAAAGAAAGAAAAAGAAAATTAAAAGGACTTCATGGGCTCCTGGGTGATTCAGTTAGTTGAGTGTCAGACTCTTCATTTCAGCTCAGATCCTGATCTCACGGGTCATGATATTGAGGCCTGTGTAGGGCTCCACGCTCAGTGGGAGTCTGCTTAGATATTCTCTTCCTCTGCCCTTTCCCCCACTCACGTTCCCCCACTCACGTGTGTTCTCTAAAATAAACAAAATATTTTTTAAAAATATAAAAGGACTCTTGGGGCACCTGGGTGGCTCAGTGGGTTAAGCCTCTGCCTTGGGCTCGGGTCATGATCTCAGGGTCCTGGGATCGAGCCCTGCATCAGGCTCTCTGCTCAGCGGGAGGCCTGCTTCCCCTCTCTCTGCCTGCCTCTCTGCGTACTTGTGATCTTTCTCTCTCTCTCTGTGTTAAATAAATAAAAAATATTTAAAAATAAATTAATTAATTAAATAAAAAGTATAAAAGGACTCCAAAATACAATTGCTATTTTCATCAAAAGAATAAAAATGTGAAAACAGCTCTCTCCTTTTCTACACCATTGTGGTGTGTGCGGCTGACTACCCTTTGCTATGTCTTCTCACAAGACTTTCAGGATCAAGCAATTCTTGGCCAAGAAACAAAAGCAGAAGCGTCCCATTCCCCAAAGGATTCTGATGAGAACTGGTAATAAAATCCAGTACCAATGCCAAGAAGAGGCACTGAAGAAGAACAAGGCTGGGTCTAAAGAGATTACACATGAGATGGCACACATATTTATGCTGCATGAAGGTCACCAGCTCATATTCTATCACTCTGTAAACATCACTACTACCTGAAGAACAGACATGTTTTATTGAGGGCTGATTTTTCTCTGTCACTATGCTTCTGCACCAGTAGGCTTGTCCAGTAATTTATGTGAGAGACCTTTTATGGGGGGATGGGATAAAAATGTGAAAACAACTGGGGCACCCCAATGGCTCAGTCGATGGAGCACATGACTCTTGATCTTTGGGCTGTGAGTTGGGCCCCATGCTGGTCACAGTAAGTAAGCAAATAAACAAATAAACAAACAAATAAATAAATATAAATTAATGATTGGGAAATCATTTTACTCTCTCACCCTAGAAGGAATTACATATGGTGTAATTACAAAGCATTTTAAACCAGTGGTTCTGAACCTTTGCTGCACATTAGAATTACCTGGGAACTTTCAAAATCTTGATGCCCATGCCAAGTCCCAAACCAATTAAATTAGAATCTCCGGGAGATCAGACACAGGCATCAGTACATTTCAATACGTCCAAAGTGATTAGAATGTACAACCAAGGCAGAGAACCATTGTTTGAAAAAAGAAATATTCGGGGCACCTGGGTGGCTCAGTGGGTTAAAGCCTCTGCCTTCGGCTCAGGTCACGATCCAAGCATCCTGGGATGGAGCCCCACATCAGGCTCTCTGCTTGGCGGGGAGCCTGCTTCCCCCTCTCTCTCTGCCTGCCTCTCTGCCTACTTGTGATCTCTGTCTGTCAAATAAATAAATAAATAAATCTTTAAAAAAAAAAAAGAAAGAAAAAATATTCTGAAACATAAATATTTAAGTATATGCTGTTCTAAAAACAGCACCATGAGTGCTTGCTTCAGCAGTACATATACTAAAACTGGAACAATACAGGGAAGATCGGCATGGCCCCTACAAAAGGATAATATGCAAATTTATAAAGCATTTCACATTTTAAAAAATAAAAATAAATAGCACCATGATTGGTTATAAACTTATTCTGGCAATGTTCAATACTTTTTTTTCTTAAGGATTTGTTTATCTGAGAGAGATACAATAAGCACAAACGTGAGTGTGCCAGTGGGAGGAAAGGCAGAGCGGGGGAGGGAGAATCTCAAGCAGATTCCCCACTGAGCACGGAGCCTGACACAGGGCTCGATCCCACAACCCTGAGATCATGACATCAGCCAAAATCAAGAGTTAGACACCTAACCAACTGAGCTACCCAGAAGCCCTGTCAAAACTTTTTTAAAGAACCTTTTCAAAATTGTTTTCTCTTATACCTTTACCAAAAATGTTGATCACCCACCTTACTAATTTTATTTAGCTGTTATTAGAGGTAAACAACACAAGTTTTAGAGTCACAAAGACTTGGATACAAGTCCTAGCTCTACCATTTAATACGTAGTTATATGATTATTTAACCTCTGAGCTTCCAAATCCTCATCTGTAAAATGGAAAGATTAAAGAGGAAAACAACGTGCACAACGTGACATCTGGTACATAGGAAGGAATGTATAAATGGCTATACTTATCATACCAAACTAGACTAGAAGACCTGGCAGCCAGGACCGTATCTTGTTTAAGGCCAAATTTCCAGAACCTACCACATGGTACCTACACAGTAATTATTGTTAAGCTCCTTAAGGATTTTTTATCTGTCTCTGTAACCCTAATGCCTCATGTACATTCTTATATAAAACAAAAGCCTAATAAAGTTCTGAACAAAGGAAACAAACTTATAGCAGATGAAAACAAACCCTCAAGCCTTGCTTTGCAGTAAAGAAGTCAGAATAACCAGCATCCGTAGCCAACAGTCCCACAAACTGCATCGCAGGCCGCTGCCGTATAAACAGTTCTACAGCTCCATCGGTGATGCAACTGCCCCCTGAAATATCCAGTGACACAATATGGGGCAGAATATCCTTTTGCTGCAGCAAATGAAAAGCTAAATCTGATTTGAGTTGCCTGTGATCAGAAATATCAAGGTGAAGCAGACATTTAAGTTCTCTAATAACTGCAAGAATTTGTGGTTTGGTCATAGTCAGACATTTCAGATAGTGCATTGTCAGAGATTTGAGTCGATCCTTACACATAAGGAGTGCAGAGATGTTAGTGACCAGAGTATTGGAGATATCCAAGCTTTCCAGTTTTGGTAACTGAGCAACATTAGCCAGGTCTTCACTATGAAAACAAACATTGAAAACACTTAAAATGCGAAGACCAGTGAGCTGACCAAAGAATAGCAGTCTTGAATCTCGAGGGATGCTTGCAGAGTCCAACAGGAGACACCGAAGGTTTTGCTGGATCCAGCTATTGCTGCAGAGTCCACTTATGATGTCTGGGATTGGGAGGTCAGTGTGCACGGCAGTGGCATCTAGCTCAATGACTCTGTGATGGCAGAAGGCTTTGGTGAATGCAGCTGCTGAGATTTTAGCTTTTTGAATATTGACCAGCTTCAGTTTCATTTGGTTGCCTTGGAAAATGCTTGCTGTTCTATCAGTCAGCTTGCCTATAAGAGAACCAAAACCAGCTTGTAATAACAACTAAATCTCATGCCTTTTCCAGGAGGCATTGTGGCCAATGAACAATGATGGATGCTAATAGTAACAGTGACTATATTTACTGCTTACTTTGTGCCAAGCATTCTTCTAAACCCTTTACTCAGACTACTTCATTTATTCTTTATAATGCCATAATAATACTGTAATGCTATTATTATTACTAACATAACTGAGGAAACTGGAGCTTAAAAAGGTTAAGTCACTTGCTCAAAGTCAAAATATGTGGCAGAATCAGGAAACAAAACCAGCTCAACTCCAGAGCCTATAGTTTTGTCCATAGTAACCTGGTTCACAAAAAAACAAAACAAAAAATGAAAGAAAGAAAATAGGTAAACAAGTACAGGATATATAATATACAAATAACACTACTAATGATTACTTCTAACCAAATTAATCAACAGCTTCTGATAAGTCACTTACCTCTGTGGGCCTCATTTTTCTCATCTATAAAATAAATGGGTTATACCAGATTTTACTTAGAAAAGATTTACTAAGCATCTTCTATGTGTGAGATCCTGTGTTAAGTAATGGGCACAAAAGGTAATTAAACTCCTGTGACCACAAGAAATTCTGTAATCGTGTATTACATGCAGTAGTGATTTGCACCAGCTATTGAACTAGTACAGATGATACTAACTGTGGAAAAAGTTCTGAAGACTAAATATAAGTTTAGGGGAGTGGGGGGAGATTATGAAGGGTGGAAGAAGGTATCAAACACAAGCAGGCACAGACCAGCAGGTTATTTGAAGACCCTGAGTAGATCAACACTATTGGAACATAGTGGTATAAAAGCTACAAAGGAAAGTGGAAAGGAAGGGAAAAGGCAGATGGGACCGGTACACAAAGCTAGGAAACTCAAACTTTTAGCCTATTGGACAACTCAATTTTGAAGCAGGAAAAAAAAAAATGGTCACAATTCTATTTTTAGAAAGACTGGGGCGCCTGAGTGGCTCAGTCAGTTAAGTATTTGCTTTTTGTTCAGGTCATGATCCCAGGTCTTGGGATCAAGTCCCACCGGGCTTCCTGCTCAGCAGGGGAGTCTGCTTCTCCCTCTTTCTCTGCCCCTCCCCTGCTCATTCTCTCTCTCTAATAATAAAATCTTAAAATTAAAAAAAAAGAAAGACCAATCATGTGACTATAAAGTAATAAGAATGGTGTTTGGTGGGAGTGAGACGGGGCAAGATATTATTAAAGGGTTTCATAATGCGGGGCACCTGGGTGGCCCACTGGGTTAAAGCCTCTGCCTTCAGCTCCAGTTATGATCCCAGGGTCCTGGGATCGAGCCCCGAATCGGTCTCTCTGCTCAGCAGGAAGCCTGCTTCCTCCTCTCTCTCTGCCTGCTTCTCTGCCTACTTGTGATCTCTGTCTGTCAAATAAATAAATAAAATCTTTAAAAAGAAAGGTTTTCATAATGCAAGATAAAAGTTTAAGGCTGACAAAAAATGGTGGCTGAACAGACTGGGGGAGAACTGAGAGGGAAAAAAAAGGTACATAAGCTGATTCTTAGCTTCTAAGTTTAAGTTGGGTTACACCACCAAGACAGGAGGAAGGAAGTCCCTATACTTCAGACTTTGAGGAAGAATTCAGTACATTCATTTATACATTTATCCAACAAATCCCGAGTGTTTGCTATATGTGAAGTGCTAGCTATGCTAAATGCTAAGAATGGTGAATGAGACAAACATGGCTTCTCCCAACATGGAGTTTATTTACAACTTAGAGGGAGAACACTGGACAAGCAGAAAACTACTAACATCAAAAATATAGTGCGGAGGGGCGCCTGGGTGGCTCAGTGGGTTAAGCCGCTGCCTTCGGCTCGGGTCGTGGTCTCGGGGTCCTGGGATCGAGCCCCGCATCGGGCTCTCTGCTCAGCGGGGAGCCTGCTTCCTCCTCTCTCTCTGCCTGCCTCTCTGCCTGCTTTGTGATCTCTCTCTCTGTCAAATAAATAAATAAATAATCTTTAAAAATATATATATATATATAGTGCGGAAAAAAATGCAGTGAGTTAAAAATAGAACTACCCTATGATTCAGCAACCACACTGCTAGGTATTTACCCAAAGAATACAAAAATACTAATTCAACAGGATACATGCCCCCTGATGTTTATAGCAGCATTATCAACAAGAGCCAAATTATGGAAACAGCCCAAGTGTCCATCGACTGATAAATGGGAAAAGAAGAGGAGGTATGTATGTACGTATACATATATGTACGTGTACACACACACACACACACACAGGAATATTACTCAGCCATAAAAAAAGAATGAAATCTTACTATCTGCAACAACATAGGTGGAGCTCCAAAGTATTATGCTAAGCAATATGAATACGAATACAAATATGAAGACAAATACCAAAAGATTTCACTTATATGTGGAATTTAAGAAACAAAACAAAAGAGCAAAAGGGAAAAAGGAGAGGCAAACCAAGAAAAAGATTTTTGCGACAGCTGGGTGGCTCAGCAGAGTGTCCAGCTCTTGATTTTGGCTCAGGTTGTCAGGTCGTGATCTCAGGCATGAGATCAATTCCCATGGCAGGCTAGCCCTGGGTGGGGAGCATACTTGGGATTCTCTATCTTTCTCTCTCTCAAAAGAAACAAAAGGAAAAAGAAAAGAAAAAAAAAGAAACAGACTCTTAACTATAGAAAACAAAATGATGGCTACCAGGGGAAAGGTGTGGAAAGATTATAAATACGGACTGGGGATTAAGGAGGGCACTTGTGATGAGCACTGGGCGATGTAAGAAGTGTTTAATCACTAAACTGTACACCTGAAACTAATATGACACTGTATGTTAACAAATGGAATTTAAATAAAAACTTAAAAAATTGCAAGTGTTCTAAAGGAAACAAGAACATAATACAGGGTAAGGAAAGAAAAAAGGATGGCAAAAATCTTCTGTCTCTCTGTGGAGTTCAAGGAAGTGATGTTTTAAGCTAAGACCTAAAGGACATAAAAGATAAAGGTCACTGTCATTCTAGATGGAAGGAAGAGCTAAAGTCCTGATATGGGAAACAAGTAGGCTTTTTCTGTGAAATGAGAGGAAACCAATGAAGCTAAAGCACAGCTGAGGAAGGGGATACCAGCAGCTGAGAGATTAGAGACAGAAGCAAAAGTCAGATCTTGCAGACCAGGGCAAAGCACTGACATTTCATCCTAAGTACAAGGAGAAGCCTTTCAAGGGTGACAGAAGGTGTGGCTGGATCTGTTAAGAGGGTTGTTTGCTATGTGGCAGAGCTTGGCAAGGGGCAAAAATGGAGGGCACCGGGGCGCCTGGGTGGCTCAGTGGGTTAAAGCCTCTGCCTTTGGCTTGGGTCATGATCTCAGGGTCCTGGGATAGAGCCCCGCATTGGGCTCTCTGCTCAGCAGGGAGCCTGCCTCCCCCCACCCCTCTGCCTGCCTCTCTGCCTATTTGTGAACTCTGTCTGTGAAATAAATAAATAAAATCTTTAAAGAAAAAAAAAAATGGAGGGCACCTGTGAGGTCACGAGAGAAAAGAGAAAGATGTCATTGATAGGAGCTAAGAGGAAAAAGAATGTTCGAGATAGGTATTTTGGAAAGCAGAAAATGTTTCAACAGAACCAAGGAGAGAAAAATGAAAAATGAAAAATGACTCTTCCTAAGTCACTGAACAGGACGTATATGGCCAAGTCATTTTGGAGATGGGGGAAACGGCAGTATAGCAGCTATTGTAACAGAAAACCTAGATGCTTTATAGGAACAAAGGACTTAATACTAGATAGGACTGCAGGGAGTGCCACCAGCCAACAGCCCTCATCTATGGGATATTAGCTGAAAAGAATTGCCCTACCCAAGTTCACACCATTTCCCATGCAGACCCATATCCAAAACTGAGTTGGGAGGTATAAAGGTCCAGTCCTCACAGCCCAAATTTACACAGATCTAGTAGTAGTTCCACCTTCAGGATTCCCCGAAAGATCAGCTGAAGTATTCTAAATTCTATAGAGTTTAAACCTATGAGACTTAAGGATAAACACTTGGAATTAACTGGCATAGAGACAGTATTTAAAGATAAGGGAGGAGCACCTGGGTGCCTCAGTGGGTTAAAGCCTCTGCCTTTGGCTCAGGTCATGATCTCAGGGTCCTGGCATCGAGCCCTGCATCGGTCTCTGCTCAGTGGGGAGCCTGCTTTCCTCTCTCTCTGCCTGCCTCTCTGCCTACTTGTGATCTCTGTCTGTCAAATAAATAAAATCTTTTAAAAAATAAAATAAAAAATAAAAATAAATTTAAAAAATTTTTAAAGCTATGGGATGGAAGATATGGGAATGAAAGAGAAGGAGCGGGGCGCCTGGGTGGCTCAGTGGGTTAAGCCTCTGCCTTCGGCCCGGGTCATGATCTCAGGGTCCTGGGATCGAGCCCCGCATCGGGCTCTCTGCTCGGCAAGGGAGCCTGCTTCTCCCTCTCTCTCTGCCTGCCTCTCTGCCTACTTGGGATCTCTCTCTGTCAAATAAATAAATGAAATCTTAAAAAAAAAAAAAAAAAAAAGAGAGAGAGAGAAGGAGCAAGGACGAAGTACTGAAAACATCTACATTTAAGGTCAATAGAATGAGGAGTAAGTCATAATAGCAAATAACAGCTGTTGAATGTTCTAAACATTCTAGATACATTAAACTCTCTAAATGCTCCTAAAACCCAATGAGGAAGGGATTATTATTAGTCACATTTTACAGATGAGTTGAAGCACAGGAAAGTTAAGTAACTGGCCCATGAAAACATACCAAATAGTCACGAGAGTGTACAAATCCAAATGGTCTCACACCAGAACCAGAACTCTTACACCTTAATTTGTTCTGCCTTTCAAAGAAGCTGGATAAGGAGACAGATTAGCAGCAGCCACTGAGGTAGATGAAAACCAGAAGCAGAATATGATGACTGAACAGCTCAGAAAAGAAGTACAGTATACACAGGACACATCCTGGATATGTGGTTCTGAGTACTGTGCTGGGAACTCAGGGGAATCAGAGTAGCAGTGGTAGCTAAAGAAAAAAAAGACCTACAGAATGTTCAAAGTCAGATGAGTACCCAAGATGGAACCTCAAGGAACACAGAACACTTAAGGTACATACAGAAAACAACAGCATACAAAGGAAATTGTGGAAGAGTAAACCATGATACAAGGTGGGTGGGGGGGTATACAGAAAAATGAAATACTCAGGACACATGGGTGGCTCAGTCAGTTAAGTGTCTGCCTTCAGCTCAGGTCATGATCCCAGGGTCCTGGGATCGAGTCCTGCGTCGGGATCTTTGCTTGGTGGGGAGCCTGCTTCTCCCTCTGCCTGCTGTTCTCCCCTTTGCCTGCTGCTCCCCCACTGCATGTGCCCTCTCTCCCTCTGTCAGATAAATAAATAAAATCGTTAAAAAAAAAAAAAAGGAAAATGAAATACTCTAAATCAGAAAGGTCAAGAGTAATTAATACTAAAAGTCAAAGCTACAAAAATCCTCTATGATTTAATGAACCTACGCAATGCTTATTTATGGCCACCTAAGTCACAAAACCAGACAACCAAACTTAATTAGCCCCCTTAAGGAAGTATAGGGCCCTACCAAAAACATCAAACCTGAATCTGATGAAGCCTCTACATCTACTTCCAATTTGGAAGAATTACACGAATCAAAGGAACAGTCAAAAATCATAGCACTGTCAAACAATGGCAAAATCCAGACTGGAAAAACTCTACATAACAAACCACCATGGTTTCTTGGAAAAAAGTAACTGGAAAATCCCCAAATATATGGAGATGAAGCAATATATGTCTTTTTTTTTTTTTTAAGATTTTATTTATTTATTTATTTGAAGGAAAGAGACACAGCGAGAGCAGAAACACAAACTGGGAGTGGAGAGGGAAAGCAGACTTCCCGCTGAGTGGAGGAGCCTGATGCGGAGCTCGATCCCAGTACCCTGGCATCATGCCCTAGCCAAAGGAAGACACTTAACGACTGAGCCACCCAGGCAACCCATAAGCAACATACTTCTAAATAAACATATGGATCAAGGAAGAAATCTCAAGAGAAATTTTAAATGTTGAACTACACTTTTTTTTTTTAAGATTTTATTTATTTGACAGAGAGAGATCACAAGTAGAGAGAGAAAGAGAGAGGAGGAAGCAGGCTCCCTGCCTAGCAGAGAGCCTGATGTAGGACTCAATGCCAGGACCCCGAGATCATGACCTGAGCTGAAGGCAGAGGCTTAACCCACTGAGCCACCCAGGCAGCCCCAATGTTGAACTACATTAAGATACAACTTATCAAAATTTGTGGGATAAAGTGAAATCAGTGCTTAGAGGGAAAGTTATAGTTCTGAATACATACATTAGAAAAGAAAGATCTAAAATCAATCATCTAAGTTTCCATCTTAGGAAACTTGAAAATGAACAAATTAAGTCCAAAGTAAGCAGAAGAAAAATAATTAAAACATAAATCAATGAAATTGAAAATGTAAAATCAACAGAAATCAATAGAAAAAAAATCAACAAAACGAAAAGCTGGTTCTTTGAAAAGATCTATAAAAATCAGACTAACTGGGGCACCTGGCTGTCTCAGTGGGTTGGGCTCCTGCCTTTGGCTCAGGTCATGATCCCGAGTCCTGGGATCAAGCCCCCTGTCAGGCTCTCTGCTCGGCAGGGAGTCTGCTTCAGCCTGTGACCCTCCCGCTTCTTGTGCTCACTCTCTCTCTCTCTCAAATAAATAAATAAGTAAAATCTTTTTTAAAAAAAATCAGGCTAACTGGGGCACCTGGGTGGATCAGTTGGTTAAACATCTGCCTTCGGCTCAGGTCATGATCCCAGGTTCCTGGGATCAAGTTCTACATCGGGCTCCTTCCGAAAAGGGAAGCCTGCTTCTCTCTCTGCCTGCTTCTCCCCCTACTTGTGGTAGCACTCGCTCTCTCTGACAAATAAATAAAAACAAAATCTTTTAAAAAGGGGGCGTCTCTCCCTCTGCTCCTCCCCCTGCTCACAGGTACTTGTTCTCCCTCTCTCAAATTTAAAGAAAAAATTTTTGGAAGATTTTTACTTATTTATTGGGGGGGGGCAGAGAAGGGAGGGGCAGAGGGAGAAGGAGAGAGAGAAACCTAAGCAGACTCCCCGCTGAACACGGACCCTGATATGGGGCTTGATCTCACAACCCTGAGATCATGAGCTAAAATCAAGAGTCAGATGCTTAACCAACTGAGCCACCCAGACGTCCAATAAATAAAATCTTAGAACAAAACCAAAAAACTCCCCACACGGGGGGACACAGTGGCTCATTTGGTAGAGCTCGTAACTCTTGATCTCAGGGTTGAATTCAAGCCCCACAATGGGCCTAGAGAGATCACTTAAAAAAAACAAAAAACAAAGACCTACCCACACAAAGAGGCCACAAGGGCTTCACTGGTGAAATCCACCAAACATTTAAAGAATACACAACAATTCTTCACAAATTCTTCCAAAAAAACAGAAGGAACACCTCCCAACTCAGTATTATCCTGATGCCAAACCCACATAAAGACATCACAAAAGCAGAATATAACAGACCAATATCCTTAAAATAATGGCAAATCTCAAAAACAAAAACAAAACCAAAAAAAAACCTCACCCAAATAACAGCAAACCATCTAACAACATACAGAAGAGTTATACACCATGGCCAGGTGGGATTTATCCCAGGAAAACAAGACTGTATTAATATCCAAGAAGGAATTAACATAATACACTATATTAATAGAGCAAAAAACAAAACCCCCATGAGCATTTTAACATATGAAAAAAAAAAAAGCCAACACTTTCCCTGATGAAAATGTCCAACAACTAAAATAGAAGGAAACCTCCTCAGGCTGTTAAGGGCACCTACCAAAACCCCAAAACTAACATACTTAATAAAGAAAGACTAGACGCTTTCCCCCTGAGATTGGAAAAAGATAAGCATATCCATTTCAATACTTCAATACTTCAACACTGTATTGTAGGCTCTAGTCAGGAAACTGGACAAGAAAACTAAATAAAAGGCATCCAAAACAGAAAGAAAGAAGTAGAACTATGTTCATTGCTGATGATGGCATCTTGTAATAACAAATCCTAAGGAATCCACTAAACAACTATTAGAATTTTTTTTTAATGGTGAAAACAATGAAATTCATTATATTACATACCTTTGATTAGGGGGTGAATGCATTTACTATGCAGAATAACCACAGTCCTACTGTCCTGGACCTACCCTAAACCTACCCCAATTAGTGCCACTGAACTCCAGGCTGATTGGTTGCTTAGTCTATAATGCACTGTTTTTGTTTTGGTTTTTTGTTTGTTTGTTTGTTTTTTAAAGATTTTATTTATTTGACAGACAGAGATCACAAGTAGGCAGAGAGGCAGTCAGAGAGAAAGGAGGAAGCAGGCTCCCTGCTCAGCAGAGAGCCGGATGCAGGGCTCGATCCCAGGACCCCGGGATCATGACCTGAGCCGAAGGCAGAGGCTTTAACCTGCTGAGCCACCCAGGAGCCCCTTGTTTTGTTTTTTTAACAATGATTAGAATTAATGAGTTCAGAAAGTTTCCAGGATGTATGATCAACATAAAAAAAAAAAAAAAATCAATTGTAGGGGAAGCTGGCTGGCTCAGTTAGTAAAGCATGAGACTCTAATCTTCGGGTTATGAGTTCGAGCCCCACATTAGGTGTGGAGCCTACATTTATTTTTTTTTTTTTTTTAAAGATTTTATTTATTTATTTGAAAGAGAGGCAGTGAGAGAGAGCATGAGTGAGGAGAAGGTCAGAGGGAGAAGCAGACTCCCCGTGGAGCTGGGAGCCCGATGCGGGACTCGATCCCGGGACTCCGAGATCATGACCTGAGCTGAAAGCAGTCGTCCAACCAACTGAGCCACCCAGGCGTCCCTGGAGCCTACATTTAAAAAAAAAAAAAAGGGTAGGGCACCTGGGTGGCTCAGTTGTTAGGCATCTGCCTTCGGCTTAAGTCATGATCCCAGGATTGGGGGATCGAGCCCCGCCTCAGGCTCCTTGCTCAGCAGAAAATCTGCTTCTCCCTCTCTCCCTCTGCCTGTGTTCCCTCTCTTGCTGTGTCTCTGTCAAATAAATAAATAAAATCTTCAAAAAATAATAAATAAATAAATAAATAAATAAGATGGTATTTATGTACACTAAAAATGAACAATCCAAAAAAATGAAATTAAGAAAGCAATTCCAGGGGCGCCTGGGTGGCTCAGTGGGTTAAGCCGCTGCCTTCGGCTCAGATCATGATCTCAGGGTCCTGGGATCGAGCCCGGCATCAGGCTCTCTGCTCGGCAGGGAGCCTGCTTCCTCCTCTCTCTCTGCCTGCTTGTGATCTCTCTCTGTCAAATAAAGAAATAAAATCTTAAAAAAAAAAAAAAAAAGAAAGAAAGAAAAGAAAGCAATTCCAAGGATGCCCGGGTGGCTCAGTCCGTTAAGCGTCTGCCTCGTCTCAGGTCATGATCCCAGTGCCCTGGGATGGAGTCCAGAGTCGGGCTCCCCCCTCACTCTCTGCCCCTCCCCCTGCTCATACTCTTTCTCTCTCTCAAATAAATAAATAAAATCAAGAAAGGAAGGAAGGAAGGAAGGAAGAAAGGAAGGAAGGAATTTTATGTAAAATAGCATTAAAAGAATAAAATACTGAGGTGCCTATGAGGCACAGTCATTAAGTGTCCAACTCTTGATTTCAGCTCAGGTCATGATCTCAGGGTCAAGAGATCGAGTCCTACATCAAATCCCTGCTTGGGATTTTCTCTCTCCCCCTCTCCTTTACTCTCCCCCTCCCCCCTCAAGAGCATGTGCCCGTGCGCGCTCTCTCTCTCTCTTTTTTTTTTTTTTAAAGATTTTATTTATTGATTTGACAGAGAGAGATCACAAGTAGACAGAGAGGCAGGCAGAGAGAGAGAGAGTGAGAGAGAGAGAGAAGCAGGCTCCCTGCTGAGCAGAGAGCCCGATGCGGGACTCGATCCTAGGACCCTGAGATCACGACCTGAGCCGAAGGCAGCGGCTTAACCCACTGAGCCACCCAGGCGCCCCATTTCTCTTTCAAAATAACCAAAAACAAAACAAAATTTAAAAAATAAAAAAATATATTTTAAGAATTTATTTATTTAGGGCGCCTGGGTGGCTCAGTGGGTTAAGCCTCTGCCTTCGGCTCAGGTCATGATCTCAGGGTCCTGGGATCGAGTCCCGCATCGGGCTCTCTGCTCAGCGGGGAGCCTGCTTCCTCCTCTGTCTCTCTCTCTGCCTGCCTCTCTGCCTGCTTGTGATCTCTCTCTGTGAAATCAAATAAATAAAATCTTAAAAAAAAAAAAAAGAATTTATTTATTTATTAGAGAGAGAGAGCATAAGCAGAGGGAGAGGAAGAGAGAGAGGAAGAAGCAGACTCTCCGCTGAGAAAGTAGCCTGATGTGGGGCTCGATCCCAGGACCCCAAGATAATGACATGAGCTGAAGGCAGATGCTTAACTGACTGAGCCACCCATATGCCCTTAAAAAAATAAATTTAATAAAAGTGTAAAACTTATATGCACAAACTAGAAAACACTATTGAAAAGTATTTAAAAAAAGAGAGAGAGAGAGAGAGTGCCTGGATGGTGGGGCTTGATCCCAGGACCTTGGGATCATGACCTGAGTGGAAAGCGGACACCTAACTGACTGAGCCACCCAGGTGCCCCACAGCGGGATTCTTTGTAGAAACTGACCAACTGGGATGGGTGCCTGGGTGGCTCAGTCCATTAAGGGTCGTGGGAAGGGGCGCCTGGGTGGCTCAGTCCATTAAGGGTCCTGGGAAGGGGCGCCTGGTTGGCTCAGTGGGTTAAAGCCTCTGTCTTCAGCTCAGGTCATGATCCCAGGGCCCTGGGATCAAGCCCCGCATCGGGCTCTCTGCTCAGTGGGGAGCCTGCTTCCCACCCCCCCTGCCTGCCTCTCTGCCTACTTGTGATCTCTGTCTGTCAAATAAATAAATAAAATCTTAAAAAAAAAAAAAAAAGCTCTTGGGATCAAGAGAGGGAGCCTACTTCTACCTCTTTCTCTGCTATTCCCTCTGCTTGTGCTCTCTCTGCACAGTCTCTCTCTCAAGTAAATAAATTATTAAAGAAAAAAAAATAAAAACCAGACTAACTGGTTCTAAAATTCATACGGAAATATAAAGGACCCAGAATAGCCAAGACAATACTAAAAAGAACAAAGGTGGAAAACTCGCACTTTCCAACTTCAGAACTTACTACAAAGCAGCAGTAATAGAGTCATACAAACAAGGACAGACACATTGTTCCATGGAGCAGAACTGAGAATAAGAAATAAACCCATGCCTCTATGGTCACCTAATATATTTTTTAAAGATTTTATTTTTAAGTAATCTCCATAGGCAATGTGGGTCTTCAACTCACAACCCCCAAGATCAAGAGTCTCAAGTTCTTCTGATTGAGCCAGCCAGGTACCCCATTGGCACTTTTTTAAAAAAAATTGGATGACCAGGAGTACCTGGCTGGCTCAGTCCATACAGCATGCAACTCTTGATCTCAGGGTTGTGAGTTTAAGCCCCATGTTGGGTGTGGAACCTACTTTTTAAAAATCTTTAAATAAAAAAAGTAAAAATGAATAAAAAATAAAAAGTTACCAAGACCATTCAATGGTCAAAGAATAGACTTTTTACCAAAGAGTGATGGAACAACTATACAAGAACATGTTAAAAATGAAGCTGGACTCTCTACACTTCATGCCATATACAAAAATAAACTCAAAATGGACCAAAATCCTTAGAGTATAAGGGTGAAGAAACCAACACTCTTAGAAGAAAATACAGGCGCAAATACTTAGGACCTTGGACTGAACAATGAATTTTTAGATAGGATACCAAAGCATAAGCCATAAAAGAAACAGAATAATTGGGCTTCATCAAAATTAACTTTTTTGAGTCAAAAAACACTATGAGCAAAGTGAAAAGAGAATTCATAGAATAAAAGAAAATAACTGCCAAGCCAGTAACTGATCAGGGACTTATATCTAGAATATTTAAAGAAAACAGACATGGAGACATAATGTATAGCATATGGAATATAGTCAGCAGTAGTATAAAAACTTTGCATGGTGACAGATGGTAACTAGATTTACCATGGTGATCATTTTGTAACATATGCAATTAATCACTGTGTTGTAAACCTAATGTCAATTATATGTCGATTTAAAAGAAAAAAACCTCTGGCACCTGAGTGGCTCAGTCAGTCAAGCAACTGATTCTTGATTTCAGCTCAGGTCATGATGGGGTCATGGGATGGATCTCCGCAACTAGGTCCGCACCCAGCATAGAATCTACTTGAGATTTTCTCTCTCCCTCTGCTCATCCCCCTGCTCACACTCTAAATAAAGAACAAAATCTTGAGGCGCCTGGGCCCCTGCCTTCAGCTCAGGTCATAATCTCAGGGTCCTGGGATTGAGCCCCAAATCGGGCTCTCTGCTCAGCAGGGAACCTGCTTCCTCCTCTCTCTGCCTGCCTCTCTGCCTACTTGTGATCTCTGTCAAAGAAATAAATAAAATCTTTAAAGAATAAAATCTTGAAAAAAAAAAAAAAAAGCCTCTCTTACAACTCAATAACAGAGGACAACCTAAAAAAGAAAAGGGCAGGGGCGCTTGGGTGGCTCAGTGGGTTAAAGCCTCTGCCTTCGGCTCAGGTCGTGATCCCAGGGTCCTGGGATCGAGCCCCGCATCGGGCTCTCTGCTCCGCGGAGGGCCTGCTGCCTCCTCTCTCTCTGCCTGCCTCCCTACCTGCTTGTGATTTCTCTCTCTGTCAAATGAATAAATAAAATCTTTAAAAAAAAAAAAAAAAGAAATGGGCAAAGGGGCGCCTGGGTGGCTCAGTGGGTTAAAGCCTCTGCCTTTGGCTTGGGTCATGATCCCAGGGTTCTGGGAGATTGAGCCCCACATCCAGCTCTCTGCTCAGCAAGGAGCCTACTTCCCCTTCTTTCTCTCTGCCTGCCTCTCTGCCTACTTGTGATCTCTATCTGTCAAATAAATAAATAAAATCTTTTAAAAAATTTAAAAAAAAAATGGGCAAAGGATCTGAATAGACATTATTCTAAAGAAGACATACAAATGGCCAATTGCACATAAAAACATGCTCAACATCATTACTCATTAGAAAAATGCAATTCAAAACCACAATAAATACTTAACACCCACCAGGATGGCTATAATCAAAAAGTCAAACGACGACTTTGGTAAGGTTGTGAAGAAATCAGAACTCTTGCATGCTGCTGATGGGAACATAAAATGGTGCAACCATTTTGGGAAACAATTTGTTAATTCCTCAAAAAATTAAACATAGAGTTGCTGTTTAACCCAGCAATTCTACTCTCAGGTACATACTCAAGAGAAATGAAAACATATTCGCACCACGAATGTTTATAAGCAGCATTATTCATAACAGCCAAAAAGTAGAAACAACCCAAATGTCCATCAGCTGATAAATGAATAAAATGTGGTACAGTCACACAATTATAGCCATAAAAATGAAGTAGTGACTGCTGCTACAATATGGATGAACCTTGACCATACTGAGTACAAAAACCAGCCATAAATGGTCACATACTGCATGATTTGGTTTATATTACATGTTTAGAGAAAACAAACTTGGGGTGCCCGGGTGGCTCAGTGGGTTAAGCCTCTGCCTTCAGTTCAGGTCATGATCCCAGGGTCTTGGGATTGAGCCCCCAATTGGGCTCTCTGCTCAGCAGGGAGCCTGCTTCTCCCCTTCTCTCTGCCTGCCTCTCTGCCTACTTCTGCATACTTGTGATTTCTCTCTCTGCCAAATAAATAAATAAATAAATAATCCTTAAAAGAAAGAAAAAACAAACTCATAAAGATAGAAAGAAGAGGGGCGCCTGGGTGGCTCAGTGGGTTAAAGCCTCTGCCTCGGGGGCACCTGGGTAGCTCAGTGGGTTAAAGCCTCTGCCTTTGGCTCAGGTTATGATCCCAGGCTTCTGGGATCGAGCCCCGCATCGGGCTCTCTGCTCAGCAGGGAGCCTGCCTCCCCCTCTCTCTCTGCCTGCCTCTCTGCCTGCTAGTGATCTCTGTCTGTCAAATAAATAATTAAAAAAAAAAAAAAAAAAAAAAGCCTCTGCCTTCGGCTCAGGTGATGATTCCAGGGTCCTGGGTTTGAGCCCCGCATTAGGGAGCCTGCTTCCTCCTCTCTCTCTCTCTCTGCTTCTCTGCCTACTTGTGATCTCTGTCTGTCAAAATAAATAAATAAAATCTTTAAAAAAAAAAAAAAAGATAGAAAGAAGTCGAATAGTTGTTTAGGGTTGGGGGGATGGGTTAAGAGTTTAAGATGATGAAAATGTTCTAAAATTGATTATGATGATGGCTGCCCAAATCTGTGATAAAACAAAACAAAACAAAAAATCCACTGAATTGTACCTTTTTTTTTGTTTTTTGTTTTTAAGATTTTATTTACTTACTTGACAGAGAGAGAGAGAGAGAGATCACAAGTATGCAGAGTGGCAGGTAGAGAGACAGGGGGAAGCAGGCTCCCCGCCTAGCAGAGAGCCTGATGCAGGGGTCGATCCCAGGACCTTGAGATCATGACCTGAGCGCCAAAGACAGAGGCTTAACCCACTGAGCCACCCAGGCGCCCCATGAATTGTACATATTAAATGGGCGAATTATATAGTATGTGAAATATATCTCAATAATTTGTTACAAAAAAAACTTATTAAGAAAAAACTGTAGGGGCGCCTGGATGGCTCAATCAGTTAAGTGTCATGCTCTCAGAGTCCTGTGATGGAGTCCTGTGTCAGGATCCCCACTCAGTGGTGAGTGTGTTTATCCCTCTGCCCCTCCCCTGGCTCATGTTTGCTCACTTGCTCTCTCTCAGATAAATAAAATCTTAAAAAAAAAAAAAAAGGAAAAAAGAAAAAACTGTAGCATGGCAAATTAAACATAGCCCTTGAAAGCCCAACTACAATGGGAAGTAAAGGAAAAAAAAATTTTTTAAGGGTTTTTTTAAGATTTATTTATTTGAGAGAGCAAGTGAGCACAAGCAGGAGGGCGAGAGGGAGAGGGAGAGAACCTCAAGCAGACTCTACACCAAGCATGGAGAAAGACAGATGCAGGGCTCAATCCTAGGACCCTGCAGTCATGACCTGATCCGAAATCAAGAGTCAACTGCTTAACAGCCAGGTCATTCAGGTACCCTGGAAAAAATTTTTCAAAGTCTCATATTCACAATGAAAAGAGTAGGAGGGGTACCTGGTTGGTTCAGTCAGAAGAGTATGTGACTCTTAATCTCAGGTCATTAGTTTGAGCCCCATGCTGGGTGCAGAGATTACTTAAGTAAAACTTTAAAAAAAATAGTCGGAGACAAGACTACAGCAACAGCATTTCAGAAGCTAGAGAGCAGATGAAGTGGGAGCCTGGTTTAGTTCCCCACCATCTTCACTCTGCTAAGCCAATAGTAAGGTAAGCCTAGAAGCAAGATAAATTTCCATCAAGGAATCCCAAAAAGACTAGAAGATTCAAATCTCCACACAAATAAAATGGGAATAATTTCCATATTTCCCATCCACTTGTTGTGAGAGCTAAACAGGAATTTTATATGAAAGTGCTTTTCAAATAGTAAAGTGCTAGAGTACGATATAGAGGAACATTATCAAAATAAAATAAAATAAAAATAAAGGAGCTTTATCTTTACCTTGCCACGTCATTACCCCAAGGAATCGATCAGCTACTTCCTGAGGGAAATTCCAATGGTCGGGAAGGCACAAGGTTCCATCAGATCTTTCAGAACACAATTTCTCTAGGTTAGCAATCAGGACGTTCAGACAGATGTTGACCAAAGTGTAGGGAGATGCCTCCTCCTAAAAAACAAACTTTGTTAGAATACACCTACAAAAATTCAACATAAAAGTGGTCATGCAAAATACAAGAAACTACTTGATGAGGCTACCTGAAGATACATTCTCTTTATCTTAACAGTAATTTATATGAATTTTTTTAAAGATTTTATTTATTTATCAGAGAGAGAGGGGGAAAGAGAGCGAGCACAGGCAGACAGAATGGTAGGCAGAGGCAGAGGGAGAAGCAGGCTCCCCGCCGAGCAAGGGGCCTGATGTGGGACTCGATCCCAGGACACTGGGATCATGACCTGAGCCGAAGGCAGCTGCTTAACCAACTGAGCCACCCAGGCGTCCCGATTTATATGATTTACATGTGACGAAACCACCTTATTCCAACGGTTAACTGAATGGAAAATTTTATTATACTTTCTGTTCTAGCACGAAAAAAATTAATCTCTCTTAATCTTTCACTCATCACCTGTTCTGTACCAGCCACGGAAAATACAGGATGAGCAAAATATAGTTCTAATCCTTTTGGAGCTATAGTTTTAATGCAGAATACAACCAAGAAATCTGACAATTTCAATGTAACATAAGGGACAACTCACACAGAAATCACATGGTCATTCATTCAACAAGTATTTATTCAATGATTACTATGTCCCAGAGGATAGGAAGGAATGCCTAATATTACCCTCAACAGTTCATGAAAAGATGAATAATTCCACATGTGCTGACTGAATTTCATCCCTCCTTGCCTCTTCCTGTCATTTCTTCATTCATACATACATCTTTTAAACTCTCCTCAAATAAATCATTCTTAACAAGTAACTTATGCTCTACTATGTATCTTAAAAACAACAACAAAAAAAACCTTCTGTTGACCCCCATATTCTCTTCAATATATACATACATACCTACAATAAAGTTCAGTTTATAAATTAGGCACTGTAAGAGATTAACACACTGTATTAAGCCATATGAATGTAGTCTCTCTCAAAATATCTGATTATACTACAACGCACCCTACCTGTGAGGATATAAAATTGATAAAATGCCTATGTGATGAGATGTAGTTAGATAAACGACACTACCTTCTGACAATACAACAGGAGGAAGATCACCTGCTTCTGGACCACAGCTGCTTTCTAATTCATTTTTGTTTTTATTTTTTAACTGAGGTGTAATTTACACATAGCAAAAAAATAATAATAATTTTTGTTGTATCCTTAGTTCTATAAATTTTAATAAATGCAGTCATGTACCATCACCATAATAAAGATAGAGAGCAGTTCTATGACCCCAAAATTCCCTATGTCCCTTTGTAGATAGTCCCCACATCTGTGTTCTGTCCCAGAGTTTTACCTTTTCCAAAAAGTCATATAAATAGAATCATACAGGATGTAGGTCTTTTGAATCTGGTTTCTTTCATTTCCCATAATGCATCTGAGATTCATCCACGTTGTTGTGTGTTTTTGTAATTAGTTCCTCTTTATTGCTAAAAAGTATTATTACACTGCAAGAATGTTCCACAATTTTATTCAACAACTTAAGAGCATTTGGATTGGGATGCCTGGGTGGCTCAGTAGGTTAAGTGTCTGCCTTTGGTTCAGGTCTTCATCCTGGAGTCCTGGGATTGAGCCCCACGTTGGGCTCCCTGCTCAGCAGGGACTATGCATCTCCCTCTGCCTCTCACCCAGTTCATGCTTTCTCTCTCAAATAAATAAAATCTTAAAAAAAAAAAAAAAAAGAGGATTTGGATTATTTAAAATTTTAGACAATTTTGAAGAGAGCTGTTCTAAATATTCATGGAAAGGTTTCTGTGCACATAGTTTTCATTTTTCTTGCGTAATTACCTAAGAATGGGATTCCTGGGTCCTGGGGATTCTACACTTCCTACTCATGTATGTATTTAACCTTATGTAAGAAACTGCTAACCTGTTCTTTCAAAATGTATCTACCATTCTGCATTCTGAAAATAATCCCCAAAGAATCTCAGTTGCTCCAAACCCCGATGCCAGAATTCATGTCTGAAAAGAACTGGAGAAGCAAAAAAATTTCCTGAAACAGTCCCAGCAGACTTCTTAGGTCTCAAAAGCCAGAACTGAGGGGTACCTCTGGCTCAGGTCATGATCTCAAGGTCCTGGGATCAAGCCCCAAATCAGGCTCCCTGCTCAGCAGGAAGCCTTGCTTCGCTCTCTCCCTCTGCTGCTCCCCCCGCCGTCTCTCTCTGACAAATAAATAAATAAAATCTTTAAAAAAAAAAAAAGCCAGAATTGGTTCACATGCCCATGGGAAAATGGAGACTATGCTTTACGTGCGCAATTTCTATAGATCTATCTTCCTGGTCACTATCTACTTAGTGGTGTTTAGTTCTTCATAGTCTAATTGTATATTGCTCTTTTTTTCATGTTTTAGTTCATCCTTTATTTCTTTACTCTTAAATATACTTATTTTATGGTGTTTAAGGAATTCCACTTTTTAAAAAATATTTTATTTATTTTTTTAACAGACTGAGATCACAAGCAGGCAGAGAGAAGAGAGAAAGGCAGAGAAAGAGAGAGGGAGAAGCAGGCTCCCTGCTGAGCAGAGAGCACGATGCAGGGCTTGATCCCAGGACCCTGAGATTATGACCTGAGCTGAAGGCAGAGGCTTTAACCCACTGAGCTACCCAGGTGCCCCAGGAATTCCATTTTCTGACATCTCCTGGAATATAACCCTTTTAGTCATTGATTCTTAGTCATGAAGACTCACCCTTTATAAATCAAGTATGTGAGTGCATCTTTAGTGGGATTTTATTTGTAGGACTCCTGTGAGGCCCGAGTAGAATACCTGTCACATCAGAGAGATTCTGCTAAACTCAGTTATCCCGGGGGCATTACCAGGGATCACTTCGGTAATTTCCCAGCTACAGAGTTCCTGAACCAAGCAAGAAATGTCATTTAAAACCCTGAATTTGGGGCGCCTAGGTGGCTCAGTGGGTTAAAGCCTCTGCCTTTGGCTCAGGTCATGATCCCAGAGTCCTGGGATCAAGCCCCACATCGGGCTCTCTGCTCAGCAGGAAGCCTGCTTCCCTTCCTCTCTCTCTGCCTACCTGCGATCTCTGTCTGTCAAATAAATAAATAAAATCTTTAAAACAAAACAAAATTTGTGTGAAGACAGGCTTGTGATAACAAATTTTTAGGAGATACCTTTCCACTCAAAATCCAAGCCAAAATTTACAAGATTCCCCATTTCCCTTTCCCACAAGCAGATTTTTTTTAGATCTACCATTTCACTAAAGTAAAGCCAGCCTTTGTTAGCCCATATTAGATATAGTTATAGTGTACAGTCTCCATTCAAATTCCCTACTTGGTTTTGGCAAAAGCCTAGCCTCCAATCCCTGCTTATTGACTGTGGTAAATATCAAAGCTTCAGGGTCTGCTTACATCCTCTTTTCCAGCTTCTCTGAATTAGGTGGGAATGCTGGGGACTTCTCTTGTTTTGAAAGTGTTCATAACATTTTATCCCAAATATTTAGTTTTAAGGCTTTCTGATATTATTTGCCATATTACTAAACATGACAGCTCCATTTTATTTTTTTTTTTAAGATTTATTTGTTTATTGGGCACCTGGGTGGCTCAGTGGGTTAAAGCCTCTGCCTTCGGCTCAGGTCATGATCTCGGAGTCCTGGGATTGAGCCCCACATCGGGCTCTCTGCTCAGCAGGGAGCCTGCTTCCTCCTCTCTCTCTGCCTGCCTCTCTGCCTACTTGTAATCTCTGTCTGTCAAATAAATAAATAAAATCTTAAAAAAAAAATTAAAAAAAAAAAAAGATTTGTTTATTTATTTGACAGAGAGATAGAGAGCACAAGCAGGCAGAGGGAAAGGGAGAAGCATGTTCTCCCCTTAGCAGGGAGCCCGACACAGGGCTCAATCCCAGGATCCGGGATCATGACCGGAGCTGAAGGCAGCTGCTTAACCAACTGAGCCACCCAGGCACCCTGACAGCCCCATTTAAAAAATACTGTGTATTAAAGACTAAATCTACATACAAGATACTAAACATTCAAATATAAAAATATATTAAGATATAAAACAATATAGATCTATTTTTAAATACTCTTTTATTTACCCCATAGCCTAAACTGAATATACCAATATGTCTGGAGTGCCTTATTGTGTCCCTCCCTGATACTATTTCCCATCCCTTCACCTAGAGGCAATCATTATCTTTTTTTTTTTTTAAGATTTTATTTATTTATTTGACAGAGATCACAGTAGGCAGAGAGGCAGGCAGAGAGAGAGGGGGAAGCAGGCTCCCTGCTGAGCAGAGAGCCCGATGCGGGGCTCGATCCCAGGACCCTGGGATCATGACCTGAGCCGAAGGCAGAGGCTTAACCCACTGAGCCACCCAGGCACCCCGAGGCAATCATTATCTTGAATACTGTTTAGTTCTCCATGTTTGTGAACTTCATGTAAACAGAATTATACTATAGTATTCTGCTACTGGTTTTTATTTTATAAATCAGTGTATGTTCTAGAGAAACATATACATAAACAAACATATAAAATTCGTTCTTCAAATCACTCTATTAGGTTGCCACCTGCCACCAAGACCACTAATGACTAATGCCTCTACCTCTGTATTTGACTACTGATTACATGACTTTAAATATTAATCTATAGGGGCACCTGGCTGGCTCAGTCGGTGGAACATGCAACTCTTGGGGTCATGAGTTTGAGCCCCATGTTGGAATAGACTTTGCTTAAAAATAGATAGATATTAACCTATAAATGCAATGAATTCCAGATTATCTCCAGGTCCTATCTCTTGTTAAGCTAGACTTAGATACCTACTTGCCTCCCTGACATGTCTACTTAACTGTCACAAATACTTCAAATTCACCATGTAGAAAACTAAACCTTCCCCAGTCTTTTACTGCTCAATAAAATGGCATCAAACCTATTTAGCTGTTCAATCTTTACTGTTAGTTTTTGTTTGCTTAGGCTTTAACTTTTTAAAAGATTTTTATTTATTTATTTGAGAGAGAGAGCAAGCATGACTGGGGGAGAGAGGCACAGAAGCAGACTCCCTGCTGAGCAGGGAGCCTGATACAGAGCTCAATCCCAGGATCCTGAGATCACGACCTGAGGTGAAGGCAGAGGCTTAACCCACTGAGCCACTCAGGTGCCCCCAGGTTTTAATTTTTGATCAACAATGGCAGATATTTACTTGTCAGATATTTACTGTAATTGTATATTAGGAACCTTTTAGGGGCACCTGGTTCAGTCAGTCAAGCATCTGACTCTTGGTCTCCACTCAAGTCTTAATCTCAGGGTTGTAAGTTCAAGCCTCACTTTGGGCTCCACACCAGGCATGGATCCCACTTTATTTATTTAAGATTATTTATTTATTTATTTGAGAGAGAGAGAGAGAGAGAGAGACAGCACAAGCAGGGGAAGGGATGGAGGGAAGGGTAGAGGGAGAGGGAGAAGCAGGCTCCATGCTGAGCAGGGAGCCTGATGGGTGCCTCAATCCCAGGACCCTGAGGTCATGACCTGAGCCAAAAGCAGACGCTTAATCAACTGAGCCACCCAGGTGCCCCTCAAGCCCACTTAATAAAAAATGGGGTGCTTGGGGCGCCTGGGTGGCTCAGTGGGTTAAGGCCTCTGCCTTCAGCTCAGGTCATGATCCCAGGGTCTTGGGATCGAGCGCCACATGGGGCTCTCTGCTCAGCAGGGAGCCTGCTTCCCTCTCTCTCTCTCCCTCTCTCTCTCTGGCTGCCTCTCTGCCTACTTGTGATCTCTGTCAAATAAATAAATAAAATCTTAAAAAAAAAATGGGGTGCTTGTGTGGCTCAGTCGGTTAGGCACCTGCCTTTGGCTCAAGTCATGATCTCAGGATCCTGGGATCAAGCCCCATGTCAGGCTCTCTGCTCCGCAGGGAGTCTGCTGCTTCCTCTCATTCTCCCTCTGTCCTCTCTTTCAAATAAATAAATAAAATCTTAAAAAAAAAAAGAACCTCTTGAACTGCTGCCATGACTAATAATTTAGGAAATACATTAAAATGCTGAATCAAATAATAACCAAGTAATCCAACCACCATGCTGCAGCTCTACCTTTGGCATTTCAATTCATATGGCATTAGAGTTTTGATCTCCACAATGCATTGAGAGCACACAGGAAATAAGACCATTTTTCTTTTTTTTTTTTTTTTTAAGATTTTATTTATTTATTTGACAGAGATCACAAGTAGGCAGAGAGGCAGGCAGAGACACAGAGAGGAGGAAGCAGGCTCCCTGCTGAGCAGAGAGCCCGATGCGATGCGAGGCTCCATTCCAGGACCCCGGGATCCTGACCAAGCCAAAGGCAGAGGCTTTAACCCACTGAGCCACCCAGGCGCCCCAAGACCATTTCTTTTATAAAGCATCATTTGCCAACCCCCCCCTTTTTTTTTAAGATTTTGTTTATTTATTTGACAGACAGAGATCACAAGTAGGCAGAGAGGCAGGCAGAGAGGCAGGCAGAGAGAGAGAGAGAGAGAAAGAGAGGGAAGCAGACTCTCTGCTGAGCAGAGAGCCCGATGCGGGGCTCGATCCCAGGACCCTGAGATCATGACCCAAGCCAAAGGCAGAGGCTTTAACCCACTGAGCCACCCAGGCGCCCCACCAACCCCTTTCTTAAAACAAATTCTAAATCTTCCAAGTTAAGAGAATCAAGTAATAAAAGCTCACATTGCAATCTGGATCAATCTAATTTTAATCACATTTCCCCTTTTTCTAGAAATTAGTGTGCTAAAAATAGCATGTTTTCAAATAAACTAACAATGGCTAGTTGTATTCCGTTTACTGTCTCGGATGGATATAAACTAACAAGAAAAATTTGCACTCAAAAACACTACTTTTAATTCCTTGAAATACAGACGGTAGAGAATTTGTAACAGTGTTTCTACAAGATATACCAATTTAAGATCATTAACTGTCTATTGTGGTTAATTCTATTTATCAGCTGTCATAAAGCATCACTGGAACTAGAACTGTGCTCAAGTACCATCTCTTGAAAACAAATTCTGACCCACCAACAGGTCATCAACGACCTTTCACTTGGATAGCAGAGGCTCAAAGAGCACGTTAAAAGAATTAACAATAAAAATAATGTCAAGGTTCAAGAGTTTACAATATGTACCAAACAAAAAGGAAGAAGTATTCACAAACACTTTATTTTTGGCAACAGATCAAGTTGCAAAAAAGTTACATATATGGATCTTCATAAATTGTTTCATTTTGGAGGTGCCTGGATGGCTCAGTCTGCTAAGTGGCTGCCTTCCACTTAGGTCATGATCCTGGAGTTCTGGGAGTGAGCCCTGCACTGGGCTCCCTGCTCAGTGAGGAGCCTGCTTCTCCCTCTGTCCTTCATCCACTGCTCTTGCCCACTCTCTCTCTCTCAAATAAATTAATTATTTCATTACCAATCTACCTTTCTATATGAATTGCTATCTGGGTGACCTTGCATTACTGCACCTTACAAAGAAAAGCTTGGGGGCTTTTTGTCAGAATGTGAATAATTTTCTAATTTATCTATTTTGCAACTTTGATGATAATGGATTTGTTGCTGTTGTTTCATTCTTTCTAAAAGTAGAACACGAAGAGATCTCAAATTCATTTTGGAAATATGAAGAGGACAAACATAAATAACTAAAAAGTGAAGTACCTGTACTCTCAAATGATTATTTTTAACCACTCCTTTATACTGACATATTGGGGAATGGAATAGTACTGAAACAGGATTTAACAGGATTAATAACATAATCTGATAAAGAGTAGAACATCTAAACAGAATTGGGGAGAACAAATACCACCTTTTACTATTTCTTTTGTTTCACATGACAGTGCTTTATATGGAAGGTATGGAAGGTACAATGAGATACCACCTCACACCAGTCAGAATGGCTAAAATTAACAAGTCAGGAAATGACAGATGCTGGCAAGGATGCGGAGAAAGGGGAACCCTCCTACACTGTTGGTGGGAATACAAGCTGGTGCAGCCACTCTGGAAAACAGCGTGGAGGTTCTTCAAAAAGTTGAAAATAGAGCTACGCTATGACCCAGCAATCGCACTACTGGGTATTTACCCTAAAGATACAAATGTAGTGATCCGAAGGGGCACGTGCACCCGAATGTTTATAGCAGCAATGTCCACAATAGTCAAACTACGGAAAGAACCTAGATGTCCATCAACAGATGAATGGATAAAGAAGATGGGGTATATATATACAATGGAATACTATGCAGCCATCAAAAGAAATGAAATCTTGCCATTTGCGACGACGTGGATGAACTAGAGGGGATTATGCTTAGCAAACTAAGTCCATCAAAGAAAGACAACTATCATATGATCTCCCTGATATGAGGAAGTGGAGAAGCAACATGGGGGGCTTGGGGGGTAGGAAAAAAATAAATGAAACAAGATGGGATCGGGAGGGAGACAAACCATGAGAGACTCTTAATCTCACAAAACAGGCTGAGGGTTGCTGGGGGAGAGGATAGGGAGAGGGTGGTTGGGTTATGGACATTGGGGAGGGTATATGCTATGGTGAGTGCTGTGAAGTGCGTAAACCTGGAGATTCACAGACCTGTACCCTTGGAGCTAATAATACATTATATGTTAATAAAAAATTTAATTTGAAAAATTCGTACTTTGAGGGGCACCTGGGTGGCTCAATGGGTTAAAGCCTCTGCCTTCGGCTCAGGTCATGATCCCAGGGTCCTGGGATCAAGCTCCACATCGAGCTCTCTGCTAAGCAGGGAGTCTGCTTCCCTTCCTCTCTCTCTCTGCCTGCCTCTGCCTGTGATCTCTGTTAAATAAATAAATAAAATCTTTTCATAAATAAATAAATAAATAAAAACTGCTACCTTTAAAAAAACAAATGGGACCCCTGGGTGGCTCAGTTGGTTACGTATCTGTCTCCAGCACAGGTCATTAGCCCAGAGTCCTCAGAGTCCTCCTTGCCCTGCAGGGAGCCTGCTTCTCCCGCTGCCTACCACTTCCCCTGCTTGTGCCTGCTCTCTCTTGACAAATAAATAAAAATTTAAAAAAAAAGAAAATATTAAAACAAAACAAAACAAAAACCTGTTATCTTTGAGTGACCATTAAAGACTAAGGGAAGGGAAAAAGAAAAAAGGAAAAAGATTAAGGAAAAGAAAAGAAGAGAAACAGAACTGTAAGTAGAAGAGATAAAATAAAACTTTAAAAATGTTCAATTCAAAAGTCAGGGAAGGGGACGCCTTGGTGGCTCAATGGGTTAAGTTGTTACATGTCTGCCTTTGGCCCAGGGTCCTGAGATGCAATCCCCCATCAGGTTCCTTACTCAGCAGGTGCCTGCTTTCCCTCTGCCAGCCACTCCCCAGCTTGCAAATAATTAAAAAATCTTAAGGAAAAAAAAAGTCAGAGAAGGAAGAAAACAAACAGGACAAATAGAACACAAACAGCAACACAGTAGTCTTAAACCCAACAATCCTGAATAATTACACTTACTCTAATTTAAAAGGCACACATTGTCAGACAGTATAAAAAAGACCTTTGTTTATAAGAGATGTGCTTTAAACATAAATAATACAAAATTGTTAAAAACTAATCATAAGGAAAATGGAGTTAACTATATTAGCATCCAAAGAAGAAGGCTTCAGGGCAAGAATATTACCAGAAATCATAAAAATAAAAGGATCAATTCATCTAGAAGATGTAATTCCTAAATGTATATGCATTTACTAACAACTTTAAAATTCATGTAGCAAAAACTGAAAGAATAAAAAGAAAAATCCACAATTACAGTGGATGAACACTCATTTTCAGCAACTGATAAAAAACAAGTAGTTGGAAAATGAATAATATAGAAAATTAGTATTAACAACCAACTTGCCCTGACATTCACAAAATATTATATCCAAAATGTACAACATATATTCCTTAAGTGCACATGAACGTGCACCAGGATAGATCATATCTGAGCCATAAAACAAATGTCAATAAATATAAATGGATTAAAAGCATGAGTATGTTCTCTGACAACAATTATGTTAGAAGTTAATTAAAAAAAAATGTGAAATAGCCCCAACTACTTGGTAATGAAGCAATACATTTCTAAATATCCCATGGCTCACATAAGATCTCATAATGGAAATCAGAAAATATTTTGAACAATATATCAGAATTTAAGGATTTTTTTTTAAAGATTTTATTTATTTATTTGACAGAGAGAGATCACAAGTAGACAGAGAGGCAGGCAGAGAGAGAGAGAGTGAGAGAGAGAGAAGCAGGCTCCCTGCTGAACAAAGGGCCCAATGCGGAACGCGATCCCAGGACCCTGAGATCACGACCTGAGCCGAAGGCAGTGGCTTAACCCACTGAGCCACCCAGACGCCCCAAAATTTAAGGATATTAGCCAAAGTTGTGTTAGAGGAAATGTATAGCTCTAAATGTTTCTGTTATAAACAAGAAAACATGTAAAATTCATGCCTAAGTTCCCACCTTAAAAGATTAAAAAAAGGAAAAAAAAAAGATAAAAAAGAGAGTAGGTTAAACCCAGAATAAACATAAGAAATTATAAAGATAGGAGCAGAAATAAGAGAAAACAAATGTACAATGGATATAAGTCAAAGCCAAAAGTCAGTTCTTTAAAAAGACTAATATCACAAAATCCCTAAGTATAGGGGAAAGTAAGAGAAAGAAAAGAGAAAAAAACACCAATACCAGGAACAAAAGACTGAATGTCATTACAGATCCTGTAAGCATTAAAAGGAAAATAAAAGAACTGTACAAACAATTTTGCTAAAAAAAATTGGTAATTCAGATGAAATACAGAAATTACTGTAATAACAAACTACAAAAACTGACAATCTGTTAGACATAACATTCCTAAATGCACTTACTTCTTGATAAATGGACCCTTTTATAAATATAAAATGAAAGTATATTATATATTATATCTCTCCCAAAGAAATTCAAGGCTCAATGGCTTCAATGGTGAGTTCTATTAAACATCGAAGGAAGAAATAGCCTCGGGGTTATGAGTTCAAGCCCCATACTGGGGACAGAGTTTACATAAAAGAAATAAATGGGGGGGATGCGCCTGGGCGACTTAGCTGGTTGAGCCTCTTCCTGGGCTCAGGTCATGATCTCGGGGTCCTGGGATGGAGCCCCGCATCGGGCTCTTTGCTCAGCAGGGAGCCTGCTTCTCCCTCTCTGCCTACGTGTGATTTCTGTCAAATAAATACATAAAATCTTAAAAAAAAAAAGAAAGAAAGAAGAAATAGGGGGCGCCTGGGTGGCACAGTCAGTTAAGAGCAGAACTCATGGTTTTGGCTTAGGTCATGATCACAGGGTTATGAGATCAAGCCCCACATTGGGCTCTGGGCTCTGCTCAGAGTCTGCTTAAGATCTTCTCTCCCTTTGTCCCTCCACCCTGGTCTCTGACTTTCCTTCAAATAAATAGAATCTTAAAAAAAAAATTAAAAATAAAAAATAAGAAGAAGGGGTGCCTGGGTGGCTCAGTGGGTTAAGCTTCTGTCTTCAGCTCAGGTCAGGATCCCAGGGTCCTGGGATCGAGCCCCACATCGGGCTCTCTGCTCAGCGGGAAGCCTGCTACCCCCCTCTCTCTGCCTGCCTCCCTGCCTACTTGTGTTCTCTCTCTCTCTCTCTCTCTCTCTCTCTCTCTCTCTGTTAAATAAATAAATAAATAAATAAATAAAAGAAGACCAAATAATACCCATGCTCCACCCAGAATTTGAATAGGGAACATTTCCCAATTCATTTTTTGAGGACTATCCTGATACTAAAACTAGGTATTTCTGGAGAGCAATTTTCCTCATAAACACAGACATAAAAATACTTAACTAAATATCAGCAAATAAAATCCTGTGATACATAAAAATAATAATACATCAAGACCAGGTGGGGATTATTCCTAGAATGTAAAGTTAAATTCACAATAAAAGCCACCACATTAACAGAACAACAAAAACACAGTCTTAAATGCTGAAGCATCTGACAAAATTCAACACACATTCATAACTTTTTTAGAAGATTTTATTTATTTATTTGACAGACAGAGATCACTAGTAGGCAGAGAGGCAGGCAGAGAGAGATAGGGAGACTCCCCTATCCTGAGCAGAGAGCCCAACGTGGAGCTCGATCCCAGGACCCCGAGATCATGACCTAAGCTGAAGGCAGAGGCTTAATCCACTGAGCCACCCACACATTCATAACTTAAAAAATACTCCTGACAAACTAAGAATAGAAGAACACTTCCTTAATTTGATAAAGGGCATCTATGTAAAAACCTACAGCCAGTATCATTCTTAAAGGTGAAAGACCTAGAATACAAAGAGGTCTACTCACACCACTTCAACATTCTACAAAGGTCCTAGAAAACGCAATTTAGAAAAAGGAAATAAACAGGCCCTGAGTGGCTCAGTTGGATGCCAGGCTCTCTGCTCAGCAGGAAGCCTGCTTCCCCGCCCCCTCTCTCTCTGCCTGCCTCTCCGCCTACTTGTGATCTCTGTCAAATAAATAAATAAAATCTTAAAAAAAAAAAATATTTACAACATCAAAAATAGGGATCAATTTAACAAAACATGTGAAAAGATCTTTACATCAAAAACTACAACGTGTAAAGGCAACATACACAAACGGAGAAATAGGTATCATAAGCAAAAATGTATTCGTGCACTGTATTAATTTTTAAATTAATTAAAAATAAAATATTATAAATAAAACGAATGTAGTATACAGCACACTATGGAATCAGAAAGAAAATGGGTTGATCACTTTTTTTTTTTTCTCAAAGATTTTATTTATTTATTTGACAGAGATCACAAGCAGGCAGAGAGGCAGGCAGAGAGAGGGGGAATCAGGCTCACCGCCGAGCAGAGAGCCCGATGCGGGGCTCGATCCCAGGACCCTGAGATCATGACCCGAGCCGAAGGCAGAGGCTTAACCCACTGAGCCACCCAGGCACCCCGGTTGATCACTTTTCTAAGGAAATCTGTTTTAATCCCAGTCAGCGGCAACAAAAAATGTGCTTAAGATACTGTTAGCGCATACTTAAAAACCCAGTTTTCCATCAGCTATAAACAAATTTACAAATCAAACAGCAGCATTTAAAAGTGAGTCCAGGGGCGCCTGGGTGGCTCAGTCGTTAAGCGTCCGCCTCAGCTCGGGTCAAGATCCCGGAGTCGCGGGATCCCAGCCCCACATTGGGCTCCCTGCTCGGCGGGAAGCCTGGTTCTCCCTCTCCCACTCCCCCTGCTTGTGTTCCCTCTCTCGCTGTGTCTCTCTGTGTCAAATAAATAAATCTTTTATTAATAAATAAATAAATGTGAGTCCAAAAGAGTACAGGAGCACAGACCAGATCTTTGCAGGGCACAAAAACCTTCCGACAAGGCGTTGTATGCAAAGTACCACCTCAGTGAATACTTCCTTCCCTCCGTATTTTAGGTTCACTAGAGCCTTCACCAGATTTTGAGTTCTAAGAGGGCGGCCCTTGAGGCCTTGTAGAACGTGGAACCTGACTTCAGAACACCTCACGTCAGGTTCAGGTTCTTGAGTAAATAAACTAACTTTCAGAGTCCTCAACTTCCCTACACACCAGTAAAACGGGGACTATCGATACCTACAAAAGACGGGAGAGAACCAAATTACTCAGTAAGCAGCAAACACACTCTTTTGGTCTGCATTTTGATAAATTTGGTTTAATAGGAATTCTGCTGAGGCGGGAGGAGAGCACATGAAATGAAGGCATTTCAGTCTTGGGGTTCCACTCCCCCCCCGCCGGGCTCAGGAGGGACGTCCAGTTAGAGTTGCCAGTTCCAAGACCTGGTGTAGTAGGGACTGCTGGGTCACACCCTCTGTGGGGCACCACGTCCACAACGCACGTAGCAGTACGGTCGAGGTTTGGGGCATTTGGCTCCATTTTGACAGTAATAAGCGCCACCGTCTACCTAGTGCCATGACCGGAGCTTACGTCCAAACTCATCCTACCCTGCAAAATACCGGCTACCGTAGACACAGGCAAGAGTCGGAGGCTCGAGGAAAGGACTCCCTCCTCCCCAAGGTCACCCAGGGGGCGGCACTTGCCCCGCCCGCGCCTCCTTGCTGCGGCGCGAGGTCAGTGCGCTCCGCCCTGAGGCAGAGACGCCCCGGGGAGAAAACTCCCTTCCAGCAAGCACTTCCCCAGCGACGACGGGAGCCCAGCCGAGGCTCAACCCTTTCGGCTTTACCCCCGCGTCGGCCGAACAAACAAGCAAGTGCCTCCTCACAGCCTCCGACGACTCCCTGACGAGCGTGGCGTCCCGCGGAGGTCCGCGTCCGCGCCCTCGTGCTCACCTGCACCACGCAGCAACCCAGCGCATCCTTCTGAGCGTCAGGCGGGACGAGAGTCCGGGGAGAGAGGCCCGGGTGCAAGAAGTGAACCATGGCGACCCCCGTCGGTGGGACGTCAGGAGAGAGCGGGCGTCGAGCCGGGACCCGGATCCCGCGAGAGGATGAGGCGTCTCCAGCCGGGAGGCAGCTTGAGCAGCGCCGGCTCCCAGGCAGCTCACGCAGCCCTCACGCCCCTCCGTCTCCGCCGCAAAAGTTTTGA
The DNA here is from genome assembly GCF_010015895.1 of Lontra canadensis. Lineage (NCBI taxonomy): Eukaryota > Metazoa > Chordata > Mammalia > Carnivora > Mustelidae > Lontra > Lontra canadensis. The sequence continues at coordinate 1,777,024 of NW_022631142.1, read as the reverse complement.
AACGCCCGGCGAGGCGGCGCGCACGCGCCCGCCGCAGCCTCGCCCCCTCCCGCGGAGGCCGGACCGCCGCAGACCCCGCCCCCAGGATGGGCTCTCCCCTTTTCTATTCCTCCCCCGGCCCCCCCGCCACAGTCTACCACTACCCCACCCTATCAGGGCCCAACCGTCTCCTTTGGGGCGCCGCTTCGCCGCCGAAAGCAGCCTTATACTTCTGTGCCACTCACCTCACTCCTACTCAACCCTCTGAGACCAAATTCCCTCAAACCCACACCTTAAAGATTGATACCGCATTCCCGTCACCCCTCTAAATCCTGCCCAGCGACCACTTCAGTGAAGTTGGGAAAGAGGTTATATTTTTATTTCTGCTTTAGTAATCTCTACATCCATGATGGGGCTCGAACTCATGACCCAAGATCAAGAGTCGCATGCAGTACCCACGGAGCCAGCCAAGCACCTGTAGAATATATGTTATACATTAAAAACATATATTTTAAAGACTTTCTCCTAAAACTCCGGCACAGACACCTCTATTACATCTACCTTCTCTGTTTCAACTCCTACTGACATTGGATGATCAAATACCAAAACCACTTCTGACCTTTTAAGTCCACAAAATGAACTAGTCCACTTCCTTCTAACCTACAAGGTCCAAGAAAGCAACCCTCAAAGAGCAGTGAATTATTACACTTCAGCTAATTTAGAATAAAATATGTCTTGAAAAGGGTACTTCTAAAAGCGTATAAGTCTTGAATTTGAATCTTGGAATGTTTGCTCAGTCCTACCTACAAAGCTGTAAGCCTTGGGCAAGATTCTTTATTTCTTTAAAACTCAACATCCCCATCAGTAAAGTAGGGTAAGAAAGAATGTGTTAGCACACAGGATTGATGTAAAGATTAAACAAGATTATGTACATTAAAAACATAAAATGCTTGACACATAGCAAGTCTTTGATAAGTGGATTCAAAAGTTAAAATAATTTTTCAAGTACATATACTTTGCAAAATGCTTTCCTTTCACATTTATTCTTTTATTTAATCCTCATACCGGGGGGAAAAAAAAAAAGAAGTCCTTGTCAGTAGGTATCTCCATTTTACCCACAGAGAAACTGAGCACCTGAGAGGTTGAATAGACAAGTTAAATTGTTGCATCTGATGAGTGGAAAACCTGATGGTCAAAATCTAGTTTTCTAACTCCCAGTCCAGCCAATGTTTTGTGTTTTTTTCCAGTGGACTATTTCATAACTTCTCCTCTATCCTCAAACTTCCAAAACTTCCTCTCCCAACCATATTCTCAGCTGCCTGTTTTACTGAAAAAAGAAAAGCAATTTAAAAAAAAAAAAAGAAGAACATCCCAAGCTCCCACCATCACCACCACATCTACCCACCTATCTGTACTATCACCTATTTTGTTCTTACCTAAATCCAACTCTGGCACTTGGACTTGTCTGCTAGATCTAATTCCATCTTGCTTACTCGAAGATATCATCCCTCAACGTCCTTTCTTTCTCCTGCATTATCATTTTTCCCCCTTTCTTGGATCGTTGCCACTAGTGTACAAACAAGCTGAGGGGTACTTAGGGCTCAGTCAGTGCAGCGAGGGACTCTTGATCTTGGTTGTAAGTTCCAGCCCCACGCTGGGTGGAGAGATTGCTTAAAAATAAAATCCTTTAAGGGGCACCTGGGTGGCTCAGTGGGTTGGGGCCTCTGCCTTCTGCTTGGGTCATGGTCCCGGGATCCTGGAATGGAGCCCCGCATGGGTCTCTCTGCTCAGCAGGGAGCCTGCTTGCCTTCCTCTCTCTGCCTGCCTCTCTGCCTATTTGTGATCTCTGTCTGTCAAATAAATAAATAAAATCTTAAAAAAAAAAAATAAAATAAAATCCTTTAAAAAATAAAAAATTGGGGGCTCCTGGGTGACTCAGTCATTAAGCATTAAGTGTCTGCCTTCAACTCAGGTCATGATCCCAGAGTCCTGGGATGAAGAGGGCATTGGACTCCCTGCTCAGTGTAGAGTGTACTTCTCCTTCTCCCTCTCCTCCTTCTTCCCCACCCCCCAACTGTGTGCTCCTCTCTCTCTCTCTCAAGTGTATAAATAAATAAATATCTTTCAAAAACAAATAATAAGTCAAGCTAATACTTTTCCCATAATAAAAAACAAAAATACTACTTTTGACCTAATTTCTCTATTCAGGTTGTTAAAATAAAAAACAAATGGATACCAGCTTGAAAATTCCTTGAACAAAAAAAAAAAAAAGAAAAGAAAAAAGTTTAATTTAGCTTATTTTCCAAAGCTAACTTAACTGGGTCATTTCTTGCTTAAGCCTCTGAAAATCATATGCAAAACTTAAACTTGGGGTGCCTCTGTGGCCCCTTCCCACTGCTCATGCTCTCTCAAATAAATAAAATCTTTTTAAAATAAAAAAAAGAATAAAAGAGGAGTTAAAAATGATTTCCAAGATTTTATAAGCAACTGAAATGAAGAAGTAGGTCTATACTGAAATAGGAAGGACTGACAAGAAAAGCTAGTTAGGGAAGGATATCACTTCTTTACTTTTGGACACAGTGAGGCTGTTTACATAACCAGGTGGATATGCTGAATGGACAGCTGGATATGAGCCTGAAGTTTAAAAGTGAACCATAGGGTAGACATCTTAAAATAGGGATACATTGGCATACAGATTGCTTTTAAAACTATGAAACTAGATAAAATCCCCATGAGAATGGATAGAGGAGAGGTACACAAGTACTAAGTCCTGGCATACACAAAGATGGAGACTCTGGGAGCATCTGGGTGGCTCAGTGTGTTAAGCGTCTGCCTTTGGCTCAGGTCATGATCCCAGGGTCCTGGGATCAAGCCCGCATAGAGCTCCCTGCTCAGCAGGAAACCTGCTTCTCCCTCTCCCACTTCCCTTGCTTCTGTTCCTTCTCTCACTGTCTCTCTCTCTCTCTGTCAAATAAATAAGTAAAATCTTAAAAAAAACAAAATGGAGAATTCTGGAATCAAGAGGATGAGAAGGAGCAATCAATGAGGTAGGAGGAAGAGAGAAGAAAGAAGAAAGAGGTAGGGATGGGGAGGAGGAAGAGATGTGTTCTGGAAGCCAAATAAAAGTATTTTGGAGAAGAAGATATCACTTGAGTCAAATGCTGCTGAATAGTCAAGACAAAGAATGAAAAGTGACCACTGAATTTAGCAACTTGAAAGTTGACAAGAACTGTTTAATGGAGTGGCCAGGGTGAAAGAAAATGGTAGGAGACCATGAATACAGATCATACTATGGGGAAGCTTTGCTGCAAAGCATAGAAGAGATATGGGGGTAATATCTTGTCAAAAGTTCAGAAATATTTGAAGTAAAACCAATGAATCACCAAAGTACTGATTAGTAAGAGTTTATTGTGCACACCAAAACTCTGCAAAACAAGAGCTCTCAAAACCAAAATAGGGATTATGGTTTAGGGGGATAAAGCAGCTTATACAGTGAGAAAGCAATGACTGTTTATTCTTCACAGTGATTGATTATAATACTAGAGTTTTTTTAAATGATAAGGAATAAGTCAGTGGTTACCACATAGGAACTTTGGGAAACAGTTTAAGTTTTGTTTGTTTGTTTTTTAAAGATCTTATTTATTTGTTTGACAGAGAGACAGAGCATGCGCATGGGAGCACACAAGCAGAGGGAGAAGGAGAAGCAGACCTCCCACTGAGCATGGAGCCTGATGTGGGGATTGATCCTAGGACTCTGGGATCATGACCTGATCCGAAGGCAGACGCTTAAAAGACTGAACCACCCAAGTACCCCTCTTTTTTTTTTTTTTGAAGTATGCACTACCCCCAACATGGGGCTTGAACTCATGACCCCAAGATCAAGAGTTCCATCTTCTCCCAAATGAGCCAGCCAGGTGACCACTCCTCTTTTATTCTTATATCTTCTATCCTCTCTGTTAAGAAATTCTGTTGGTTCTAGGGGCGCCTGTGTGGCACAGTGGGTTAAGCCTCTGCCTTAGGCTCAGGTCATGATCTCAGGGTCCTGGGATCGAGCCCCACATTGGGCTTTCTGCTCAGCAGGGAGCCTGTTCCCGACCCCCCGCCTTTTTAAAGATAAAATCTTTAAAAAAAAATAAAAGAAATTCTGTTGGTTGTATCTTCAAAATATATGTAGAGACTGTCTATGTCTTACCTCTTCCCTGAATCAAGTGCCTGTCATTGCCCACTTGAATTTTTACAATATCCTCCTATATGGTTTCCCAGCTTCCACCCTTGCTCCATTGAACTCTATTCTCAACATAGCAGCAAAAGTGATTATTTATTTATTTATTTATGAAGGACAGCGAGAGAGCAGGTATGTACATGGGTACACCAGGGTGGGGCAGGGGCAGAAGGAAAGAACAGAATCTACAGCAGACTCTGCGCTGAGCTCAGAGCATGACCGGGGCTCAGTCTCAAGATCCTGAGATCATGACCTGTGCTGAAACCAAGAATCAGATTCTTTTTTTTTTTTTTAAGATGTTATTTATTTATTTGACAGAGAAAGAGAGAGGTCACAAGTAGGCAGAGAGGCAGGCAGAGAGAGAGCAGGAAGCAGGCTCCCCTCTGAGCAGAGAGCCTGATGTGGGGCTGGATCCCAGGACCCCGAGATCATGATCTGAGCCTAAGGCAGAGGCTTAAACCACTGAGCTACCCAGGCACCCCCAAGAATCAGATTTTTAACCCACTGAGCCATCCAGACACCCCTAGAATGATCATATTAAATGGTCATGTCACCCTTCTGCACAAAACTCTCTAGTAACTTCCTATATCAGGAAAAATAAAAAAAATTATGAAGGACAGTGTTCTATAAGATTCTACATAGTCTGTTCTCTTCAGGACCTTCTCTCCCTTTACCTTCTGCCATTCTCCCTTGTGCTTATTCCACCCCAGCACTGTTGGATTCCTTGGCTATTCTCATGGATGGCTCTCTTATCTTCTGTAAGTTTTGGCTCAAATACTGAGCCTTATCAATAAGGACTTCCCCGGCTGTGATACATTAAATAGCAGTCCTCACAAGCATCACCACACCATCCTCAAACGGCTTGTTCCTTTTGCTCTGCTTTCATGCTTAACACTATTTGTCATGCTATTTATTTTATTTTTTTTAATTTTCTGACTGCTCCTCTCTAAGGGAAAAAAAAAAATGTAAGCTAGTGAGGACAAGGACTTTGTTTTGTTGTATCCCTGGGCCTAGAACAGTGCCTTTTTAGAAGGTGGTCAGTATGGGGTGCCTGGGTGGCTCAGTGGGTTAAAGCCACTGCCTTCAGCTCAGGTCATGATCCCAGGGTCCTGCGATCAAAGCCCCACATCTCAAAGCCCCACATCGGGCTCTCTGCTCAGCGGGGAGCCTGCTTCCTCCTCTCTCTCTGCCTGCCTCTCTGCCTGCTTGTGATCTCTGTCAAATAAATAAATAAAAACTAACTAACTAAATAGAAGGTGGTCAGTAATATTTGTTGAAAAAATACATGGCTCCCTGGAAAAAATTAATTGTAGCTCTAGAGGAAAGTTTCATTCTGAAATCACAAACAAAGTTGCATCTATTTAGGGAGGAATAAATTTTGTGATAACCTGTTCCCCTATCCCTCCTCCTCCTAATCTCCTCGGTGTCCTTCCGCACCTATTTGTCAGTTGTCAGTTTTTCAATTCAGTTTAACCATTTTTGAAGATTCAGTCCGTGGTACTAATTGATCTGTTACCAGACTCATCCCTTCTAATTCTTCACCCACTTTCAGTGAGTGCTCTACCCAAAACACAAATCTGATCACCTTTCTTCCCAGTTTAAAACACTTCCATATTCCCATTGTCCTCAGAATGAAACCCGAACTTCTTAGGATGGTTTTCAGTGGCCCTTCATGATCTGGCTCCAGGTTACCTCTCTAGTTTAAACCACGAGTACTCTCATTATAACCTTTCCTTTGGCCATAGTGTACTGAAACTGTTTCACTTCCAGAAATGTACTTTTACATACTCATTGTTGTCCAATCTACCACCCCCTACTAATTCCTATAGATCCTTTAGATCTCACTTAGATGTCACCTCCTCTAGAAAGTCTTAACTGATATACCCCACCCTCTTCCTGCCAGCTCTGAAGAAAAGGTAGGGGAGGGATAGTGCAGATGCAGACAAATGGAGAAGTGTAAAGAAATTAAACTTCTGAAATGAAATTAGAAAGCCCTAGTTAAGATCTCTTTAAATTACGGTAGAATTTCTTTAAGAATTTTATAAAATCTCTGGGGTGCCTGGGTGGCTCAGTCATTAAGTGGCTCGGGTCATGATCTCATGGTCCTGGGATCAAGCCCAGCATTGGACTCCCTGCTCCGTGGGAGGCCTGCTTCTCCCTCTCCCAGTCCCCCTGCTTGTGTTCCCCCTCTCACTGTCTATCAAATAAATAAATAAAATCTAAAAAAAAACAAACAAACAACAACAAACAAAACCCACAAAAGAACCTTATAAAATCTCTTAAGTGTTGCTGTCCTGAAGTATAGGGGAAAGATCACAAGCTCTGATGTCAAAAAAGCTTGAATTCAAATTCCACTTCACCTCTCCTTTGGGCAGTTACTTAACCTATGAGCTTCAGTTTCCTTTTCTGGAAAATAAGATTAATAATAACACCAAACTCGCAGAATTTCAAAAACTATTAGAATATCTACCCCATGTGTTATTTTTGGTTTCTCAGAGAAAGGATGCTTTCTAAGGGAAAGGGTCATGTGATGCTCTGTAACTTTGAGCAAGTCTTTGTCTCTTTCTGGGCATCAAAGAAACACAAAAATGAGCTATTAACATTTGTGGTTTACCCATATCTATATCTGTAAGCTTTGGTTTATTTCTCCCATTGTAGTGATCAGCAATAAAACTTTATTATGGAAAAAGCATGCCTAGGAAATAAAGGAACTGGAATCACAGAGGGGTACAAAGTGTCAGCAACCCTAAACAGGAAAGGTTTAAATTGGGTTTGAGATTGTCCTTAAAGGTTAAATTGGATTTTCCCTCTTTATAACACAGTGATTAAGAGCATAGATTTCAGAGCCTGACAGACCTGAGTCTTACTGTGACTCTTATGCCTAATAGCTTGTGATCTTGGCAAAATTATTTAATACCTCACGATTTCTGCATCCATAAAATGGAATAATTATCATCTTTACAAGGTTGTTGCAAGGCTTAGCTGAGAAAATAGACATAAAAACGTTTAGCATAGTGCTTGCCTTGATATACTTTCTGGTTATATTGGAATTCCAAGTCAACCATTGGAATCTATCAAGTAACTAGTAGTATTTGAAATTATAGATCGCCTACAATTGCACTTGCCACATAGTGCTAATTGATTTTCCCAAATCCTAGACTATTGTTGGTTTATGCTCATAGGTCTTTAAAGGGGAAAAGTCTTTAAAACCATTGCTAATAGCCACAAACAATGTGATTTTATTTCATGAACCGTTTCAGAGGGCTTTTGATTATAATTATACCTTTGCCTTCACATTGAAAAACAACAGTACTAATACTTTACAAAGTAGCCAAGGTTCTACCAATAGTGGGGACACTAGTGTCAAAACAGTATCTAGGTTTTTTTTTAAATATTTTAATTTTTTTATAAACATATCATGTATTATTAGTCCCAGGGGTACAGGTCTGTGAATCGCCAGGTTTACACACTTCACAGCACTCACTATAGCACATACTCTCCCCAATGTCCACAACCCCACCCCCCTCTCCCTACTCCCGTCCCCCCCCCCGCCCCCCCTCAGTTTGTTTTGTGAGATTAAGAGTCTCTTATGGTTTGTCTCCAAAACAGTATCTAGGTTTAATCTACAAGTTCCTCTATGTTTGACCTCTTTAGGCTTCCTTTCATCTGTAAGATAGGGGATAATTACCTTCTCTTGCAAGATCTTAGAGGGTTAAAGGCAGCACTTGGCTCATTATTCATAATATCCGCAGTTTTGAAGTGTTTTAAGGCTGAACTGATGAGACGGATAATTAGGTAGAAAATACATTTGGTAACTCCTTAATACCCATATTCAAATATGACAATCACAATGCGTATGTAATTGAAAATGGTTGCTTTTATAATGTGTATTATTGTGAAGTGACAGGAGATCTAATTTTTTTGTTTGTTTGTTTGCTTTAAGTGATTTCTGTGCCCAACGTGGGGCTCAAACTTTTGATCAAGAGTTGCTTGCTCCACTCTCTGAGCCAGCCAGGCACCTGCACAAAGGTTTTTTTTCATTTTTGGATCTTACATTCACATCCCAGTCTAGGAGGGATACTCACGAAAGATGGTCTTTGACTGTCATGACAAGATGATTTTAAACAGGTGTCCTGCTGAATGCATGGGAGTAAGCCATTTATTTGCAGCATCTGGCTACTAGTGCCATTTCTTCAAACCTGTTCCAAAGGCTTACCTGGAAGCTAAGAGCTCCCTGTGGGTAGTCCTACCCTACGATTTGCTCCTTCATAGGCAGGAGCCTGTGTAAAGGCTGAATTCTGAAACTGCATTGGAATCTAAAATTATGATTAATGTGAATGCTCACAGTTTCTACCATTCATCCCCTCCTCCCAATTCCAGGAGTGATGCAGTTAGTCAGATCAGTTCACTGGACTCCAGAAATGCAGATTAAGAATAGAGAATAGGAGATGGAAGTGTAATGGGGAGGAAAGAAGAATTTAGTCAAGAGAGATTGGGTTAATCTACATAATAAAAACTGTGACAAAGGGTGAGGGAGGGGGAAGAGTGGAGGACTTTTAAATTTTTCCTTTTTGGAATGTTGGCTATAGACTGCAGGGCTCATCCAATTATCTGGTTAAGTATTAGCCAGAAGTATTTCTTTTCCTCAGTATGTATGGCCCATAGAATTGCCATGTCGCTATTGAGTGAATTATTGGACAGATAACAAGTTAAAACTAGTAATTATTAGGGCGCCTTGGTGGCTCAGTGGGTTAAGTCTCTGTCTTTGGCTCAGGTCATGATCTCAGAGTCTTGGGATTGAGTCCCACATTGGGCTCTCTGCTCACTGGGGAGCCTGCTTCCCTCCCCACATACCCCACCCCCCACGCCTGCTGCTCTGCCTACTTGTGATCTCTCTGTGTCAAATAAATAAAATATTTAAAATACCCTAGTAATTATTATAAAAATTGTAGTAAAGCTTAAAAACAAACAAACCCTGTCACCCTAACACAGCTAACCTCATGTTTGTGTATTAGTGAAGCAATACTATTTGTAGTGGCCATTCATTAACAATTCTATAGCAGGGGCGCCTGGGTGGCTCAGTGGGTTAAAGCCTCTGCCTTCGGCTCAGGTCATGATCTCAGGGTACTGGGATGGAGCCCAGTTGGGCTCTCTGCTCAGCAGGGAGCCTGCTTCCCCCTCTCTCTGCCTGCCTCTCTGCCTACTTGTGATCTCTCTCTCTCTGTCAAATAAATAAATAAAATCTTAAAAAAAACACAAAAAAAACAATTCTATAGCATTTAAACACTAATGCTTAGAACACCTCCTCGGGGACAATCTCTACTTCTCTGACCATTTGGTGCACATTATTTTCTGTACCATTCATTTGATGCTTAATCACATAATGCTAAGAAAGCTCATGCTATTATGTAACAATATGGTAGGGAAGAGAGGCCCACTGGATTGGAAGTTGGAAATAAAAACTATAGGGCAGGGGTGCCTGGGTGGCTCAGTGGGTTAAAGCCTCTGCCTTTGGCTCAGGTCAGGGTCCTGGGATCAAGCCCCACATTGGGCTCTCTGCTCAGCAGGGGGTCTGCTTCCTCCTCTCTCTGACTGCCTCTCTGCTTACTTGTGATCTCTGTCAAATAAATAAATAAAAATCTAAAACAACAACAACAACAAAAAACTATAGGGCAGAGTCTGTCACTGACTTGCTGTGTGACAGACAAGCTCATTTTATCTAAGACTACGTTTCCTCAACTACAAAATGAGTTTCTGAAACTAAAATAACTAAGGATTCTTCCTGGCTATGGGGGTTCTTATACTTTGTTGTTTGGTAATCTCCCTCATTAAATGTACTTAATATACATAAAACATTAATTATCTCAATAGTTGTGTGAATGGATGTCAAACCAGATATTATGCTCTCTAGGAAGTCTTGTTGGGCTGTGTAATGGGTCCCCACTTTGGATTAAGTGGGATCTCCATGCCTCTATAATGAGCACTTTGGACTGGTCTGTGATACAATGTTAAGTAATATTTATATGTTTAATATTTCTTCTCCACAAAACTATAAGTTCCCTAAGTGACTTATAAATTATATAAATTCCAAAACTTTAACAGTATCTACCGTATGTATTTAAAGAAATGAATAGAGTTCCAATACTAGAAGCTTCTGCAGTACAACCACTGGTAAGCAACTGTTACAAGTCAATAACCAAGGAATCTAAATATTTTTTTTTATTTTTTATTTATATTTTTAAGGAATCTAAATCTTGCATTAGATTTAAAGCAAATGTCTAGAAATAAAGTAGACAAGACACACTTTTCATAAAATTTATAACATTTATTTAGGCAAAAAAAAAAAATTCCCAAACAAAACTTTGTACACACACAACATTAATACCTAAGTGATGTCCTGATTTAAAATATAGCATGATTCATGTACAGAACACTCCCACTCATCTGGCCACAGTGAGAACAGTGCCTTCAGTCCAGATAACTGAGAGCCCTTAAAATGAACACATTACACTTTCCAATGAATTTTTCATCCTTTGAAAGGAATTAAACTCTTCCATCAGAATTCAAGCAAAAGATAGCTTTTCTCTCACAAGTCCATGGGAATTTGACAGTGGGAAATCTATAAAAGTCAAGGATTTTAAAATTTTATTCTTGCAGATTATCTGAGTATAAATCTTGACATTAACATCATCCCATTTTTAAAGAAAAAAATGCTCCCAAGAATTTCTTGCTTTTATGAAAGTATGTCTCAGTTTTCATTAGCTAAGTAGCTTCTTGCTTCTAAGCTGATTAAAATAATCTTAAAAGAACCCATCTGAACAGTTTGCCCAAAAGTAAGTTCAAAATTAAGCACATACTATTAATGAACTAGATTTATGACTTCACAGAATAATTTTGATCAATGTGGATTTTCTAAGTATTCTTAATAGCCATTCTATCTAGATCTAAAGTTTGGTTGTACCATCCAAACAAACTTTAATTCATCCAGAGAAATGAGAAGTAGCACTGTTTTTCCCATAATTTACCCCCAAAAACTGGTGATGGGAGAAACAGGCAGAGAAAGCTCTTTCTCAGGCTACCAATCAGTTAACATAGAATGTCTTAGATTAAGATCTGAAAACTAAAGAATGCATAATTAGGAGTGTACCGTGTCATGCAAAGTCTATGAGATACTAAAAAAGATAAAGCAATTACTCATTAAAAGCACATTCAGCAAATTCCTATTATACTGTTATTCTCATCACTGGATGAAGGCTGGATTTGCATTATTTCTAAAATAGTGTATGAGTTGACACTTAAAATGAAAAAAATGTATCAATACAAAGCAAATGGTAAAGATTAAACATCCAACATCCACACAGTCACTTGAAACTGCTACAATGGATTTGAGAGGGAAACTAAGTTTTGCAAACTGCTCTGTAAGCTGTCCTGGTATACACTACTCTGAAGCTCTACCCATATAAGGTTCCTAAACAAGTTACATATAGATAAAAGTGCCCACATCAGCTGGTATTATGATACTGCCTTTTACTTAGACTTTCAATTTAATAATACTGTTTATTCTGTAATAAAAGTTGCACAATGACCAAATAGTGTAAACACACCAGTAGAGGGCAGAAGAGGGGTGGGTTTCAACACACACAAAACTAAGTTTGTTTTCCCTGCTACTCATGACCTCTTTTCAACCTTGGGGCCTGTGGCTGCACACTGTTCTATGGGCAGTGATGCACTTTGAAAACACTAAGCCAAAACCATCGTTCATTAATATAATCTATCATAATTTAGCACATAAAATATGTTTTCATAAAAATGTGCTCCAAAGAGCTAGAAGATGGCCCAATGCTCTCTTGACACATAGCATAATTAAACATACAGCTAATGAAAGTGACAAGGGAGAAAAAGGGCCAACTTAAAAGGTCTCAATAGTAAGAACAACTTTCTAGGCTGGAGAGACTGATGTTTTTAAACATGAATCTTTGATTCTTTGGAAGTCTGCAAACAAAAGAGATCATGAAATTAAATCCCTGTAGCACCTTTTTATGGTGATTCACGTCCACTTTGGGTAATTAAGTTGACTATTGCTACCAACTGGCATTTCTGTCCAGGGCTAAAGAGCAACAATATTTAAGGTAAATTCCTGGAACTGTGGGTCTGATAATTTTAAAAAGCCTCAACTAAGATCACTAGCCACTGAGTCCTTGGCCAGAGGGTAAATTAACCCCTTATTATTACTTGATTTATGTTTTTTTTTTTCAATTGCCAACAGGAAAAATGATTTTTTAGAATTTAAAGACCACAAGCAAAACGTACTTGATGAAAAGGACGAGATACCTTATTTTTGCTTTAATTTCAGACCATTTTTGTTTTACTCAGTGATACCAACATGCATCATTATACTCTAAAAAGTCTAATTCCATTTTCTTTGGTAGATCTAAACCTTGCTGCTGCTTGTGGACTGATGGTGCGACATTTTATAATATCTGAGTGCACCAGTGATTTCAGCAATGAGTGGTTCAACCCTAGTCTAAGTTGAAACAGCACCTCTAAGCCACTGAAGAGGTAACCCTTGAAGGCACCAAGTACTGTTAACATTCCAGTATACACATGTAAAAGGGAGGCCTAACAGATTCTAACTGTAGACACAGGCCAGTTATGCCTCATAATTTCAATATATACAACTATTACATTTTAGCCAGATTCAAGACCTTAGAAACAATTCTGTGCCTTAGATACACAATTTTAAGAACCATCCCAACCACAAAGGCACTGCAATTTTTATATATGGGATGTGACCAATTATTTTGCTTTTAAGACTAAGAAATATCCGACCATTACCAATGCTCAAAGTAGTAAGTTTAGAATTAACTTTAAATATTTTTGAGTCTTCATCTATCAAGTTATTCTGAATAATGGAGTTGTTGTTTTCTGTACATTTTTAGCTATTTCTGAAAACAATTTGTAAAGATAAAAACCTAAGATTAGCATATAAGGAACATGCACTTTTGTCTTGAATAAGACATAAAAGAAACTTGAAGCCAAACTTCTCAAACAGGCTTTCCCTTAACTATCCAAGCTAAGAGACCTGGAGATAGTAGTCAACATAGCCAGCAACTTCCCAGCTAGTGTAGGCCATCCTATTTTCTACATTTTGCCTTAGACATTAAAATCTGGGAAAAAGGGGGAAAGTTAAAAGAATTTTCCACTTCCTCTGAAATAGACAATCTGTGAAAATTTATCTTGAGCCTATAAAAATTCCTTAAACCAATTAAGTCAGAGGTATCCCAGAATATGATATGGTCTTTAATGGTTCTAAATACCTATTTTCTTTCAGTTTAAGTTTTCATCCCTGCGAAGGAGTATGAAATAATTCAAGTATGACTTTTGTGACAGTGGTTTGAAATACATATGTCAAAAATGTTATCAGCATACTACTAAGCCAGCTCCTTTCTAAATAAAAATGTGTCTAAATAATCACCATAATTTAAACATACCATTTAAATCTCTACTGAAAACATTCTGGCCATCTATGAAGAAAACACAGTCATCTCAAATTGTCATTAACCTTATTCACAAACTAAAACTGAAAATAGAAATTAAGTTTTGTGGTGACTTCCTACCTCCCAGCTTTCATTACTGATATAATGATAATTGATTCTTTACTATGCTATAACAGGTATCATAAAGGAAAGGCAACTGTCTAAAAAATAACCCATCAAAAAATATTTCCTTTTTTATGCACAGTAACTAGAATCATTACACTTAATAATAGCCTAGTGCTTCTCATTCATTTTTGGCAGTGAGATGTGGACATCTTTCTCCAACATGAGAACATTAAGATACATGTATTTTGAAAGAAAAGAAAATTTAACTTCTTGTGACAAAATTTACTGTTGTTAACTGTACTTTAACTGAGCCGGTAATACCATGTGTAATCTCTATTTCACTGAACAAAATGACTTTGAAATAGAGGGAAAAGAACGGTCAGTTTTAACAAGAGACAATTTTATAAAAATTCACATTTCACAACAGTATGACTATAGAGATCCAGACAGTTCTTCTTTAACACAGAATGCTGTAAGATTTTACACTGTGATGCCTGGGGAAGTATTTCTACAGAGTAACCAGCAGTCTGTGTAGGAAGCAGCAGCCCAAGCTCCCAGGAATAAATATGAACAAGCTACTGCTCACTGCCTCAGGAGAGGGTTCCAGAAGGATAGCTTGTTCTAGTTTAAAAACTATACTGTAAGAGCAGACCCTTTTCCAGTTCCTAATCTTGTTTCTCTCTTACTAGTTTTCTTTCTAATTTATTTTTTTTTTGCCAACCACCCAGGCTCCAGTCAGTGAGTAGCTTTCCAAGAGGACTCGACTTTCTTTTCTTTCACACTAAGAAGGACATCTTATAAAAGGTACACATACAGAGAATAAAGGCATTTTATACAGAAGCAGTATAAAACTTATAACTGAAGCAGTGCTGGAAATCAGGTTAACAGCTCATCCGAAGCTGCAAATTGATTGGAAGAGACTTTAAGATCAGAAAAGTCTGGCCTAAGGGTTCGTGCAAACTTGATCATAAAACCGTAGAATTTCAAGCACAGGTAAGTTCAAACACAGAAAGATGTGGAAAATGTCCTAAAAGGCAATGACGAAGGAAGAGACCCTTCATGCCTCAGAAGTTAAAAATCACAAGACATATTAGAGACTGTTCACATGGGCAGTACTGTACACCATCAAACCCAAACTGATCTTATGACTCTTGTCATAGAAACCCCTAAAACAGCACAGAGGATAAGATATTCCAAATGAACCTATCATGAAAAGGATTCCTGTGATTCAGTTATCCAACTACCTATGGCTATCAATTTAATCTAGCCTGGGGCTGCTTTTTACAGGGAGGTGGTCTGCCATGGCGCACAATGTGTTTTTCTAAGCTGTCCAGAATGGCCACAGCGATCTGTTGAACATGGGGATCAGTCTGTTCATGTTCTTTGATGTTGTATAAATGCTGCAATCCTCCTTCCTCAATCAGCATGCTGCAATACCTTGAGGCTGAAAAAGAGGAGAAAGAGCTTTTCTTACAACACTTAAAAATTATCCCACACACAAAAAAGTTCTTTTTTCACTTAAATCTTAACTATTTTGTTATAGACCACTAATATATGCTACAGCTTGATAAATACCTCTGTAGTGATGTTATGTCTACAACGCAAGTCCCCACAAATAATAATGATTCTCTCATATATATATATATATATATGACATATAGATATATCTATATAGAACGGTCTCATATATATATAATATATATTTCTTAAAAATCTTATAAAATCTTTATTTTTTTAAAAAGATTTTATTTATTTATTGGACAAACAGAGATCACAAGTAAGCAAAGAGGCAGGCAGAGAGAGAGGGAGGGAAGCAGGCTCCCTGATGAGCAGAGAGCCCAATGCAGGGCTTGACCCCAGGACCCTGAGCCAAAGGCAGAGGCTTTAACCCACTGAGTCACCCAGGCACCCCAGATTGTATAAAATCTTAAAAACATTTTTTATCGGGGCGCCTGGGTGGCTCAGTGGGTTAAGCCGCTGCCTTCGGCTCGGGTCATGATCTCAGGGTCCTGGGATCGGGCCCCGCATCGGGCTCTCTGCTCAGCAGGGAGCCTGCTTCCTCCTCTCTCTCTGCCTGCCTCTCTGCCTGCTTTGTGATCTCTCTCTGTCAAATAAATAAATAAAATCTTTAAAAAAAAAATTTTTTTTATCAAATAATAAAATCTTTTTTTTTTTTTTAAGATTTTATTTATTTGACAGAGATCACAAGTAGGCAGAGAAGCAGGCAGAGAGAGAGAGTAGGAAGCAGGCTCCCTGTTGAGCAGCGAGCCGGATGAGGGGCTCGATCCCAGGATTCTGGGATCATGATCTGAGCAGAAGGCAGAGGCTTTAACCCACTGAGCCACTCAGGCGCCCCTCAAATAATAAAATCTTAAAAAACATTTTTTAGGGGTGCCTGGGTGGCTCAATCATTGGGCATCTGCTTTTGGCTCAGGTCATGACTTCCAGGGTCCTGGGACCAAGCATTAGGTCAGGCTCCCTGCTAGGCCGGGAGCCTGGTTCTCCCTCTCTTGCTCCCCCTGCTTGTGTTCCCTCTGTCTCTCTGTCAGATAAACAAATAAAATCTTTTAAAAAAAGTTTTTTTAGTTTTAGTCATATTTATTAAAGTATATTTATACACAAAAAAATACCCAAATTTAATTTACAATTTGATGGGTTTTGGCAAATGTATACACTTGTGTAACCACCATCATAATTAGAATATGGAATATTTTTTAAAAAGTCTCCTTGTGCACCACTGTAGTCATTCTCCTCTGTATCCTAACCCAGGCAAACGCTCTTCTAATTTCTTTTTTTTTTTTTTTTAAGATTTTATTTATATGACAGAGAGAGATACAGAGAGAGAGGGAATATAGTCGGGGGAGTGGGAGAAGGAGAAGCAGGCTGCCTTTGACCAGGGAGCCCGATGTAGGGCTAGGGCTCGATCCCAGAATCCTGGGACCATGACCTGAGCCAAAGGCAGACACTTAATGACTGAGCCACCCAGATGACCCACTTTTCTAATTTCATGATACAGACTACCCTTGGCTGCTCTAGAACTTCATGTAAATAAAATCATACAGTAGGTATTCTTTTGAGTCTGTCTACTTTTGCTGAACATGACATTTCTGAGATGCATCCATATTGTTACACACATATGTATGTAGCAGTTTTAGGTTTTTTTTTTTTAATTTATTTATTTTTTTAAATAATTTTTTATTTATTTGACAGACCAAGATCACAAGTAGGCAGAGAGTCAGGCAGAGAGAGAGAGAAAGAGAGGGCGGAGGAAGCAGGCTCCCCGCAGAGCAGAGAGCCCGATGCGGGGCTCGATCCCAGGACCCTGAGTTCACGACCTGAGCCGAAGGCAGAGGCTTTAACCCACTGAGCCACCCAGGCGCCCCAGTTTTAGGGTTTTTTAAAGAGTATTTTTAGGGGCACCTGGGTGGCTCAGTAGGTTAAGCCTCTGCCTTCGGCTCGGGTCATGATCTCAGGGTCCTGAGATCGAGCCCTGTGTTGGGCTCTCTGCTTGGCAGGGAGCCTGCTTCCCCCTCTCTCTCTGCCTGCCTCTCTGCCTACTTGTGATCTCTATCTGTTAAATAAATAAATGAAATCTTTAAGAAAAAAAAATAGTATTTTTAAAAATTTCAGTATTAAGTACAAGTATTTTAAGTAAGCACTCCATTGCATTGAATATACTATATATATATATATATTTTTTAAAGATTTTATTTATTTATTTGACAGAGAGAGATCACAAGTAGGCAGAGAAGCAGGCAGAGAGAGAGGAAGAAGCAGGCTCCCCGCCGAGCAGAGAGCCTGATGCGGGGCTCGATCCCAGGACCCTGGGATCATGACCTGAGCCGAAAGCAGAGGCTTTAACCCACTGAGCCACCCAGGCGCCCCTATACTATATATTTTTAATGTTATTGTACTAATGGACATCTGTTGGATTCTTTTCTCCCCGTGTTTTGTTACAAAGACTAAAATACTATAATCATTCCTGCAGAAGTTTTGAGGAAATACTTAGAAAGCTGGACAAATGCTAAAAGTATGCTTAACTTTGTAAGAAATCACCAAACTGTTTTCAGAACTGGTTGTCTAATTTTTCAGTCCCATCAGTCATGAATGAGAAAGCTGTTTCACATCCTTGCCAACACTTGTCATCATCCATCTTTTTGTTTATAGGCAGCCTTCTTAGTAGGTGTGAAGTAGTGTCTCATTGTGGTTTTAATTTCTATTTCTCCATGACTAATGATGTTGAGCTTCTTTTCATTTGCTTTTTGGCCATTCATATGCAGTCTTTGTAGAAAGACTATTTAGATCCTTTGCCTACCTTTAAACTGGGTTCTTTTTATTGAGCTGTAAGAGCTCTTTATATGTTCTGAAAACATGCCCCTCATCAGATATATAATTTGCAAATATATCCAACCATTCTGTAAGTTGTCTTTTCACTTTCTTGGTGGTATCCTTTGAACCACAAAAGTTTTAAAATGTTTTATTAAACCCAATTAAATTAGTCACTTATGCTTTTGGTGTCCTAGGAAGCTATTGCTTAATCTAAGGTTATGGTGATTTATGTCTATGTTCCCTCCTAAAAATTTTATATGCTTATATATATGTAGATGTGGTTCTTACATTTAGGTCTAGGCCTCATTTGGAGTTAATTTTATTTTGAGTTAATTTTTATATATGGTATGTGGTAAGGAATCAAGTTCTCTCACATGTGCCTATTCAGTTTTCCCAGCACCATTTGTTGAAAAAACAATTCCTTCCCCATTGAATTGTCTTGGCATCCTTGTCAAAAATCAATTGACCATAAATACATGGATCTATTTCTGGACTTTCAATTCTAGTGCACTGATATATATGTTTATCCTAATGCTGTTCAATACCTTTAATGGGTTATTTGCCTTCCATTAATCTTCTTTGGTAAAGGGTCTGTTCAACTCTTTTGCCCATTTTCTTTTTACTTGTTTTGTTTTCTTATTATTAAATTTTGAGAGTTCTTTTTGTTTTTTTAAAGATTTTATTTGAGAGAGAGAGAGAGAGCACACAAGTGGGGGTAGTGGCAGGCAGAGGGAGAAGGAGAAGCAAGCTTCCCGCAGAGCAAAGAGCCCAATGTGGGGCTCAATCCCAGGACCCTGAGCCCAAGTCAGATCCTGACCCCAGGAGCATGACCTGAGTCAAAGTCAGATGCTTAACTTACTGAGCCACCAGGCACCCCTAAGTTTTGAGAGTTATTTTTCTTTTTTTTTTTTTTTTAAGGATTTTTTTTTTTTTTGACACAGGGAGAGCACAAGTAGGCAAAGAGGCAGGCAGGGAGAGAAGGGGAAGCAAGCTCCCTGCTGAGCAGAGAGCCCGATGCAGGGCTTGATCCCAGGACCCTGAGATCATGACCTGAGCTGAGCGCAGAGGCTTAACCCACTGAGCCACCCAGGCATCCTTAAGGATTTTTATTTATTTATTTCTTTGACAGAGAGAGACAGAGAGAGGAAGAGAGAGCACAAGCAGGAGGAGTGGAAGAGGGAGAAGCAAGCTCCCCATTTTCTTCTGGATCCCAGGGCCCTGGGATCATAGCCTGAGCTGAAGGCAGACACTTAACTGACTGAGCTACTCAGGCTCCCTGAAAGTTCTTGGTTTTTTTTTAGATTTTACTTATTTATTTTGTTTTATTTTTCAAAGATTTTATTTATTTATTTATTTGACAGAGAGAGATAGATCACGAGTAGGCAGAGAGGCAGGCAGAGAGAGAGAAAGGGAAGCAGGCTCCCTGCTGAGCAGAGAGCCCGATGTGGGGCTCCATCCCAACACCCTGGGATCATGACCCGAGCTGAAGGCAGAGGCTTTAACCCACTGAGCCACCCCGGCGCCCCTTACTTATTTATTTTAAAGATTTTATTTATGTATTTATTTGTCAGAGAGAGAGAGAGCACACACAAACAGGAGTGGCAGGCAGAGGTGGAGAGAGAAGCAGTCTCCCTGAAGAGCAAGGAGCCCTTTGCGGGACTTGATCCCAGGACCCTGGGACCATGGCCTGAGCCAAAGGCAATGGCTTAATTAACTGAGCCACCCAGGTGTCCTGAGATTTTATTTATTTGAGAGAGCGTGAGAGAGTACAAGTGGGGTGAAGGGCAGAGGGAGAAACAAACTCCCTGCTGAGCAGGGAATCCGATGTGGGCTCAATCCTGGGACTCCAGGATCATAACTGAGCCGAAGGCAGACACTTAACCAATTGAGCCACCCAGGATCCCCGAGAGTTCTTTATAAAAATTTTGAGGGGTGCCTGGGTGGCTCAGTGGGTTAAAGCCTCTGCTTTCGGCTCAGGTCATGATCCCATAGTCCTGGGATCGAGCCCCACATCGGGCTCTCTGCTCAGCAGGAAGCTTGCTTCCTCCTCTCTCCCTGCCTGCCTCTCTGCCTACTTGTGATCTCTGTCTGTCAAATAAATAAATAAAATCTTAAAAAAAATAAAATAAAAATTTTGAATACAAGCACTTTATCAGACATGTGATTTGTAAATATTTTGATCCAGTATGTATACTGACTTTTTATTTTCTCTAACAGTGTCTTTCAAAGAACAGAAGCCCTTAAGTTTGATCAAGTGCAATTTAGCAATTTTTTCTTTTGTAGATCATGCTTTTGTGCATAGTTAAGAAATATGTGGGGCACCTGGCTGGCTCAGCTGGGAGAGCATGCAACTCTTGAAATCGGAGTTGTAAAGTTCGAGCCCATGTTGGATGTAGAGATTACTCTCTTTCTCTCAAATAAATAAAGTCTTTAAATAAGATCTTTAAAAAAATTTGCCTAACACAAGATCACAATGATTTTCTCCTGTTTTCTTCTAGAACTATTAATTGTTTTTTTGTTTTATATGTAGGCCTATGATCAATTAAAAACTAATTTTGGGGGGTGCTTGGCTGGCTCATTTGGAAGAGCATGTAACTCTTGATCATGGGGTTGAGTTCAAGTCCCATGTTGGGTGTAGAGATCACAATCAACCAATCAATAAGTAAATAAGGGTTAATTTTTATATGTTGTCCAAGGTAAGAAAAAGGTCACTTTTTTTAAGTAGACTTTTTTCTTTTTTTCCAGTTAATTTTTTTTAGTAATCTGCATACCCAATGTGGGGCTTGGACTCACGACTCCAAGATCAAGAGTTGGTCTTTGGACTGAGCCAGCCAGGCACCTTGCACTTTTTTTTGCATATATAGATCCAATTGTTGTGGCACCATTTGTTCAAAGATTATCATTTCTTTTTTGCATTTGCTTCAAACTTATGTCAAAAATTAATCAGCCATGGGGCGCATGGGTGGCTCAGTGGGTTAAAGCCTCTGCCTTAGGCCCAGGTCATGGTCCCAGGGTCCTGGGATCAAGCCCCGCATTGGGCTCTCTGCTCAGTGGGGAGCCTTCTTCCCCCTCTCTCTGCCTGCCTCTCTGCGTACTTGTGATCTCTGTCTGTCGAATAAATAAACAAAATCTTTAAAAAAAAATTAATCAGCCATATATGTACAGGTCTATTTTTGTATTTTCTAGCTTGGTCTATTGAACCACATTTGTCTATTTCTATGCCTGGATTTGTAACTGCAGCCTCAAGTGACAGTAGTCTTGAGGGACTGGCCCTTAACCTAGGGGATCTCCAGGTAAATAATGTCAGAATTGAATTCAATTTGTAGAACACTCAATCAGTGTCTGCTAAGAACTGGTGTGTGGAAAAAACAGATTAGAATTGGTGTCGGAAGTGGAATTTGTTATAATGGCCTCTGCTCATAAAAACATGTAGTTTCGGGGCACCTAGGTGGCCCAGTGGGTTAAGCCTCTGCCTTTGGCTCAGGTCAAGGATCTCAGGGTCCTGGGATCGAGCCCTGCATGGGGCTCTCTGCTCAGTAGGGAGCCTTCTCTCACGCCCGGTCTGCCTCTCTATCTACTTGTGATCTCTCGCTCTCCCTGTCAAATAAATAAATAAAATCTTTGAGAAAACAAAAAAACTTGTGTAGTTTGGGAAGAGAAAAGATGAAAGATGGGATGAAAACCCTCTGATTCCTGGGTGGCCAGGTATTCACCATGGTATGGAATAGTAGCTGTGTGTTGTAATCGGTTACTAAAGGTAACAGTTGCCAAGGGAATTTAGAAATGGATCTAAACCTGACCAGCACTTGCTTGTGGCAGTGGTTAAGCCAAATTATCAAGATAAACATTGACAAAAGGGCCAGGGTTCCTTGGCATGACCCCCCCAGTGGGGACTCAAGTCTTTTAGGTAATAAAGCCGGGTAAATTGTTCAGGAAATGGAGAAGTTACAAAAACGTACAGGTGAAGCCCTATAATTAGATTGAGAGAGAATAAAAATGTAAGGGTTGACGGAATTATGAAAGTTGGAATGTTTAAACGGGTTTTATGTAAAGAAGTTGTGTTTCCTTTACCTGAATGTTTTATGGGAATGAGTCTGGCTGGGGCACACTTCACCTACCTAGTAATATAAAATCAAAATCTGTGGATGAAGTCCTAATGGAGGTTACGGTTAAGAACAGAAGCATTAAAAAAGAGGGCGGTAAACATTAATGGAATTAAACTAAAAGTCTGTAGGAGAACTGGTATGATTAAATAGGCTTTATGTAAAGTTGTTGCATTTCTTTTACCTGATTGTATTATAAGGATGGACAGTTTATTTGAATAGGGAATGTTTCTCGTAAGATAGAAAGCACCCAAATCCACCTTTCAAGGCAATGTTAATTAGACATGTTAAATGGGTACCAGAAGATTAAGAAAAGCCTATACGCAGTGTAGAATACAAAGTGAAATGCTGGTCGGGACAATTTCTCTGTGCCCTACATGAAGGACAGACTGCGGGTTCTGGCAAAAGCCTGTAAGTGCCTCCCAGAGATGACTATTGGGACTCTGGACTAGAGAACTCCCATTTGAGGGGCAATTACTACTGTGCTATTTGATATTATCTGAAACTACCCTTAAGACTGAAAAACAAAAAATGATCTTAAGACCTGAAATATGCCTGGTGTTCTGGGTAATGTCAGAGAAACACTCTAATGGGGATGGCAGTGCTGGGAGAGTTCTATAGTAATGTGGAAATGGTTTATATAGGATCATGCTATTTGGGGGAAGTCAGTGAGGATATGATCATGAGCAGGGAGCCTCTTTCTCCCCAGGACCAACTTTGAAAGTGCACAAAGAGCTGCTAGATTCTATCATCATTTGGATAGTGCCCTATAGACAGCTTTCCACTAATCAACAAAGAGCTACTCAGTTTGTGGACAGTAGTTTCAAGGTGAACAGACAATATCCTGTTTGAAAGGCCAGCACTGACTGAAAAAGGTAAAAACAAATAAGCTCTGTGAGCTGAACTGCATGCTGCTTTCCCAACAGTGATTAAAAAAAAACTGAAAAAACTGGGGGGTGCCTGGGTGGCTCAGTCAGTTAAGTGGCTGCCTTCAACTCAGGTCATGGTCCCAGGATCCTGGGATCGAGCCCCGCATCAGGCTCCCTGCTCAGCAGAGAGCCTGCTTCTCCCTCTCTCTCTCCCTGCTGCTCTGCCTACTTGTGCTATTTCTCTGTCAAACAAATAAATAAAATATTTTTAAAAAAGAAATAAAATAAAAAATTGAAAAGTGATAAAAAGCCTGTTTGGGTTTTAACTGACTCAAGGGCAGTGGCCAATAGCCTGGCCATATGGTTGGGCACAAGGGCAACAGACACAGGACCATTAAAGGGATGCTCATATGGGACATGGCTATATGGAAATCACTGTGGGAATCTAAGAAGTATATTAAAATAGGACATTTCTATGCCCATCAGAAGAACTCCCTTCCAGGTTCAGAAGATAATTGAGATAGACAAGCAGATATTCCTGTGAACTTGCTCGGAGTGGCCATGTGGGTCCATGAAGTAAGTGGGTATGGTGGTATGACAGCAATGCAGTTATGGGCTGAATCTAGAAATATTCCCCCTTGCAATCTTGAGGTACACATTGCCAGTGAGAACTGTTCTATCTGCCAGCAAAATAGACAGAGACTGCAGTTGGCTACATGGTAAAGTGGGGAGAAGGCCCTGATCATAGCTGGCAAGTCAGAACAACGCTCATAGCCCTGGGGAGGCAGGGAGCTATAAATGGATCTTGACAGAAACTGACGTTGACCCTGGACTGGGCTTTGCTCAGTCAGTGATAGACGTTAACACTTAGAATGCTATAAAGGAACCAAAACATAAGATATTTCTCCAATTTGGACAGCCAACTGCCATTTCTTCAGATCAAGGAACATACTTTACAGTGTATAATGTTGATGGAGTTAGGACACACTGCCCCAAAATACGGGCTCTTGGCATACTGACTACCTTAAGCTAAAATAGTTTGAGAAAACAGCAGAAGCAGGAAGGTCAGTCTGACTTCCCCCCATCAACCTTCTTCCCTGAAACAGGTCATAAAACTCCCATGTGAGAAGTGCCCTCCCTAGGTGCCTGGGTGGTGCATTTGGTTGAATGTTGACCTCTTGGTTTCAGCTCAGGTTGTGATCTCAGGGTCGTGGGATTGAGCCCCAAGTTGTGCACTGCATGGAGTTTGCTTGTGATTCTCCCTCTCCCTCCGCTCCCCCTGCTTGTGCTCTCTTGCTTTCTCTAAAATAAATAAATAAATCTTAAAACAAGAAGGAAGATATTCTTATCATCAGAGACCATGAATCTGGGAGCTAGGGAATCCGTATAAACCTTGTTTAACTAACCCTTCTTCTAGTCACTCTTCACCATTCACTACCACGAGCCCAAACATCTATGTCCTGTCAATTTTTCACAAATTTCTTTCTTTATCTAAAAGGTATAAAATCTTCCTGTTCTGGTCACTTAAGGGCTTCATTCTTTTTTGAAGATTCCCACATACAATTAAAGTTTTAATGAAGTTGGGGTGCCTGGGTGGCTCAGTCAGTTAAGCATCTGCCATTGGCTGAGGTCGTGATCTGAGGGTCGTGAGATCAAGCCCTATGTGGGACTCCCTCCTCAGTGGGGAGTCTGCTTCTCCCTCTGCCCTTCCCCCTCATGTGCTCTCTGTCTCTTTCTCCCAAATAAATAAATAAAATCTAAAATAATAATAATAATAAAGTTTTAATAAAATGTGTATGCTAGGGGCACCTGGGTGGCTCAGTCAGTTTAGCATCCTACTCTTGATTTCAGCTCAGGTCATGGTCTCAGGGTCCTGGGATCTAGCCCCACCTGGGTGCCGCACTCAGTGGGGAGTCTGCTTAAGCTTCTCTCTCTCCCTCTTGCCCCTCCTCCTGCTGACACACTCTCTAAAATAAGTAATCTTAAAACATTTTTTAAATGTGTATGGTCTTCTTTGTAAATCTGTTTTTGTCAGTTTCATTTTCAGACCCATGTGCTCCCTTGAGGTAGCCACCTGGGTCCACGGAATGCGTGGATCTGGGGTACTGTAGCATTGCAGAGACAGGTTGAATCTAGAAAGATTCTTTTTGTAACTCTGAGGCACAAATTGCCAGAGAGTTGAGTAAAACTTTTCCCTCCCTTCCAAGGTCCAGCAATTGGCAGAGAGAGAGATCTTCCTCAGGGTAACAGTTTCAAAGGATTAGATTGGGCAATTCATATATTGGTTATTTTAAAAAGTAGGGTAGAGGTGAGATACAGGCCTGAGGAGCTGGATTTCATGTCTTTTTTTTTTTTTTAAGAGTTTATTTATTTATTTATTTGACAGAGATCATAAGTAGGCAGAGAGGCAGGCAGAGAGAGAGAGGGGGAAGCAGGCTCCCTGCTGAGCAGAGAGCCCAATGAGGGGCTCGATCCCAGGACCTCGAGACCATGACCTGAGCCGAAGACAGAGGCTTTAACCCACTGAGCCACCCAGGCGCCCCGGATTTCATGTCTTTGTGAGAGTATGTTCATGTTCAATATGAGTGGGGCTAAAGGAGTTTCCCCAGGAGATATTCTTCTGTTTTTCTCATAGAGCTAGAGAAGAGGCAGTAGGAAAGGATGCTGTGATGACAATGTAATTCTTGCCAAGGGAGGATACTTTTAAAATGACTATATATATTTCTCCTTCTCCTTCTTCCCATACCACTTAAACTTTAAAAAAATTCCCAACCTGACACAGTAGTCACAGGACCAGGGCTGCAACTACAAATGGTGAAAGCAGGAATTTTTTTTTTTTTTTTAAGATTTTACTTATTTGAGAAAGAGAGAGAACGAGAGAGCATGAGAGGGGAGGTCAGAGGGAGAAGCAGACTCCCCACGGAGTTGGGAGCCCGATGTGGGACTCGATCCCAGGACTCTGGGATCATGACCTGAGCTGAAGGCAGTCGCTTAACCAACTGAGCCACCCAGTCACCCAGCAGGGATGATTCTAAAGCAAGAAACTGTAACTATGTTGTAAAATGTTTTTGTCAGAATTCCCCAGGGCCTAATGGGGATGAGCTGTGCCTTCATTCCACCTGACAGAACTGGGATTAAAAGCGAATGCAGTTACACTGCCTGGAGGTAAAACAGCCCACAAATTCTGTGACTTACGTAACCTTACCTCTCTGAATGAGAGCTGACTCTGTGGGAGTGTTACTGCCTGCAAGCTAGACCAACACAGAAGTCAGAACTTATGTCCCTTCTGAAGGTGGAAAAGTTTGGGTATGAATGAAAAGAAAGAGAAATAGTAGCTAAGGACTGAAATGAACAAATGGGTCATGTCATGAGAGAACTCCAATACAACACTAACACTTTGAAAGAAGCTCAGAGCCAAGAGATATCTCTTGGCTAAATTTTACCAGCTTCCTGATAACAAATATATGCCTTCACCTTAAGATCACTTCTGCCTTTGGAATATCTAATATCTAATGGAAGGCTGCAAACCTCAGTGGCCTTGCCCTGGCAGAAATTTTCATATGATGTATTAATGACTGAATGGGACTCTCATAATGTACTAGTTATCTGTTAACTGTTATGATCCTTTTGTTGTAAAGAATCTGTAAAGAATCAAAGACTCGGGTGGCCTGTGGTAGAATAAGAAATATATTCGGTCTTTGTCTCAGGTTCATGGCAGAGCTCCGCAAACCATTGGAATTTCCCAAACAGGAGTATCTTGTCATTACTAGGAGTCCCTTTTGAGTACATGCTAATAAGGTGACAGAGTAGAGTCCCTAGCCAGCCTCAGAATGGAGTTGGTCACCAGAAAGACCAAATGATTAGAAGGTTGGACCTTTCAGCCCCACTCTTGTATCCTAGTAAGGGTAAGTGGGGAGGGCACAGGTTAAGCTCTATAAGAACTTTTTTAAGATTTTATTTATTTATTTGACACAGAGCGAGATCACAAGTAGCCGGAGAGGCAGGCAGAGAGAGAGGGGTAAGGAGGCTCCCTGCTGAGCAGAGAGCCTGATGTGAGCCTTGATCCCAGGACCCTGAGATCATGACCTGAGCTGAAGGAAAGGCAGAGGCTTAACCAACTGAGTCACCCAGTCACCCCCTATAAAAACTCTTGAACAAGAAGATATGATGAACTTTTATGCTGGTGAATAAATCCACATGCCTGGAGGGTGGTACAACCCAGTTCTCTAGGGACAGAAGCTCCTCTACTCAGGAACCCACCCTATGTACCTCTTAATCAGGCTATCCATCTATATCCTTTATAATATCCTTTATGATAAACTGTTAAGTAAATGTTTCTCTGCATTGTGAACTGCTCTAGCAAATTAATCAAACAGAGGAGGGTTGTGCAAACCTCCAATTTTTATAACTAGTCAGAAGCACAGGTAAAAACTGACACTTGGTTCTGGCGTCTGAAGTGGGGACAGCAGCCCTGTGGGACTGTGAGATCTGATGCCATCTCCAGGTAAATATTGTCAGAAATGAATTAAATTTGTAAGTCACCTTGTCAGACTTGCTGATAATTGGAGAACTGCTTGGTAAGGTGTGGAAAACACAATCTTGGAGCCACAAAACACTGTCTTGGTTACTGTAGTTTATAGTATACCTTGAAGTCAGGCAGTGTAAGTCCTCCAATTTTGTTCATTTTCCTAAGTTTTTGTTTTGTTTTATTTTGTTTTGTTTTGAGAGAGCAAGTGAGTGAGCAGGGGAGGGTTGGGGAGAAAGAGAATCTTTTTTTTTTTTAAACAGATAAAGGAGGCTAAATTTTATTTCCAGTTTGCAAGAAAAAGAAGTTGCATACATAAGCTGCAGTACAAAGGATTTGGCTTCAACATAATGAAGGTCTCTTTCTCTTTCTCTCTTTCTTTCTTTCTTGACATACAGGAATAATGCTGGTTTAACAAAGATGAGAAAACATTTTCATGAGAGAGAGAATCTTTTTTTTTTAAGATTTTATTTATTTATTTGACAGAGAGAGATCACAAGTAAGCAGAGATGCAGGTGGAGAGAGATGGGGAAGCAGGCTCCCTGCTGAGCAGAGAGCCCGATGCGGGGCTCCATCTCAGGACCTGAGCCGAAGGCGGAGGCTTTAACCCACTGAGCCACCCAGGCACCCCAGAGAGAGAGAGAATCTTAAGCAGGCTCCATGCTCAGCGCAGCACCCAACAGGTGGCTCGATCTCATCACCCTGAGATCATGACCTGAGCTGAAATCAAGAGTTGGACACTTAACCCACTGAGCCACCCAGGAACCTCTAAGTTGTTTCAATATTCTTTGCACTTCTATATGAATGCCATTTTTCTTTTAATATTCATGTTTTCTATAAAATCTTTAAAAAAAAACCCCACGTTTTTATTTATTTATTTATTTGACAGAGAGAGGTAGCAAGAGAGGGAACACAAGCACGGGGAAGCTGTAGAGGGAGAAGCAGGCTCAGCGCTGCTGAGTCCCAGGATGCTGGGATCATGACATGAGCCGAAGGCAGACACCCAACCTGGTGGCCCTAAAATCTTGGATTGTCTATAAAAAAAAAATTTTTTTAAAGATTTTATTTATTTATTTGACAGACAGAGATCACAAGTAGGCAGAGAGGCAGGCAGAGAGAGAGGAGGAAGCAGGCTCCCTGCTGAGCAGACAGCCCGATGTGGGGTTCGATCCCAGGACTCTGGGATCATGACCTGAGCCGAAGGCAGAGGCTTTAACCCACTGAGCCACCCAGGTGCCCCTATAAAAAATTTTTCGAGGTTACTTTTCTTTCTGTCTGTCTTTTCTCTCTCTTTTTGCTTTTATAACACTTTATTCCAACCTAAGCATCTCAATATAAAACCAAACACTGGTAAACTGTTTTCCTTTTAATTCTGAATTACTATAAACATACAAGTTCTGCTAGCAGTTCAACACTCAAATAGTTTAAATCATCTCTGACAAATGATAGATTTCATATAATGAAAATACCTAAAGCAATTAGTGCAATATACAGAGCTGACCAAAATAAAATGAACTTTGGAAAACAAGGATGCAAGACTGTTACTTGTACATTGCTTACTCTGGTTCTAACCATGAAAAATATGAACACTTCACAAATTTACGTGTCATTCTTGTGCATGGGCCATGCTAATCTTCTCTTTATCTTCCCAATTTTAATATATGTGCTGCCAAAGTGAGCCATTAAGTTACTTTTCTCGTAATTCCAATATCACCATCACTTCTGGGTCTATTTCTTTCTTTTTTTTTTTTTAAAGGTTTTATTTATTTATTTGACAGAGAGAGAGAAAGAGAGATCACAAGTAGGCAAAGAAGCAGGAAGAGAGAGAGGGGGGAGCAGGCCCCCCGCTGGGGAGAGACCCCCCCCCCCCCCCCCCCCCCCGCCCCATGTGGGGCTCGATCCCAGGACCCTGAGATCATGACCTGGGCCAAAGGCAGAGGCTTTAACCCACTGAGCCACCCAGGCACCCCTCTTTTTTTTTTAAAATAAAGATTTTATTTATTTATTTATTTGGCAGAGAGAGAGAGATCACAAGTAGGCAGAGAGGCAGGCAGGAGGGGTGGGGGGGAAGTAGGCTCCCTGCTGAGCAAAGAGCCTGATGTCGGGCTTGATCCCAGGACCCTAAGATCATGACTTGAGCTGAAGGCAGAGGCTTAACCCATTGAGCCTCCCAGGTGCCCCACTTCTGGGTCTATTTCAATCGTCTATTTTTCTCCTCATTATGGGTAATTTTTTTCCTACTTCTTCCCTCATCTAGCTGTAAGGGCCTATTTAGCCAGAGCGGCCCCACCCTGGTTGAACAGCCATTTTGTTTTTTATGCAGTAAAACTTAAATTGACCCTGCCCCCCCCCCCCAGGGGAACTTACTTAAAAGCAAGTCCAGGAAACCAGTCCCAGGTACAAGGGTGGGTCAGGTCAGGTGGAGATAACGGCCAAATGCAGGGATGAGTCGGGTCAGGTGGAGACATCCAATCAGTAAAGCACACATACTGTCTCCCTAGCTACCAAGGAGTGTGGGCCACGCCTTTTGGGCACCAGTTCTGACTAGGGTGATAGGCGTGAACTGTAATTCAATTGGCCACCCGTGCGTGACCTAGCATGACTGCAGCTTTCTCTGTGTGTTACAATCTCATTCGCCACCTGTGTGTGGCCAGGCCCAACCACACGGCCTTTGCTCTATAAAAGTTAGTCTGTGAGGCAAGGAGGGGTCACCCTGTCTGTAAGGGGCGGCCCCAACCGGTCTGTTTGACGGTGGGTTTGATTCTTGATGCTTGGCACCTTCACTTGACCTTCACTTTGTATCAGTCTCGCTCGACCTTCACTTTGTATCAGTCTCGCTTGACCTTCACTTTGCTTGACCTTCACTTTGTATCAGTCTCGCTCCTTTGACCATGGACCCATTATTGGGGGATCATGGCAATTTTTTAAAAAAGATTCTTTATGGGGCGCCTGGGTGGCTCAGTGGGTTAAAGCCTCTGCCTTCGGCTCAGGTGATGATCTCGGGGTCCTGGGATGGAGCCCCACATCAGGCTCTCTGCTCGGCAGGGAGCCTGCTTCCTCCTCTCTCTCTGCCTGCTTCTCTGCCTGTTTGTGATCTCTGTCTGTCAAATGAATAAATAAAATCTTAAAAAAAAAAAAGATTCTTTATTTGAGAGAGAGAGACAGAGAGAGTATGTGTGCACATGAGCAGGGGAAGGGCAGAGGAAGAGGGAGAGAAAATCTCAGATATATGTCCCGCTGAGCATGGAGCCTGACATGGGACTTGATCTCATCACCTGAACCAAAATCAAGAACCAGATGCTCACCGACTGGGACACCCAGGCGCCCCCTCACCTAGCACTTTTTTTTTTTTTTTTTTTAAAGATTTTATTTATTTATTTGACAGAGAGAGATCACAGTAGGCAGAGAGGCAGGCAGAGAGAGAGGAAGGGAAGCAGGCTTCCTGCTGAGCAGAGAGCCCGATGCGGGGCTCGATCCCAGGACCCTGGGATCACGACCTGAGCCGAAGGCAGAGGCTTTAACCCACTGAGCCACCCAAGCGCCCCTCACCTAGCACTTTTTATCAGATACCAAATATGTTGTTGAGTGTCTACAGATTTTGTTGTCTTTTTAAAAAAGAGTAGTTTTTCTCTAGCACAAAGTTAGTCCCCCACAATTAAATGATCAACTAAATTTCGACAAAGCAGGAAAGAATACCCAAGGGAAAAAAGACAGTCTCTTCAACAAATGGTGTTGATGAGGGAACAGAAGCAAGCTGAGGACAAAGCAGAACTGACACCCCACAACCCTCCACCCCTATGGGATATATGAGACATTCCTCATGCACTCCGGGCTGCCCTAAAGCTAAGGAAAGGAAAAACAAATAGTTAACTAATAGAGATCACAATCCTGCAAGACCTAAGTCTCCCTCAGTTTACAAATGTCTTAGCAATTTACAAGAACAAAGCATTTCTATCAATGGTCTAACTTCCAGAAGGAAATTAAATACAATTAAATGTCCTTATAATCTGCAGCCCAATGAGAGATACTTGAAGCCAGCAAAGTGTAACGTTCTTCAAGGAAGCTCCCAACTATTTTACTGTTAATGACTTACTAGAGGGGTAAACAACCTTAACGTGACAATGGCAAGGCCTCCAGTATCCTGTGAGTCTTCTTTAACATATGAAAGTTCTTTCTTGAAACCTCTCTTTTCCTTACCTCCCCCAACCCCATAGTATATAATCAGCCACCCCTCACAACCCTGGGGCAGGGGGCAGCAGCTCTTTCTGCCCACAGGTCCAGTCCCACACATTAATAAACCACCATTCTGCACCAAAGACATCTCTAGCTTCTTTCTTGGTCATTGGCTCTGGACCTCATGCCACCAAACCTCACCTATATTCTAAAACCACATCAGTGTGGGGAAAACTGGACTATTTCCTTATACCATAAAGAAAAATAAATTCAAAATGGATGAAAGACCTGAATGTGAAGCAGGAAACTATCAGAATCCTAGAGAAAAATACAAGCAACAACCTCTTTGACCTTGGCTGTAGCAACTTCTTACTAGATGTGTCAATGGAGGCAAGGGAAACAAGCAAAAATGAACTGGTGGGACTTCATCAAGGTAAAAGTTTCTGCAAAGTGACGGAAAAAATCAACAAAACTAAAAGGCAGCCTATGGACTGGGAAAAGATACTTGCAAATGGCATATCTGATAAAGAGTTAGTATCCAGGGGTGCCTGGGTGACTCAGTCATTTAGAGTCTACCTCTGGCTCGGGTCATGATCCTAGGCTCCTGGGATGGAGGCCTGCTCTGGGCTCCCTGCTCTGGGGGAAGCCTGCTTCTCCCTCTCCCACTCCCCCTGCTTGTGTTCCCTCTCTCATGGTGTCTCTCTCTGTCAAGTAAATCAATAAAAATTTTTTAAAAGATTTTTATTGATTTACTTGACAGAGAGAGACCGCGAGAGAGGGAACACAAGCAGGGGGAGTGGGAGAGGGAGAAGCAGGCTTTCCGCTGAGCAGGGAGCCCGATGCAGGGCTCCATCCCAGGACTCTGGGATCATGACCTAAGCCAAAGGCAGGCGCTTAACAACAGAGCCACCCAGGTGCCCCAATAAGTAAAATCTTAAAAAAAAAAAAAAAAAAATAGTATCCAAAATCTACAAAGAACTTATCAAACTCAATACCCAAAAAACAAATAATCCAGTTAAGAAATAGGCAGAAGACATGAATAGGCATTAGGGAAATACAAATCAAAACCACGATGAGATACCACCTCACATCTATCAGAATGGCTAAAATTAAAAACACAGGAAGTAAGAGCTGTTGGCGAGAATGTGGAGAAAGAGGAGTCCTCTTATGCTTTTGGTGGGAACGTAAATTGGTGCAGCTACTCTTGAAAACAGTACTGAGGTTCCTCAGAAAGTTAAAAATAGAACTACCCTACACCAGCAACTGCACTACTAGGTATTTACCCTAAGGATACAAAAATACATTTCAAATGGGTTTACATATACCTGGACACGTTTGTAGCAGCATTATTAACAGTAGCCAAACTATGGAAAGAGCCCAGGTGTCCACTGACTAATGAATGGATAAAGAAGATGTGATATATACATACAATGGACTATCACTCAGCCATCAAAAGAATGAAATCTTGCCATTTGCAATGATGGGGATGGAGCTAGAATGTGTTACGCTAGGCAAACTACGTCAGAGAAATACAAGTACTACCGGATTTCACTTGTAAGTGGAATTTAGGAAACAAAACAGATGAATGCATGGAAGGGGGAAAAAAAAAGGAAGAGAGAGAAGCACCCCATAAGAGATTCTTAAGGATAGAGAACATACTGAGGGTTGATGGAGGGAGGTTAAGTGGGGGTTGGGTTAAATGGGTAATGGGTATTAAGGAGGGTACTTGTGATGAGCATTGGGTTTATACGTGAGTGATGAATCACTAAATTCTACTCCTAAAACCAGTATTACACTATATGTTAACTAACAAGAATTTAAATAAAAATTTGGGGAAAAATAATTTATTTTCAGAGCAACTAACTTAACCATTTCAAGACTTGTTTTTAAGCTTTGTTGGGACTGACCTAGAGAAGTCTTTATTTCAGGGCTCATTTAATCTTTTCTAGCACCTGTACTGAATGCCCCAGGTATTGACTTTCTACTGTTTGGAACTCTACTATTTCCAAACCCTGTGTGAGGTCCAAGTGTTATTCGGTTAAGAGTTCCTTGGTATCCTTTCTCAAGCCCAAAGGAGTCTCACCCTAGGCATTTACCACTCACTAATTAGCAAAAGACTCAAGATATCCTTAGAAAGATTTCTGAAGTCCCTTCTAGATGTAGCAGTCACCTCTGCATTATTCTGCATCACAAATTCCATAAATTTTGTCTCATATCTCAATCTCTTTTTTTAAAAATTTCATTTATTTATTTGACAGAGAGAGAGAGAAAGCACAAGTGGGGTGGGGGGCAGAAGAGGGAGAGGGAAGAGTAGGCTCCCCACTGATCAGAGAACCTGATGGAAGGCTCCATCCCAGGACTCTAGGATCATGACCTAAGCCGAAGGCAGCCACTTAACCAACTAAGGCCCCCAGGTACCCCTCCCATACCTCAATCTTACCAAACTTTTGATTTTTGTCTCCTCAGTTCAATAAAATTGTTGTGCTGTACTTGGTTCTCTTTCAGGGATGGGAAATCTTTGCTGCCTTCTGCCTAAATGTCTATAAAGATTTGTTTCAAATCTTCCCCAACTTGCATTTTCTATTATTAATGGCTAGAGGGCTAGTCTGGTATAAGTTATTATGTCATGGCCCCCAGAGTATGTTTCTGCTTATATAATTTTCTATCATGTCTTCTTCACTTACAATAACATGCAAATATACTTTTTTTTTTTTTTGGTATTTCAACATTATTTAACATTTGTCTATTGCTGGACCTCTAGGTTAGAGTTATTTGCTATTATAAATAATGGTGTGATTAATATCTCTCACTCAAACAAGTGTTTAGATGTAATTTTAAAATAAAAAGGTAGGGGCGCCTGGGTGGCTCAGTGGGGTAAGATAAGCCTCTGCCTTTGGCTCAGGTCACCGTCTTGGGGTCCTGGGATGGAGCCCTGCATCGAGCTGTCTGCTCAGGGGGGAGCCTGCTTCCCCCTCTCTCTCTGTCTGCCTCTCTGCCTACTTGTGATCTCTCTCTCTGTCAAATAAATAAATAAAATCTTTAAAAAATTAAAAGGTAGACTACTTAAACATTCATCAATAGGAAAGTGACTATATAAATTACCGCTAAGTTCATTTATTATTAAGTATAGAGGCATATGTTAAGGGTTGAGCTATGTCCCCCAAAAAGATAGGTTAAAGTCCTAATCCTCAGTACTTCAGAATGTGATCTTATTTGGAAACAGAGTTGTTCCTAATGTAGTTAAGATGAACTTATTAGGGTGGACCTTAATCCAGTATGACCGGTATTCTCTGATGAAAAGGAGAGATGTGGACACAGAAATGGATACACACAGAAAACAATGTGAAGACACATAAGGAGAAGATGATCATCTGACAGGAGTGATGCATCTATAAGCCAAGGACTGCCACGGATTGGCAGCACATACCAGAAGCAAGAAGCAAGGAAGAATTCTCCCCTAGAACTGTCAAGAAAAGATGGCCCCAATGACACCTTGATTTTAGACTTCTAGTCTCCAGAACTGACTGAGAGAAAAACATTCCTGTTTTTTTAAAAAAAGATTTTATTTATTTTATTTGAGAGAGAGGAAGAAAGAGCACACACAAGCAGAGGGAGTAAGAGAAGGAGAAGCAAACTCCCTGCTGAGCAGGGAGCCTGATGTGGGGGCTCGATCCCAAGACCCTGGGATCAGGACCTGAGCTGAGGGCAGACACTTAACCAACTGAATCACCCAGGTGCCCCAAACCTTCCTGTTGTTTTAAGACACCCACATGTGGAACTTTGTTATTAGTACTAGGAAACTAATATGTCATACGATAAAGATTATGTGATTATTAAAAATCATGTCGTTAAACTTTCTAAAATATGGGAAAATGCTCATTATAATATGTAAAATAGGTACCATTATTATTCCCATTTAACAAACATGGAAACTGAGATCCTAGGCTTAATAAATTGCTCAAGCTGGCATACACAGTAAGTGCTGGAACATAATTTGAATCCAGGTAGATTCCTGTGTGCCCTTAACTACCAAGCCATACTATCTCTTAATTATTAAAAGCTGTAAGCAGCATTAGAACTTTTAATGCAAACTGAGAAGCAAAGTCCATTTAAATAAAGTAAGCCTGGGAAGCAAGAATGCAGAAATCTGAATTACCCGAGTTGGAGATAAAATACTTTAACATTCCCCAATTCCAGTGCATTTTATTTATTGTTTTATTTTGTTTTTTAAAAGTAATCCTTATACCCTCTCAATCCCCAGATCAAGAGTCTCATGCTCTACTGACTGAGCCAGCCAGGTGTCCCTCCAGTGCATTTTATTTCATTTTTTATTTTATTCTAGATTTTATTTTTAAGTAATCTCTATACCCATTGTGGGGCTTGAATTTACAACCCCAAGATCAAGAGTTGCGTGTTCTACTGACTAAGACAGCCAGGCATCCCCCCTACGGTGGATTTTACAATAAAATTTTC
Source organism: Lontra canadensis (assembly GCF_010015895.1). NCBI lineage: Eukaryota > Metazoa > Chordata > Mammalia > Carnivora > Mustelidae > Lontra > Lontra canadensis. The sequence goes on along the minus strand of NW_022631142.1, from coordinate 1,740,749 downwards.
AGGGTGGTTACTCCAAACCTAAATGAACACCTACACCTAAAAGTAATCATTAAAAAAGAAAAAAACACATATGAATATATACTATTCCTTGTTATGTTTTGTTTTCTCTTATAAAACTGTGAAAAGCCCATTCCTTGAGTAATGAAGAAAGAACCCTAGAGATTAGAAGCTAGGTATAACATGGGATAGGCTGTTAAGAAACTAGGGAGTTCTCAGAACCTGTAGGGATAATTAAAGGAGGAAATTTTTAGATCAGAGGCAGATTATGTTTGTTTGGTTTTTTAAAATTTTTTAATTTTTTTTAAAAGATTATTTATTTATTTATTTATTTGACAGACAGAGATCACAAGCAGGCAGAGAGGCAGGCAGAGGGAGAGGGGGAAGCAGGCTCCCTGCTGAGCAGAGAGCCCGATTCGGGGATCGATCCCAGGACCCTGGGATCATGACCTGAGCCAAAGGCAGAGGCTTTAACCCCCTGAGCCACCCAGGAGAGAGACAGATTATGTTTATGATTAAACTGGGAATTTGTTTTTTGGGTTTTTTTAAAGATTTATTTATTTACTTGACAGACAGAAATCACAAGGAGGCAGAGAGGCAGGCAGAGAGAGAGGAGGAAGCAGGCTCCCCGCTGAGCAGAGAGCCCGATGCGGGGCTCGATCCCAGGACCCTGGGATCATGACCTGAGCCAAAGGCAGAGGCTTTAACCCACTGAGCCACCCAGGCGCCACTAAACTGGGAATTTGGTAGGAAGGGTCAGAAAAGCTTCCAGGTAGAAGTTTAGTTGGATACAAAGCAGTTTTGTCTGTCACATCCCATTCCCTAAACCCTCCTCCTCTGTCTATCCAACAAGAGTTTTTACTAAGTCACCTTTTTGCAGTATGCACTGAGTTTTCATCAAAGAATAAGAAAGTATCTAATAAAATGTTATTGCTATTTCCTACAAGACGCTCATGTTTCTTATATGAAGCCATTTATAATATCACCCCTATTGAGATCCTATAAAAGAAATTTAATTTGTAGTTAATTGCTCAGAAAAGCTTTAGATTCCCATGAGGATATGGAATAGTTTTTCCTCCTTACACAGAAAGAGAATCATGTAGCTGATTTGCAGCCCAGTCACAAAAAGAACCTGAATCACCATAGATGGTCAACATATTTACATTCTATTATTTTCCCTATAGTTTTTAATTTCTTTTCAAAATTATTTTTCCTTGATCCTGATTTTTAATTTCAAATATTTTATACTCAAAGTGTTTCTACTATTAAAGTGTTTCTTATGTAATGTTTCAATTCACTTATGGAATGAGTTTTTATTAATAAATAAACAATGAAGAGTTTTATCACAACCCTCAAAAAAGTGTAATACAGAATCTGATCTAAATTCTTGCTTCTCCAGAGACCATGGGTGGTGAGAGCAATATCTTATTAAACAATGGCATTTTGTGAGGATAAGGAATGGAAACTGGAATGAACCATAAACACTGCTTGCCTTAAAACTTTTGCTTTTGCATATGGACTCACTGTAAGCTCCTAATCTTCATACTCCATGAGGTCAGAACAGTGCCTCATCTACCACTGCATTCAGTATCTAGTATTACTAAGCTAATTCTGAAAGAATATATTTAGTTTATAACCTAAGATATTCCCTCTCTCTCTCTCTCTCTCTCTCTCTCTTTTATTTATTTATTTATTTGGCAGACAGAGACCACAAGTAGGCAGAGAGGCAGAGAGAGAAAGGGGGAAGCAGGCTCCCTGCTGAACAGAAAGCCTGATGTAGGGCTCGATCTTAGGACCCTGGGATCATGACCTGAGCTGAAGGCAGACACTTAACTGACTGAGCCACCCAGGCACCCCTCTCTTTTTTTAAATGATTTTATTTATTTATTTGAGAGAGAAAGAGTATAAGCAGGGGGAGGGGCAAAGAGAGGGAGAAGCAGACTTCCTGCTAAGCAGGGAGCTCAGTGCAGGACTCGGCCCTGAGGGAAAGGCAGACACTTAACAGACTGAGCCACTCAACGTCTCTCTCTCTCTCTCTTTTTTTTAAAGTAATCTCGCTGTTCAACGTGGGGCTTGAACTCACGATCCTGAGATGGAGAGTCATACGCTTTACCAACTGAGCCAGCCAGGCACCCCTAAAGATTCTCTTATACTGTATCTTTTAAAATCTATGTCCTTAAGAAAATTCAACTCAATTTACCATGTAGAAATAGCTTTCCTGTCTAAAGAGAATTTCACTGAAAAAAGAAAAACATAGTTTTTTTTTTGTACATACGATTCTTGCTGCAGACATGTTGCATGGCCCAAACTGCCCATAGCTGGACTCCTGGTGTTGTAAAACAGCCAAGTAATGGGAAAAATGGATTAAAGGACCTAAAATTTCAAAAGAAAAAAGTTACATACTATACTTAGTGTAGTAATTCCTGAGCTTTCCATTCTAGAAATTTCATCTACTATTTTCAAACTAACATAAGTGAACTATAATATACTTTTTCTTTGTGTTAGCCATTTGAGAAAGGATCGTATTCAGATAAAAGTTTTGGTATAAAAGATGGAAGGTGATCAGAATAAGGTACTAACGGAGAGAAATACTTTTTTCAAAAGTACTCTTTTGGTCTTGAAAATAAACATTTGGAGAATAGAAGACTTTGGTTTGGAAACTTAGAAAAGGAGGAGTCAGTTGATAACTAACTTGTAGAATATCATGAGGGTCTAGAATTAGCCTTTCTATTTCTCAAGGTCTTCTGCCCCAACACAGGCAGAACATTAAGTTGGGGGAATCAAAAATGTTGCCAGTATCAGCATTTATGAAGTAGAGAATAAAAGTAAGATGCAATAGTACTACTTATGTAGCAATATGGAGTATATCTGGTAATCAGTAACTTAACTATCAAGACACCTAATTGTCATAAACAGTTAGGCATCCAGTATGCAATTTAAGAAATTATTACAGTTTCACAAACTAACCTGGTGCTACTTCTTTCAATGTGTCATCTTTTCTTGGACCTCTCTGCATTAATACATTATTTCTTCTTCCTAAAATCTTTTGCCCATACTTAGTTTTCTCTCAAAACTCAGCTCATAATCTACTTCCTCTGGAAGCATTTTACCACTTCCCAGTGCATTTAAGTACTCTCATCTTTAATGTCTTAGAACCCTATCCATATAACTAGCTTAAGAGTGAACTATATTTGATTCACATTTTATTTTTCCTCAGTAGACTGTAAGGTTCTTTTTTTTCCTTTCTTTTTCTAAGATTTATTTACTTTTGAGACAGAGAGAGCACGAATAGGAGAGGCAGGGGGAGAGGGAGAGAGAATCTCAAGCAGCCTCCCTGCTGGCTCTGTGCAGCTCAGACTCACAACCCTGAGCTGAACACCCAACCAACTGTGCCACTTGGGCACCCCAGCTGTAAGGTTCTCGTATGTAGGCAGAGTGTCTTACTCATCTTTGAATTTCAAGCACACAGAAAAAGTCCTTGGCACTTGTCTTCAATAAATGTGGAATGAAGGAAGAACTACTGAATGACTTGTAGCAGAAAAAAGTAAAAATACTTTGATCTTTTAAAAAACCAGTAAAAAGATAGATGCCTGAGGGAAAATACATTATACACCTAGTAGGAATGATCTCTAAGCAAGCAAAATGACTAGGTTACTAGCTTAATACTAATTATCTTGCTAATTACCTGTATGCCACCATCTCACACTCTGGAGTTGGCCATTTCAAAATAGCTGAATGCTGCAAGACACACAAGAAAGAGCACAATATTTATTTAGCACTGCATTATTGTAATATGAGCCTCTGAAAGTTTAACTACTATGAATGTTGTTTGTGTGCTTCTAGAAAATACCAAACGACCCTACCAGATCATCCAGAAGAGAATTCCTCTGGCTACGGCTCAATGTCCAAGCTTGTTCACCTCTAGATATTAAATGGGCAATGATTCCAGCTGCGAAGTAACTGACTTCCACTTCAACACTATGTAAGAGGCTACTGATGTGGTCTATAAAATCCTTCCACATTAACTCAGAATGCAATTCTTGTACTTCGGCTATATTATTCTGGAAAAAAAGAGGATATAAAAATTAAAGTATTATGAACAATAAATGGCTAACTAGCCCTTTGTATTCCAAGAAGGAACTTACTGGGCTTAATAACAGTCTTCACCTTTTGTACATATGCCAATACATGTTTAAATCATTACACTTTCTGTCCCTTTTTTTTTTTTAAAGATGTTATTCATTTATTTGGCAGACAGAGATCACAAGTAGGCAGAGAGGCAGGCAGAGAGAGAGAGAGGAGGAAGCAGGCTCCCTGCTGAGCAGAGAGCCCGATGTGGGGCTTGATCCCAGGACCCCGGGATCATGACCTGAGCCGAAGGCAGAGGCTTTAACCCACTGAGCCACCCAGGCGCCCCTCTGTCCCTTTTTTTAAAAAAAAGATTTTATTTATTTATTTGACACAGAGAGAAAGACAGTGAGAGAGGCAATACAAGCAGGGGGAATGGGAAAGGGAGAAGCAGGTTTCCCCGCTGAGCAGGGAGCCTGATGTGGGGCTCAATTCTAGGACCCTGGGATCATGACCTGAGCTGAAGGAAGACACTTAACGACTGAGCCATCCAGCTTGCCCCTCTGTTCCTTCTTAGGCTTCCATAGGCAGTACATAAGAAGACCTCTGTTCACATGGGAAACAACTGATGGGTTTCCAGTTTAGACTGGTTGATCTTCCAAAAGATCTAAGATCCAACTTACTACTCTGAAGATTAATCCTAATTCTTAAAACTTCATTTGACATTTGATCTATATGAAATAGTAATTTTCTTCCTAATATGTTGATTCCATTTCTTAGGAACCAAGACTTGAACTTTTGATTGTTAAGAGACTATTCACTCCCTAGCTTAAGTCATTCTATAATAAATGAAAGCGAAAGGCATCATGTCCAAACATATACCTTGTAAGGATTAACAAGTTTTCTTCTTCAATAAGAAAAAGAGTGAGGACAGAAGAGATAAATTTAACTTTAGAATGTGTACAATCTATTTTCCACCAGCATGAATGATTAATCATCACCCCTCTCTAATCTCACACGTTTAAATAAGAAAAGACATTTCAGGTGGCTCAGTTGGTGTTTGCCTTCAGGTCAGGTCATGATCCTGGGGTCCTGGGATTGGGCCCTGAGTCAGTCAGGGTCCCTGCTTCTACCTCTCCCTGTGCCCCTCACCATTGCTCATGCTTTCTCTGTCTCAATGAATAAACAAAATTTTTTAAAAAGTAAAGATATTTTACCTTTTTTTTTGGCATTTTACTTTTGTTTTTCATATTCTTCCCTATTTACATTTTTTACATAGCATTTTTATAGTGACAAAAGTAAGAAAAGAAAGAAAAAAAGAAACAAACAAAGACCCTCTGAGGACACACTTTGAACTTAAAGCCCCAGAGAAGATGACACATCACAGTGCTAAATTACAATGGACAATGAAAACAATCCATAATAAGTAAGAATAATCAAACACAACAGTAGATAGCCCTGAACCTCATACTGTGAGATAGTAACTGATAAAAAAAGTAAAACAAACAAACAAATGCCTCCCCCCCCAACAAAGACACCACTATTAAAACAAAAAACAAAGGAAAGAGCAAAACAGAACATCAAAAGAACAATTGCCATTCTTGGGACACCTGTCTGCCTCAGTTAGTAGAGCATGCAACTCTTGATGTTGGGGTTGTAAGTTCAAATTCCATGTTGGGGGTAGAGATTACTTAAAACAAAAATAAAGTTCTTAAAAAAAAAAAAAAGAATTATGGCCATTCTTTTCTGCCATAAAGAAGTTATTAGAAAACCAGACAAACTATATGAGAGAACTGTTTTTTGATAGTGGACAACAGGTATACAAGAATGTCTATAACTGAGAGAAAGTATTCAAATGGGGTAGTTTCCAGGATTGCTGTGCAGGTATGGGGAGCCTAAAGAGAAGCCAGCAGTTTTTGCTGAATTGAGGAGACAGAGATCAGTCAGTGATCAGATGGCCAAGGAAGCAAAAATGTGCAGAACAGAGTACTAGAAAAGATAAAGCTCCAGAAAGAAAGAAAGATACCTGCAGAAGAATCCCCTTAAATGCTTGGCTGAGTATGATGCAACGTGAAGCTCCATGAGGCTAGGAAAAGAACTACCAGAAAGAAAGCAATACATGAACACATCCCCGTATCACAGAGGGTTAGGAAGAGTACACGTTCCCACCAGGCAGAGTGAAGACATCACATAATAAACAGAGTATTGCACAGGGGTGGAGCTAAATTATGTATCAGTCCCTGGATGAAGTCAAATCTGAAGCCACTATAACAAAGCAAATAAATAAGCTTTGAAAGGAACAACTTGATCTGTGAGTAGCTCAAGTGTAAGAACAAAATCTAAAACTCTTTAAAGAAAAACAATAAAATCCAGCAAAAATCAATGTAAATTCCACAATGACTGGCATCTAGCCAAAAATTACCAGGCATACAAAGAGTCATGAAAATATGATCTAAAACCAAGAGAAAAAAATCAGTTACTAAAATGGACTCAGAAATGACAGGGATAATAGAACTAGCATACAAAGACTTAAAATAGCTACTATAAATGTTATAAATATGACTCAGGATGAAAAGAAAACATAAACCTGAAGAGAGAAAATGAAGCTATACAAAGATTTAAATGTAACTTCTAGAAATAAAAAGTATTTATATATACATATACACACACACACATATATATATATCTCTGAAATGAAAAATATACCAGGTGAAATTAGCAGCAGATGAGATGTTGGAGGAAAAAAACCCCTTGTGAACTAAAAAACATCAAGAGGAAACATCCAAGCAAAAGCAGATGAAGAAAAAACAACAACAAACCTTGGGAGAAAAGCCAATAGATTACTTTGTGACCTATGAGATAATAGTAAGCAATCTCACATACTTATAACTGGAATCCCAGAAAGAGAGAGGAGAGAAGATACCAAAAAAAAAAAAAAAGTGTGTGTATATATATGTGTGTGTGCGTGTGTGTACTTTTTTTTTAACTTTTTTTTTTTAAAGATTTTATTTATTTATTTGACAGACAGAGATCACAAGTAGGCAGAGAGGCAGGCAGAGAGAGAGGAGGAAGCAGGCTCCCCGTCGGGCAGAGAGCCCGACGCGGGGCTCGATCCCAGGACCTTGGGATCATGACCTGAGCCGAAGGCAGAGGCTTTAACCCACTAAGCCACCCAAACGCCCCATGCGTGTGTGTACTTAAAGATATAATGGCCAAAATTTTTCCAAGTTTGATGAAAATTATAAACCCAAAAATCGAACAGAAAAAAATATCCATTTTAACTCAATAATCAGCAGAAATTTAATTTTTTTTAAGAAATGTAACTTTTAAAAGTAAAAGCAAGATTCTTTTTCATACAAACAAAACCTGAGTGAAAATTCATTGCTACCATACCTACACTAAAAGATATGTAAAGAGTAGTATGAGAAATATGTGGGTAAATATAAAAGACACATTTCTCACTTTTAATTCTATTTGATGGAAGATTGATGAGGACACATACTTCTGGACAAAATGAAGTAAAAAGAGGCCAGAGTTACTCTCCTATCTGAAATAACTGAAACTGTTTGAGGGCAGGAAATGATAAAAAAAAATTTTTTTTAAGGTTTTATTTATTTATTTGACAGAGAGAGATCACTGTAGTAGAGAAGTAGGCAGAGAAGTCAGAGAAGTAGTCAGAGAAGCAGGCAGAGAAGCAGGCAGAGAGAGAGGGAAGCAGGCTCCCTGCTGAGCAGAGAGCCCCATGCGGGGTTTGATCCCAGGACCCTGAGATCATGACTTGAGCCGAAGGCAGAGGCTTAACCCACTGAGACACCCAGGCACCCAAAGAAAGTCATTTTATAATGAGAAGGGGTCAAATGGAAGGCATAACAATTTTAACAGCTTATGAACCTAATAACAGAGCTCCAAAATACATGAAGCAAAAATTGATATAACTGTGAGAAGAAATAGATAAATCAACAATTATAGTTGAAGATTTCAAAACTCCTATCAGTAATTGCTGGAACAAGAAGTCAGAAAATCAATAAGAATACTTGAACAATAACAACCAATTAGACTGACCGACATTTATAGGACATTATACCAAGAACAGGAAAATACACATTCTTCTCAAGTGCACATGAAACATTTACCAAAATAGAACATATTGTGGGCCATACACAGGTCTCAATAAATTCCAAAGGACTCAAATCAAGGTATGTTCTCTGCCCACAAAAAAATTGCTTAGAGGGGCCGCCTGGGTGGCTCAGTGGGTTAAGCCTCTGCCTTCGGCTCGGGTCATGATCTCAGGGTCTTGGGATCGAGCCCCGCATCGGGCTCTCTGCTCAGTGGAGAGCCTGCTTCCCCCTCTCTCTCCCCACCTGCCTCTCTGCCTCCTTGTGATTTCTGTCTGTCAAATAAATAAATAAATAAAATCTTAAAAAAAAAAAAATTGCTTAGAAAAGCATTTTTAAAGCTCTACAAAAGCTTTCTAAGTATTTAAAATAAGTCCTACTTTTCTTCTTATGGTGATGTGAACCAACTTCTGTATCTAATAATTCTATGAACCCTGAATAAAACAATCAAAAACTATGATCTGCTTAACACTTCCCTATTTCAGGGCCTTTGGGTCTTTTTACATTTTCTACTTTATAAAAAACTAAAACTATAGTGAACAGATAGGTCTTCTTTAAATGTGACCTTTCCCAATAATCCATATCTCATTGTTTAGTATCTCATACTCGTGCATCTGTAAAACAAACACTAATCTATAACTTTTTTTTTACTCCCTCATCTATGCCTCCTATTATCTAATTTCTTAAGAGCAGAGGTCTGCTCTAAAATAGCTTTCACCATATAGGCACTTCCCCTGTTGCAGTGATTAAATATAATAAACATTTGCTCCTTCACCATTGCCTCAAAATCCTAGTCTATAATATATTTAGGGAATGTCTAATTTGTTTAGCAGTCTTTTAAGTACTGATTATTAATTACCAAACATACTTACTAATGTAAGTTCTTACTAATGTAAGAACACTTACATTACTGACATTTTAAAAAAGATTTATTTATTTATTTATTTATTTATTTATTTAGATGGCGTGTGAGCGGGATAAGGGCCAGAAGGAGAGGAAGAGAGAGAATCCCAAGCAGACTCCTTGCCAAGTGTAGAGCCAGACATGGAGCTTGATCCCAAAACCCTGAGATCATGACCTGAGCCAAAATCAAGAATCTGATGCCTAACCACCTGAGGTACTCAGGTGCCCCAGTTAGTGATATTTTTTCATGAAACTTTTTTTCTGATTATAAAAGTAAAATAGCTCACAGTGAAGCTCTATACTTTACCAAACCATATATAATAAAGTATGTAACTTATGTTTTTCCTTTTAATGTGGTGAAAATCCTTTTATTTTTAAAGATTTTATTTATTTATTTGACAGAGAAAGACAGAGTGAGAAAGGGAACACAAGCAGGGAGAGTGGAGAGGGAGAAGCAGGCTTCCTGCTGAGCAGGGAGCCCTATGCAGGGACCCCGATGCAGGGCTCAACCTGAGCCCAAGGCAGACACGTAACAACTGAACCACCCAGGTGCCCCTAATGTGGTGAAAATCTTAATATATATATGTTGTTTATAGCCTGCTTTTCTCACTTTATTATATTGTATATATTTTCTAATGTCATTAGGTGTTTACAAACACAGAAAAATTTCCCCCCCCCCTTTTTTTTTTTTTTTTAGATTTATTTATTTGAGAGAGAGAGTGTGCCAGGGAAGGATGGCGGAGAACACAAGGGGCAAAGGGAGAGGGGGAAAAGAAACCTAAGCAGACTCTGAGCTGAGCATGGAAATCTACATGAGGTTCAATCTTGCAACCCTGAGATCATAACCTGAGTGGAAACCAAGAAATCAAGAGTCAGTCACTTAACCAGCTGTGCCACCCAGGCACCCTGAGAAGCATTTTTCAACGTACTACCTCAGAAGGAAAATAACTGATTACAGCTTGGAATTTAGCAGGAAATGTTTATATGTTTTTATCTTACCAAAAGTCCTAGGACTTTCTGTTGAATGGATGACTCAGTTGGGAAAGACTGTAAAAAGAAAGAGAAACCTATAACTACCTAAATAACCAAATATAATAAATGAATACTTAAAATCAATCAATGTCAAAACTATAGGCTAAATTCCCATTCTAACCTCTAGAACCCGCATGAAGAGTTCTAACCCTTGGTTTTCAATAAAATGTCTGCAAGTGGTTGGAGATTCATCTGTGAGGTTCCAAAGTGCACTCAAAGTAAACTTCAAAGTAGTGTCCACTGAATTTTGATTGGTTTTCTGCTTCACTATTTGAAGAAGTTGCTGAAAGAAAGATAATAGAATGAATTTCTCATCACAAAACTGTTATTGTAATTAGTGGTGGTAATCACAAGTCATGAAGATTGGTCTCGTGGCTTAAAACATTTCCTATAAAAGTTTTTAAAAGTACAACAAACATCTTCTTTGGTCAGGTTTTTTCCTTCAACAAAAAAAAGTATAGGATCTTAAAAAATATTTTATTATTCTGATGATACCTATAATCTAGTACCCTGTAAATAAAATAAAAAGCAAACTATTTAAAGCTTAGGAAAACTACCTTACCCAATTAGTCACAACATTTAGATCCTGGGATAAGAAAAGTAGAAGTGAAGAGGGGGAAAGGAAGCTAACATTTATTAAGTATCAGCAAATTATATCCTATATTATAGTATTGTTACGTTTATTTTTCAGGAGAGGAAATGTAGCCTGAGAAATATTAAGTAATTTGATCATAGTCAACTTAGTAAGAGAAAATAAGAATTGGAAGACCTAATTCTATCGAATTCCAAGTCTTCCTTAAGGAAAAAAAGAAAAAAGAACAAACAAATTACATACAATAGTAAGAGAATCAAAGTCTATACTGGAATTGAATAAGATAATAGCTTTGAAATTCCATTTGTAAATTATTTCTGTCATAGCCATAACCCAAGAAATTTAAGTCTGAAAGATAAATGTTTTGAGACCTAGATAAGGCATCCATAATTCCATTTTTTGATTATAGTTTTGGGGGTAAAAGGGAGCTCTGCTCAAACAGATACAAGAAAACATCAATGAACACTATTACGTAAAGTTACATGCAGTTCAGGAAAAAAATTTTCTAGAAGTAAAAACATCTAAGGGGAATTAATAAACATTAAGTGGCTAAGAACGTGGCACTAGAATCTGCATCTGTGTAACCTTGTTTGGCAATTTATTCCTTTGTTTCCTCATCTGTAAATTGTGGGTGATAATCAAGAGATTAAATAAAGGCTAGTCATCATCACTACTACCACTACTACTGCTACTAATTCCTGCTTAAACTAATTTTCCCCCAAAGCATATAAGTGAATTACTTCCTTAAAATCTTTGAATATATCTCCAACCAAAACTACTGAAACACATGTATAACAATGAAAAGCCATATTTAAAACTAAAGTGTCATCCCTGAAAATAGTAAAAAATAAATAAAATCAGCATCCCTTCTTATCTAACATGTATTTATTTTGTGCAAAGCACTTAGCATATATTACTTCAAATAAAAAAAATTTTTTTTTAAAGTAAGCTCCATGCCCAATGTGGGGCTTGAACTCAAGACCCGAGATCAAGCGTTGTATGCTCTAGCAACTGAGCCAGCCAGGCGCCTCCCCTTAAATTAATCTTATTTTCCTTTTCATTTAATCTTCATAGTAACTGTACAAAGTAGTTCATCACCTCTAAGTAAATTTATGTGACGGCCCAAGCTAGTTAAGTGACAGAACTGGGAATAAACCCAGATGTGTCAACTCCAGAATTCCTACTCTATTATACCATCACAGCTTTTTCCTTTCTTTATATTACTCTTTTCATTCCTATTGCTATTATTACACGTATTAGACTGTATTACAACTACGTCTACATAGCTATTTTCTCTAGTACTTCTTATGGACAGAAATTATAGATATAATTCAATGTGAATCCCTAACATCTAGCAAGGAGCTAGGTACATGATAAGTTCTCTACATATATTTATCAAAGGAATGACTTTCTCATTACATACATAATAGGTAAATCACAGAAAAAGAGAGTCTTTTGGAGTACCTGGCTGGCTCAGTCGGTGGAAAGTGCGACTTTCTACACACAGCCCCGTGCTGGGTGTAGAGATTACTTAAAAATAAAATCTTAAGAAGAAAAAAAAAAGGAGAGTCTTTCATTTGACTTTTCCATCTACCATTATTGTTTAAACACCTCAAGCCAGGATTGTAGCAAGAAAAGGAAAGAGTAGACTTTTTCCTCCAGTCCTCCCTAGGACATTGTTTATATTTACTCTCTTTAAAGCTTTTTAACTTTTCGCTATTCATTGTATCATCTCCTTAACTGAGAAATCAAAATCATTTGACTGTTATTTAAATTATCTTTTCCCCCAAAGCATCTAGCACAAAGGTCTCTACATTTTCTTCATAAATAACAAAATAACAGAATTTTAGGTCTAGATACGATCTTAAGGTTTATTTAGGCTCCAATGGTTCGCAAAATCTGTCTAAGTTCACAAACTGAGTTTACAGCTAGATCCTAGGTCATCCGACTCCTAGTTCAGGGCTCTTTCCATCTCTGTTGAGGAATAAAGCTGCTTCTATAAAAATAAATGAATACATCCAGTTAGAAGTAACAAAAATAATGTTTTGAAATATAAAATGTCAGAAGATACACAACACTGCCTGAAAATGAAGACTATCTAGTGGTCTGCGCAGAGGAGATAACAGACTTACCCTGACAATGAAGAGCTCAGCACCAAGCTGCGCAGTTTGTTCTGTCGAAAGCTGCAAGCAAGCAGAAGACAAAGTAAGTCAGTCCAAAAACTCACTAGTGTGAGTTTAATATCATTCGAGGCAACAGGCTCCAAAGGTCAGACTAAAATCTCTGCTCAACATGGAATTCTGCAATACTGAATTTAGCCTGAATAAACAGGCTGGCAAAGAGACTTACTAACTTTTCTGGCACATAGGTTTTGGAGAAAATAGTAACTGCAACAGCAAACAGCTTCCTACAGAAAACTGTTCAATAATGGGAGTTCAGATACCTTGGCAGCCAGGATGGAAATGATAGCAACAGCCATTCTTTGCATGTTTTGATCCTCATGGTTGCACAGCCACTGCATGACAAGCTTGGCTGCTTCAAACCTGAAAACATACAAAGGGTTTTCCATGAATGAATTTTGGAAGTGCAGGCAGTTTCAGAGTTCTAGCTGGGAAATGATGCTACAATTCAGGTAGGTGAGAAAGAACGGGAAAATTCTTCTTAACTGATAACAGAATAATTATACTTGAGTGTTTTGGAAATGGTGCCTAGCTGTTAATTCTTTTTTTTTTTTTTAATTTTTAAATTTTTTTCTAGCTGTTAATTCTAACAACACTTTGTAAAGAAACAAGAGTTTGGGAAATATGACCAAAACCATCTGATATTTACCTTCTAGAATTATAACATATTTCTATCCTGTAGTAATTTCTACACTGTACTATTTTCTGGGTCCTTACAGCATCTAGCACAACAGAAATATTCATTTATTCATTCACAAGCATTTACTGAGCCCCTGGTTTGTGCCAGATACTGTTCCTGGTGCTGGAGACAGAGTAGTAAACAAAATAGAAAAATATCTCTACTCTCATAGAGCTTACACTGTAGTGTGGAAGATAGATGATAAATAGGTAAGTAAAATATGTGACATGTACTATAGAGAAAAAAAATTAAGCAGGTAAAGAGAGGATATGAAATGTTGATTTAGGTAAGGCTATTAGGAAAGGCCTCACTGAAACTTTTGAGGAAGTAAGAAAGCTGACTGTGTGGATATCTAGGGGAAAAGCATCCTAGGCAGAGGGTAGGAGACACAATGACCTTGCATTGGGAATATGCCTGGAGGTTTTGAGAGATACCATGGAAGCCAGTGAGAGCTAGAGCAGTGAGAACAAGAGTAGTACTGAGACAAGAGGTCAGAGGTAACAGGAGTGCCAGATCATAAGGTCTTTGTAAAGAATTAGCTTTTACTCCGGAGTGAGACAGGAAACCACAGAAAGATTCTAAGGAGAGATACGACATGAACTGACTTATGTTTTTAATAGGATTATTCTATTAGCTGAGTTTAAAATAAACTTCAACAGGCAAATAAAGAAGCAAAGAGAGCAGTTCAGAGGCTACCATAATAATTTTGGAGAGAAATCACTTTTAGTCTAGTCCAAGAGGTAGAAATGGAAGTGATGAGAAATGGTTGAATTCATGATATATTTGGAAAATAGCTGGATTTCTCAAAGGACTGAATGTGGGGTGTGACATAAGGAGAGAAATCAGGATGACACCAAGGAATATACCTATAATTTCATCTTTCAAGACCTGGCTCAAATATCACTTGTGCTGAGTTTTCCTTGACACATTTATCACTGCTTTATTACTGCTCCTTAGCATCTGTTTGTAACTCTATCAGAGTTGTAACAAAACAACCATTTGTTTATAACTCTGTCAGAGTGATTATCTGCAGCTTCACATGAATCCTCCATTGGCCCATTAGTTCCTTGAGGTAAAGGACTGTAAACTATTCAACCCTTTATACCAAGAACCCAATACAGAGCTTCACACATGGATGTTTAATACATGTCTGAATTATATAGATAAAATTACTCCTCTGCGAATTCCTTCAAATTCACTTTTACCTCCTTTCTATTCCCAAGGCCATCTTGGATTCTTTTACAGTAGATTTCTAATGGGCCATTATGCCTTCATTGTTTTCCCTTCAATTTGTGCCTACATATTGGTAATACATAAATCTGTCAGAGAACTTATGATGTAATTCCTGTACTCACAATATTTCTGGACTCTAACAATGGGCCCGTACTTTCAAATCTTTTTTCCTGACTACCCAATGCTTATTACAAAATGGACTGCTCATTAGTCCCCAAACATGCCCACAATTACGATTAAGATAGCCTTATAGTTAAGAGCACAGATTCTGATGCTTCTTGTATTTTGGAGTTTAAATTCTAGTTCTACCTAATGTTGCTGATAATAATAAAATATATTATTTTATCACATGAAGCAATGCAGGAAAGTTGTTAAAAAAATCACACATTCTGGAGTCAGCCCGGTTTCAAATATTACTTCTACCACTTACTAACTTTGGGAACCTGGGGCAATTTCCTTAATCTTTCTGAACTTCAATTTTCTCATCTGTAAAATAATAAGATCTATTCAATAGGATTGTTGTGAGGATTAAATAATATTACACATAAAACTTAAGACTTAGTACAGAACTTAGCACAACCAAGCTTTTGATAAAGGTTATTTTTTCTAATATTATTACTAACTTCCTCTGTACCTGTATTTGTGCAGTTCCCATGACATAAAACAATCAATCCAACCTTCTCTCATCTTCAAAGCAATATAGCATGGATGTAAAAAGTAGAGGTTCTGGAGTCATTCCGGATTTAAATCTAAATTCTGCTACTTGCTATCTTATCACCTTGAGAAAGTTACTAAACCTCTCTGTGCCTCTGTTTCTTCATCTATAAAATGAAAATTATAAGAATAACAATTTCACAGGACTTTTTTATGGGCTGAATAAGCATATGTAAAACACTCAGCACAGTGCTTGGCAACAGGAATTGCTTTATACAGGTTAGTCATTATCTTTTTATCTCAAATGCCATCAATTATCTTTATTATCTCAAATGCCATCACTAACATGAAATCTTTAATGATCACCAATCAGATGAAATCTTTCCCTCCTCGTTGGGGGGCCCAATGCATTCTGTCATCTTCTTCTATGAAAAATTCTGTCTTCTGTCATACTCATTTTGCATTCATTCATCCATCAAACATCCACTTAAGCACTAGAGACAAAGAGATTAACCAATCACAGTCTCTGACCACAAAGAAGCTCAAATCTAGCAGTGTATTGGCTAGATCAGAGGTAAGTAAACGATAGCCTACATATAGTGATTTTATAGCCATGGGTCCAGCTGGGTATTTTCTGAAGTTTTATTGGAACATAGTAAAACCATTTGTTTATGTATCATCTTCAACTGCTTTAGGAAGTACAATGGCAGAGTTAAGTAGCTGCAACAGAGACCCTATGGCTAATGAGCCCAAAATATTATTGGCTAGCCCTTTAAAAGAGGTTTGTCAACCCCTGGATTAGTTGACAATTTTCTTTAGGAAAGTGATTATGTTTAAAAAAAAAAAAAAGAAAAAGAAAGAAAAAGAAAAGTGACTATGTCTTTCCTACATATGACTTCATGTAATCAGTACAGATGTTCAGTATTTATAAAATAAAATTAGTAACCTACATGAGATATATGTAGTTATATTTTTGTCCAAACTATTTGAAATAGTAAATGGAACATCTCATTCCTCAGCTGTGCCAGCACTGTTACACAAATAAATCACAGTAAAATTGCTGCTTGAGAAATATACTTCTCATTAAATCATAAGTATATTTTCTTTTTCAATACCATCTTTAAAAATTATATTTAAAATAGTAAGATGACAAAAAATCCTTTTTAGCTCTCAAATCACATCTTAGAAAACAAGGGAAAACACTTTGTAAGTTACTTGAATCCAGCTATATAACCTCCCTTAACCTCTATTTAAAAAGTTTCTTCTTTAATTCAGTATCAAATAATAATAATAAGAGGTATGATACAGAGAAAAGAACATGACCTAAAACTAGAAGACTTGAGTCTTTCTAGCCTTGCAGTTACTAGACACAAAATCATGGGCAAGACACTGAGTCTACATGCCTCAGTTTCTTCAGCCTACAATATTGTATGAATATTCTAAAAACCATAATATAAATTTTTAAGCAAAAGACTTTGAAAACAGAGGCCAATCTGCTAACAGGAATGTCAAAGCACTACGTCAGAGAAAGTAGAGTTAGCATTCTAGAGGATAATGCAGAATCCCATTCACCTGATTAACTATACACGAAGGATATGCCAACTGGCAAGAAATGGCCCAAGACAGAGTTCTAAAATTCTGTTTTGGCCCATTTTAAGTTCTAGGGCTAACACTTGCCTGTTGAATGGAACATCTTGAAGGATCCGGTCACTGCAAAGTGAAAGGAGGCAATTCTTCTGTAACTAAAGAACCAAAGGGAGAAAGAAATTCCTGAATAAAATATTGCTTTATTATTTTTTAACTAGGTGTAGCCTCTACAAAAAAAGGAAGATCACTGATGAAACACCAATGATTTCTTACAACTTTTGTTCTGCCTCCCTGCTTTTGAAAGACTGACTTCCACAGAACCCATGTGAGTTCACTTGTGCATATTCTTTGTCTTTTCCATGAGATGAGGTAGGATAATAAATAGAATTAATATCAGCTAATCTCCCTTCCTTCTGATGGCCTTTGGGTGGGTCCTGCTTTGTCCTCTAACCACCTGGCTTCCAGAGGCCATAAAAACCAAAGCCTAGGGGTGCCTGGGTGGCCCAGTTGGTTAAGTGGCCAGCTCTTGATTTCAGCTCAGGTCAAAATCTCAGGGTCCTGGGACTGAGTCCCACAATGGGCTCTGTCAGTGGGGAGTCTGCTTGAGGATTCTCTCCTTCTCCCTCTGTTCCTCCCCATGCTTGCATACATGTGTGCTCATTCTCTAAAATAAATAAATAAATCTGGAAAAAAACAAAAACCAAAAAAACAAAGCTTAAAGCTTATCCAATTTGGTAACTGTCCTCAATGAGGCTTTACTGATCCAATCACCAATCTGGATTGCCATTTTTTAAAAGATTTTATTTATTTGAGAGAGAGAAAGCACAAGCAGGGGGAGGGACAGAGGGAGAAGAGGCTCCCGGCTGAGCAGGGAGCCTGACGCAGGGCTGATCCCTGGACTCCAAGATCATGACCTGAGCTGAAGGCAGATAGATGCTCAACTGACTGAGCCATCCTGGCACCCCTGGATTGACATTTTTACTTGATTTTTGGCTTATGAGTATTTTTTACTAAGTTGCCAACTAGCTGTTATGTTTTAAGAATGAAAAACATAATTTTTATATTTTCAGTTTTCATCCTGACAATAGGATAGGTTATATACCTACCATATGGCTAGAAGTAGAAAACCCATGTCTTACTCATTTCTGTATGCCAGTACTTGATAGTGCCTGGCCCAGAATAGATGTGTTATGGGATATTTGCTGAAGTTATCCAAAATCAAGATTGAGGTGGAAGATGAGTTTTTTATGGTTTGCACTATTTCCCTCAATATTTGGATTTAAATACTTTCAGGCAGGGAATGTACTCTTTAGTCTTCTACTTCTCTGCTTTCCTATACTCAATCATACCATAAATTTATTACTTTGCAGGCTGCAAAGGCATTTGAATTTCCAGATTTGGTCTACTAAACTGAACTCTATGGAGGTAGGAGATGGGTGGGGGACACTAAAAGGACTATTTGAATAGGAATTCCCACATGCTTACCTGCTGGTGATTGGGAAAATGTTCCATGGCTTTGAGCAGCAAATGGGTCACATCAGCCAGGAGTCGAACAGGCATTCCTGCAGCAAGATCCTGCTTGGTTAAGTTAAACACACAGGCGCTTGCTGCAAGTTGTACTGGCAAATTCATAGGGTGGTTTCTCATCCCAGTAACCACAAGCTAGAAAAAAAATTAGTTCTCTTTATTCATGCTATTAATATAAGCCCTCTTAACATAGCAACATTACTTTGTTGATCTATAACAATTTCTAAGCAGTCTTAAGTTATCTTTTTTATCCTCATGTGCAAAGCGCCTAGGGCACAGCAATCACTTATCTACACGTAGTTCTCACCCACCTGGTCCAGGAAGGTATCAAGTTATTTATGTCTAGGAATTTTTCTGTAGGGCTAATGAATCTTTTCTACTCACGTAACTCATCCAGACCTAGTACAGTGCCTTTTATATTCTAAGCACTAAATAAATTCTTACTGAGTTTAGAGTAAACCAGAGGCAAACTTTTCACTTTCAAATTCCAACATTCAGTTTCTTACGAACACTGCTAAAGTCATAGTACAACAAAATCCATTCACTTCCCTCTGGCCTACGTAACTATTTCCCATCTTTTCCTCTCTCCTCAAACCCCAACAAATCCTCCCAATCCTCACTATCAGCTAAAGAACCTTGCTTCCAATTACACGGAGAAAATGGAAACATTCAGAAAAGAATTTCAGATTCTCAGTACTGCATGTATCCCCCTTGCCAGTACATAAACATGCATATGCTGTGTTCCGATTACCATAAATGATCTTTTTGGGTTCCTCTCTGAAGATAATCCCTCCATTTACATGTTATATCTTTTGCTTTTTGTCTACTCAAGGACATTGCTTCAGCTGTTCTTCTATCTCCTATATCAAGTTTTTATTCTGTACTGGATCATTCATATCAGCATATAAAAAAGCTGTTTTTTTCTCCCATCTTAAAAAAGAAAAAAAAAAAATAGTTCCTGGGGCGCCCGAGTGGCTCAGTGGGTTAAAGCCTCTGCTCTCAGCTCAGGTCATGATCCTGGGATCCTGGGATCGAGCCCCGCATCGGGCTCTCTGCTTGGCGGGGAGCCTGCTTCCTCCTCTCTCTCTGCCTGCCTCTCCACCTACTTGTGATCTTTGTCTGTCAAATAAATTAAAAAAAAAAAAAAAAATCTTAAAAAAAAAAAAAAGTTCCTCAGCCAACTACCATCTTTTTCCTTTGCTCTCCTTTGGAACTGAATCCCTTAAAAGAATTTTCTATATTCTTTCATTTCTCTCTATACCATTCTCTGAATGAATGAATGAGTAAATATTTCAGATCAGGACTAGAGGTTCTTTGTTGCTCAGGTTCACAGTAACCAAAACCAAAACGGGTAATTCATATACCAAGTGCCAATATCCTCTGGTATATATGGAGGGATGGCCGTGCTGGGGGTAACATCTTAGGGACTGAAATGTTATTGGTTCCTATCCAAGCACCCTATTCTGAAAATTTAAGATAATGGGGTGGTTAGGTCATTTCTCTCTGCTACTAACTTACTGTTACTTAACCTCATAGACCTGTAGTTACACAATCTGTAAGATTGTTGTACCCACTAAATGAGGCATCAAATATAATATAGTCCTACACTCACTGATTTCAAATGTGTATTAGGATTATCTTGGGGAATTATTAAAATGCAGATTCTTTTTTTTTTTTTAAGATTTTATTTATTTATCTGACAGATGGAGATCACAAGTAGGCAGAGAGGCAGGCAGAGAGAGAGGAGGAAGCAGTCTCCCTTCTGAGCAGAGAGCCAGATGCAGGGCTCGATCCCAGGACCCTGGGATCATGACCCGAGCCGAAGGCAGAGGCTTTAACCCACTGAGCCACCCAGGCGCCCCTAAAATGCAGATTCTTGTACCTCATCCAGCCCTACTGAATCTAAATTTCCTAGAGTGGGGTTCACAAATATGCTTTTAAAATTAATAATATTCCAGACTTCTGGTGGAGAAAGGACACAATCTGATAAACATGGCCCTAAACAATCAACAAAAATTAAGAATCTTCCTTTCTTGCTCTTCAAAACCTGTCTTGGTTAAAAAAGATTTTAATTGGGAAATATCATGAATTAATTATGAAAGCACAGGTACTTAAAAGTGCATGGGAAGGTGCCTTATGGAATACCAATATTATTTATCTTTAAAAAGTCTATATGGAAGCAATACAATGCA
Source organism: Lontra canadensis (assembly GCF_010015895.1). Classification (NCBI taxonomy): domain Eukaryota; kingdom Metazoa; phylum Chordata; class Mammalia; order Carnivora; family Mustelidae; genus Lontra; species Lontra canadensis. Next base: position 1,719,990 of record NW_022631142.1, on the reverse strand, counting down.
GTGTTGTGATTCCAGTCATATACTTTCATTTTCTACTGCAGATGGTGAAAAAAATATCACAGTGGTCACTGGTTTTAGGTAGTTAAATATGAAGTGGAAGGTATTTAACTTCAATAACACTATGCAACTATCTTCTCTCTCATTTATGGCTAACAACTGAAATCATACATCATCAAACCCATTACCCAAAAAAAAAAAAAATCAAAGAGTACATGCAAATTTTCACCAATTTTCTTCACAAAGCCATCATCTGTATCCAGGGAGATAATTTTAAAGTTTTCACATCCAGTTTCTTATTCTTACCTTTAAAATTTCTGGCTTTGTTTTTTCCATTACATGAGTCAGGCTAAAAAGGTGAAATAGAGCTTCCCGGACAAAGAATGCCCGTTCGCTGTACCGCTTCAATGCTTCTGCAATCTGAGTTTCATTGGCTTCTCCAGACACCTTTGAACATAGCCATAAGATTAGCTTTTAGGATTTCTTCAACACTCTAACTTTCTCTAGCCAAACATCATTTGTATAGATGGAATCTGGTATAGCTATGTAAGTCTTGAAACAAATGCGAATGACTACTTTCCAACCCACGCAGAAGAGTCATCCTATGAAGGTGTACATATGCTAAAGAGATGTACGTTAGATAGGCTTAGACCCTACGATAAGCCGATGGTTAACATTCCCTATACTGCACCTAAAGTAAATCTTAAGTAAATCTGTCTCTTAAGGTAATTCCTTAATTTCCCTTAATTCATGTTAAAGCTACACTTTTCCCCTGATCTTTCAATAAACCAAGCTCTTTCCCAGCAAAAGGCCATTATATATATAACTTGCTTACTGAAATCTTCCTTTCTTTGACTAATTTCTACTCATCCTTCCCTATTCAAGTTAAATGACACTTCTTTGGAGAGCCCTTCCCTGACACCAATCTAAATCAGGTCCCCATGAAACATCTCCTTCATAACCATTACCATAATCCCTCCATTCAACTGACCCATTCACCACTGTACCCCAATAATTAGCATTATGTATGGTTCAGAATAAGTGCCCAATAAGTATTCATCAAATAACTGTGCTAATTAATTCCCCCAGATTTATCTAGCTCCCATTCAGCACCAAGAGATTCTGTTCAAGGGCACCTGGTTGGCTCAGTTAATAGAGCATGAACCTCGGGGCACCTGGGTGGCTCAGTGGGTTAAAGCCTCTGTCTTCAGCTCAGGTAATGATCCCAGGGTCCTGGGATTGAGCCCCACATTGAGCCCCGCATTGGGCTCTCTGCTCAGCAGGGAGCCTGCTTCTCCCATCTCTCTCTCTGCATGCCTCTCTGCCCACTTGTGATCTCTGTCAAATAAATAAATAAAATCTTTTAAAAAAGAAAAAAAATAGAGCATGAGACTCTTGAGATTGTGAGTGTAAGCCCCATATTGGGTGTAGTATTTAATTTTTTTAAAAAGATTTTATTTATTTGAGAGAGAGAGAGAAAGAGAGTGTGTGCTCCTACACGAGCACAAGTTGGGAGGGGAGGGACAGAGGGAGAGGGAGAAGACTTCCCTTTGAGCCGGAAGACTGATGTGGGGCTCAATCCTAGGACACTGGGTTATGACCTGAGCCAAAGGCAGCCGCTTAACAACCAAATGATCCACCCAGGCGCCCCTGGGTATAGTGTTTACTTAAAAATAAATAAATAGATAGATAGATAGATAGATAGATAGATTCTGTTCAAAATTAGGTCTAAGGAATGCCCCATTTATATAGATTCATACATATATCTTAAACTGTGGTTCACACAGTATTGAGTAACCAAATGTATATAATGGAAAGTGACTTTTTATAAAAGTAATCCAACTGAAAAGTGACAAATAAATGATTGGAATATCACCACTGATCCCCAATGAATTAATGGAACTAGTGTCAACAACCACTAACATCACAGAAAAACAAAACAAAACAATACCATATATTATATACTTCCTTACTGAAAGAACACAATACCTAAGACTCCTGCCCAAGGGATCAAACTTGAGTCTGATTAAGCCTCCAAATCTAGCTACTAATTTGCAAAAAAATACAACAACACAGAAATAGGCACCATGAGTATACAATCAGGAATATCCAGGGGGCCCTGGCTGGCTCAGCTGGTAGAGCATGCCACTCTTGATCTCGGGATTGTAAGTTCAAGCTCCACACTGGGTGTAGAGATGACTTTAATAATAATGATAATGATGATATTATTTAATACAATTATTATTATTAATTAAGAATATCCAGACTGAGACAAAGTCTACAAGTCCAAAAGTTTGGATCTTTTAACAGACAAATTATAAGGAAAAGAAAGGAAGGGAGAAGGAATCTGTAAAATAAAGGTATTCAAAAGACATATAATTTTGGGGTTTTTTTAGTTTTTTTTTTTTAAGATTTTATTTATTTGTCAGGGTGGAGGTGGGGAGAGCGAGCCAGCGAGCACACGCACAGGGAGAGCAGCAGGCAGAAGGAGAAGCAGGCTCCCTGCTGAGCAAGGAGCCCAAAACAGAACCCAATCCCAGGACCCTGGGATCATGAACTGAGCCAAAGGCAGACTCTTAACTGACTGAGCCACCCAGGTATCCCTCAAAGACATATAATTTTAAAAAATGAGCAAGATTAACTAAATGCCTAGAGATAAACAGGTCATAAAACTATTAAAAAATAAGGACATTATTATTATTATATTATTTTTTGAAGATTTTATATTTATTTGACATAGACACAGCGAGAGAGGGAACAGAGCCGGGGGAGTGGGAAAGGGAGAAGCAAGCTTACCACCGAGCAGGGAGCCTGAGGTGGGACTCGATCCTAGGACCCTGGGATCATGACCCAAGCCGAAGTCAGATGCCCAATGACTGAGCCACCCAGGTGCCCCGATATTATTATTATTAAAGATAGAATAGAGGTTACTTTTATGAGAAGGAGAGAGCTATGATCAAGATGGGGCACAGAGAAACTTCAGGGTAGCTGAAAGTTCTATTTATTAACCTGAATAATGGCTTCAAGTGTGTTCACTTTATTTGCATTTCCTTTTTTTGCAGGGGCCGGGGGGCGGGGGGGGAGACTGAAGGAGAGGGAGAAAGTCTTAAGCAGGCTCCACACCTGGACAGAGCCCAACATAGGACTCGATCTCACAACCCTGAGATCATGACCTGAGCAGAAATCAAGTCAGATGTTTAACCAACTGAGCCACCAAGCTGCCCCCCTTATTTGCACTTTTTCTTCCTTTCTTCCTTTCCTTCTCTCTCTCTTCCTTCCTTCCTTCCTTTATGGGGAGAGAGAGAGGGTGTGTGCAAGAACAAGCAGCAGAGACAGAAGAAGAAGCAGACTCCCTGCTGAGCAGGGAGCCTGATGCAGGGCTCCATCCCAGGACCCTGGGACCATGACCCAAGCCAAAGGCAGATGCCCAAATGACTGAGTCACCCAGGCACCCCCGCACTTCTTAAGCTACACATTTGTTGTTTACGATCTTGGCACCTGTCTTATCTATAAGAAGGTAAAAACAAACAAACAAACAAAAAAAAACAAAAAAAACCCAACCTGTCCTTCAGAGTTATAATCTCTTTAAATTGGAAGACTCAGACTACAGTACACATCTGTGCCAATGGACACAAGAGCACATATTAAATAAGCATTTGTAAGACTGTAGAAACAACAATGGAAGTTTCTTTTTTTTTTAAATAAATATGTATTTTTAACGAATCTGTGACCATTCTTGTGTTTCTCCTCACTCAAACAGCAAACCCACGCCATCCCTGTAACAGCTGAAAGAGCTGAGTGGGGCAAAGGCACCTGGTAGTGCTAGTTGTATGGCTGTCCAAAGACCAGGTCTGTCCATCTACTATGAAGACAACTCTGTGCTCAGAGAAGCCAGCCCTGAAATGCTGTGCTCTCAAGCAGACACTCCACAACCAAGACTAGATGACAGTCATTTTTACGTTCACACATCACACTAACTGGGTGCTGCCTGGTTGTCAGAAAAACAATAGTTGTCACTTGGGACTGTAAAGCACCTTCTCTCTCTGAGGGCAGAACAATGGAAGCTTCTTTACAAATGCTTTTTAAACTATGTGAAGTAGGGGCACGTGGGTGGCTTAGTCAGTTAAGGGTCTGACTTTTCATTTGGCCAGGTCATGATCTCAGGGTCCTGAGATCGAGCCCCATGTGGGGCTCCTTGCTCAGGGCAGAGTCTGCTTGAGATTCCCCTTCTCCTCCATCTGCTCCTCCATCTGCTCTCATGCTCTCTAATAAAGGTAAATAAGCAAAATCTTAAAAAAAAAAAAAAAGAACTGTGAAATATACTACATGCATATTGGTCTTGATTATGTATTCATATATATAAGTGGTTATTGAATAATAAAAATTTTCCAGGTGTTCAATTCTTTTTGAATTATCCTGAACTTTTTCTTAGATTTTTCTTAGATTTGTAAAGACACTGAAATACTATGTAAAATAAAAAAGGTTATAAGAGGGAATATGTTTAATGATTTTATCAGTAAGACTTCATTTACCTGTACTTGGTTGATTCAATTGCTTTATAACATCTATATGAAATACAGCCTCAAGTTATCTTTGAATGTAACTTTAAAGAACTTTTGTTACTGGAATGTTAAATATTTTAAACGAATTTCATTGCATGTATGTTTTATTCAGTGATCAATACTTCTCTAGCCAGTGATAAACCCTCAAGTCAAGTAGTCTGACTCCTCAAACTACAAGCATCTTCAGTTTAACCAATTTCATATACTAGATGCTAAAAAATCAAGTTATCTATATGTAACAATTTAAAACAGAGATTGGGCACCTGGGTGGCCCAGTCAGTTAAGAATCCAACTCATGGTTTTGGCTTAGGTCATGATCTTGGGGTCATGAGATCATGCCCTGTGTCAGGCTCCATGCTCAGGGTGGAGTCTGCTTAAGACTCTCTCTCCCAGGGGCCCCTGGGTGGTTCAGTGGGTAAAGCCTCTGCCTTTGGCTCAGGTCATGATCCCAGGGTCCTGGGATCCAGCCCCGCATTGGGCTCTCTGCTTGGCAGGAAGCCTGCCCCCCCGCCCGTCTGCCTCTCTGCCTACTTGTGATTTCTGTCAAATAAATAAATAAAATCTTAAAAAAAAAAAAAAAAAGACTCTCTCTCCTGGGCTCCTGAGTGGCTCAGTCTGCCTTTGGCTCAGATCATGATACCAGGGTCCTGGGATCAAGCCCTGCATTGTGCTCCCTGCTTGGCGGGAAGTCTGCTTCTCCCTCTTCCCCTGCTTGTGTTTCCTCTCTTGCTGTCTTTTTCTCTATCAAATAAATGAATAAAATCTTTAAAAAAAAAAAAAAAAGAAAAAGACTCTCTCTCCCTCTCCTTCTGCCCCCCCTTTCTCTTTCTCTCAAATAAATAAAATCTGTAAAAAATTTAAAAAAATAAAATAGAGGGGCACTTGGGTGGCTCACTCAGTTAAGCTCCTGCCTTCAGCTCAGGTCATGATCCCAGAGTCCTGGGATTGAACCCTGCATTGGGCTCCCTGCTCTGTGGGAAGTCTGCTTCTCCCTCACCTTCTGCCTGTGCTCTGCCTGCTTGTGCTCTCTCTCTCTCTTTGTGTCAAATAAATAAATAAATAAATAAAATCTTTGAAAATGCCCATAACCACTAAATTAAGGCTTGTAAATATTTAATATACAGAGTAAAACTAAAATTTATATTCTAAGGAAAACTTTTCTTACAGCACTCCATATATAACTCTATTAAAGCATCTGTCACACTGAATTAAACCTATATTTAAATTTATCTGTCTCCTCTCCACTGGACTAGAATTCCTTGATTGCAAGAGCACGAATTCTGATGTCTTTAGAAAGTACTTAGTAAATGTTCTTTGAAACGGATCAACTATTCTGCCTTTGAAAACTTTATATGGATCTTCACTGGGTATTGATTATTGCCATTCAATATAGGAGTCTTAGTTCAAGGAAGAAGTACAGCATATAGATTTAAAGACCAAGAAATGGAACTCTCCAATATTTAGAGACCTTGGAGATGAGAAAGAACCAATAAAGGAAATCAACCACAGTAGTAAGAGAAGTTTGAAAAAAAGACAAGAGTGATACCTAGGAAGCTAAGTAAAAATGAGAACTAATATTGGGTTTAGCAGTGATTTCTAGTGATTCTTGAGAACTAGGAACCACAGCTTACTGTATAACCCCAAAGTCCGGGAATGAAATGGCCAACGAATCCTAGATGCAGAAAAATGGATGGTTCAGAAAACTGATGGTAAGAGAAGAGCAAATTGGATGAGGAAACAATGACAGAAATTCTATAGTAAGAAAACCCTCTGTGTTGGGACTAGAAATTGAGGGGAAAGTAAAGAACTAAGATTCTCAAACAGAGACAATGAGATGTAGTGGAACGGACACATGCTTTGGAATCAAAATAGTCCAAGATACAAAGGCAGACTCCAATATCAGCCAGCTGTCACCCTTAAAGCCATTCCCTCTCACTGAGGACAATAATACCTCTCTTGCAGAGTCAAGAGATTGAACTAAGTAATACACATGAAAGTGCAAAAAACAAACTACTTGTTCTTATAACCACCCCTTCAGAGTACCATATAGTGCCTAATAAGAAATACTGGGGAGTCACAGTGTCTCTATTTCTTGCATTCCTTAGTGTGAACTAAAAAAACAAGGTATGTAATGCCAAAAGGTCAACCTCAACTAGTTTACTTTTTAAAGATTTATTTATTTATTTATTTGGACCGGGGGTGGGGGGTGAGCAGGGCAGAGGGAGAGTGGAAGAGAAACCTCAACAGACTGCACTGACCACAGAGCCCGACACGGAGGTTGGAGTTGCGGGGTTGATCTCACAACCCTGAGATCACAACCTGAACGCAAACCAAGAGTCAGATGCTTAACTGACTATGCCACCCAGGTGCCCCCTCAACTAATTTAAAGCATCACAACACTAAGACAATCATTTCAGACAAGTTTTTCAACAACTTGGCTGAACTGGACAATTTTTAAAAAGGAGATGTGGCAATCTCAGCTCTCCTCCCTTAACATGACTTATTACCAGATCTCAAATCAGTAAATAATTTAAAAGGAACATTAATTTTTATATATAGGTGAACAAAGGGGAAAGTTCCAATGATCTCTTTTTGAGTTTGTGTTTTGTTCTGAGTAATCTCTACACCTAACATGGGGCTTGACCTCATACCCCAAGATCGAGTCCCATGCTCTTCCAACTGAGCCAGTAAGGTGCCCCCCAATGATCTTTTTCTAAAATAAATAAATAAATAAATAAATAAATAAATAAATAAATAAAATTACTTTAAAACAATGATTCTCAATATTGGCTGAATACTGTAATCACCTAAGGAGCTTTAGAAAATACCGATTCCTGAGTCCTACCTCCCTGTGGCTCTGATTTAATTGTTCAAGCTCCACAAGTGATTTCTTTGGTTTTTTTTTTGTTTTTTTTTTTTTAAATATTTTATTTATTTATTTATTTGACAGACAGAGATCACAAGTAGGCAGAGAGGCAGGCAGAGAGAGAGGAGGAAGCAGGCTCCCTGCTGAGCAGAGAGCCCGACGCGGGACTTGATCCCAGAACCCTGGGATCATGACCTGAGCCGAAGGCAGCGGCTTTAACCCACTGAGCCACCCAGGCGCCCCAAGTGATTTCTTTTAATTAAAAATTTTTTTCCAGGGGTGTGTGGCTGGCTCAGTTGGTACAGAATGTAATTTTTTTTTTTTTTTTTGGTGGGGCAGGGAGAAAAAGAAGGGTGGAGGAAAGAGGGTTAGAGAAAGAATCCCGACCAGGCTCCATGCCCAGGGGAGAACCCCACATGAGGCTCGATCCTACAACCCAGAGATCATGACCTGAGCTGAAATCAAGAGTTGGAGGCTTAACCTACTGAGCCACCCAGGTGCCCTTAGAGCATGTGACTCTTGATTTTGGGGTGGTGAGTTTGAGCCCCAAGTTGGGTACAGAGATTACCTAAAATAAAATCTTTAAAGTGAGTAAGTAAGTAAATAAATCATTTACCCCAGCTTTATCAAAGATATTACTGACATATATCATCGTGTAAGTTTAAGGTATCCAACATGATGATTTGATACATGTATATATTGGGAAATGATTACCATGATAAGGTTGATTAACATAAACATCATTTCACATAATTACATCCCAGGTGATTTTAACTATAGAGCAGGGTGAGAATCACTACTTTAATGTTTATATAGGAGGAAAATAGATAATGATACCAAATAAAGTAGGTGTCTCATATGGTCAAGATTTCAAAGTAATAACAGCTCCGTTTGTGAAATCAAACTTGTTTTACAGAGGCATTGTAAAATACAGATGTCCTACTAGCCTCAATTTTATAAGTCAGGCTAATTCACTGGAGGGTCGTCTGTTGGTTGTAAGAAGAAACCAGCAAAAACTGTACTACTCTGGGATCATACCTATTACATCTTTGCCTTGAAAATATTACTTAGCTTAACATACCAGGGACACATTCCTTTCATCCTTTAGGATGCTCACCTCTTCTGGGAAATTCTCCCTCAACTCCAAGCCCACAGGGGATTTCTTCCCCTTTTAATTTTTAGAATCCTTTACTATTAGACCAATTTGTTTGGCAGTTAAATAACATTACAATAGTAATTTACATTTTTATATTTCCTTCATCAAAAAACCCTGTACTAAAAATCTGTCTTGTTCCATAACAAATTGTTAAGTAAGTTCCTCACACTTCTTATTGCCCTGTACCTGGCTTATGTGACCTTTCCAAGTCTGACCCTGGTGCCTGCCTACTTTTCCAGCCTCATCTCATTGCTCTGTGACTTTCTACTTTTGAGCTCTAGCCACAGTGGCCTTTCTTTCAATTCCTTGGATGTACCATGCTCCATTCTACCACACATATTTTGCATTAATTATTCTCATTGCCTGGAATGTTCTTTACCAAGCTATTCACCCTTAAGATCTCCATTCATTCATTAATTCTTCAGAGAAGCCTTAAATTAAGTCAAGTCTCTCTGTTAAACATTTTCATATATAATACTATATTATCTTCTAGATTTTAGCACAGTATAAAGCATATATACAGCATGTATATACGATATACATAAATATATATATATTTAAATGTATATGTATGTATATTTAAAGCACACATATACTGTTGGCACATGGCATTTGATTACTTGATTCCCTCACTAAATTACAAGCTCCATGAGGGCAAAATCATGCCTGTTTGCCCTCACCATCAAATCCCCATACCCCACACGGTGACCAGCACACATAGGCACTTGGTAAAATATTGAATGAATAAAAAAGAATAATTCAAAATCATTTTCTACATTCTATTTTTTAAGGCCTAAATTTACAAATACCTAAGAACTGAGATGTTTATATTTACAACTAAACTTTCCTTCTCCTTTTTTGAGTCTGTCATGATTACTCAAAAAAGATACCTTGCCTTTTGGGTCACAATATCCACTTTCAGGCCATCCCTGACTCTGCTTCAGGTAGGATCAAAGGATGCTTCTGCTTAAGGAGTGTAGGTAGTAGGGGGAAAAATGGGGCTCTGGAATTAGATGTAAATCCAAATGTTGGTTCTAACTAACTGTAAATCATATAATTTCTGAGTCTATGGTTCTCATCTATAAAATGGGGCTAATACCTATCAATGTAAGGCATCTAGAGGATACAGTGTAAATTAGGAAAATATTAGTTTTCCTTAAACTTGCCACAATTCTATCCTTCAAGGTATGACTCAGATACCGTCTTTTCCATCAAGCCCCAAATTCTCCAGCTGGAAGAAACTTCTTCTACTCTTTTACAGCAATTACACTGATCTTTGGCTTTATAGTTATTTATGATTGTATCATCACCAAGACTAAGCTCCTTAGAAGCAGATCCTATATCTTTTTTATCTTTGAATCCGAAGTACCAAGCAGATAAATTTAAACCATTAGGCATGAAAAACCTTAAGAAAAGCAAAATTACACCATTTCTATGGTAAAGATCTCCTTAGAGAACTTAACTTCCCAATGGATATCAATTCAAGAAGGAGTATCCTTAGTTTTTTTAAAGTGACCAATTAGAAATGGTATGTTACAGTGGTTCAAAATATCTAAATATTACCATCATAAAAACTATACTTATCCAAGGCCTACTACATGACTAGCACTTTACATATATAATTACTAACCTTTAGAAGAAATTGTTAGACAGAGTATATGTTTTGTAAATAAAGAAATGGAAACCCAAAAAGTTACATCATCTCTTGGTCTGGGTCATGAAGCAAGCAGGCTAGGATTTTAACTGGGACTCTCTGACTTGAAAGCAAAGCCTTTCCACTATACAATGCCATCTTTCACAGACATGTTCCATATATTGTTAGACATTCATCCTAATGGAACCTTATGCAGTAAGACATTGGTCAGCCGGACAAAATAATACATTTTAAAAGTCTAACCTTTAAATGTCCTTCACCGGTGAGGAATTCAGAGTAACCTGCATCAGTGGCCAGCAAACCTACAAACTGCATGCTGGGCCGTTGTTGTATAAAGGCTTCAACAGCTTTATCTGTCACATGCTTCCTCCCAGAAACATCCAGGGAGACAAGGTTGGGTAGGATGTCTTTTTGTTCTAGTAAGCGAAGAGCTATGTCTGATGTAAACTGTTTATCGTCTGAAATGTCAAGATGATTCAGATGTTTTAGTTCCCGCACAACATCCAATATCTGGGTAGTTGTCATTTTTAAACACTTCAAGTGGTGCATGGTTAGAGACTTGAGTCGGTCTTTGCAGGCCAGCAAAGCTGTGATGTCTGTGATTGAGGTGTTAGAAATATCCAGGCTCTCTAATCTTGGCAATGAGGCAACCTCAGCGAGGTCTTCATTGTAAAAGAGAACATTGGTGATGCTTAACGCTCGAAGGCCAGAAAGCCGGCTGAAGCACCGCTCGTAAGGATCTTCGAGGGAAAGAGTTAACGAGTTCAGCACTAGACACTGGAGATTTTGCTGGATCCATTTGTTACTGCCAAGCCCACTGATGATGTCTGTAATCGTGATGTCTGCATTCACACCTGTAGCATCAAGTTCCACTAACTTGTGATGGCAGAAGGCTTTCCGGAAAGCAACAGCAGAGATCTTGGCTTTGCGAATGCAAGCACGCTTTAAGCGCATCTGGTTGCCCCTGAAAATACCTACAGTTCCATCATTCAGTAGACCTGGAAAAAAAACAAGCAACACTTCAATTTCAAAAAATAATTCAAGAATAGCTAAAATTTCCAGCATACTTACATTTCCAAAGCACACCCATGTAACAATATTTCATTTAATATACATAACAATTCCGAGGGGTAAGAATATTATGATTACAACTTAGAGATGAATACACTAGGGTGAGAAAAGTGGCTTTCCAAGGTCACAGAGCTAGCAAGTGACTGTGGTAGATCTTACAGATATTCACTAACATCTGGTTCTACTTGCCTTCCTGGACATGTAGACAGCTACATTTCCCATCCTACCCTTGGAATTAGATGGGGCTATGTGCCTAGTTTTGACCAATGGCCTATAGGCTGAAGCACCTGAGAGCCAGTACATGATTTCCCATGCTATCTTTTCCCGCTATGACAAATGAGAAGTCTTCAAGTTCTAGACAGAATAGATTTCTGAAAGTGGAGCCTCCATCAGCTTGGATCCAAGAGTGACCATGGAGCACAACCCTCCACGGATTTGCAGCATTTATGTACCATGAGTGAGGTAAAACAAACTTTATGTTAAGCTATTGAATCTGGGGAATTAATTGTTACCAATACATTACTAGTCTATCCTTCAATTTCACTATAATACATTATTATACACACAAACATACATACATACATACATACATACATATATATATGATCTTTGAATGAATAAAAAAGAGTAATATATGTGTGTGTGTATGTGTGTGTATATATATATACGCACACATATATTTAGCACATGCTTATCTACAAATCATTCAGATCACTGGCTAGATCTGAAATCTTATTAAAAGGATCTAGAGGTTAGGGGTGCCTCGGTGGCTCAGCCCTTACGAGTCTGCCTTTGGCTCAGGTCATGATCCCGGGGTCCTGGGACAGAGCCCCGCATCTGGCTCCTTGCTCAGCAGGAAGCCTGCTTCTCCCTCTCTCACTCCCCCTGCTTGTATTTCCTCTCTCTCTGCCCAATAAATACAAAATAAAATCTTAAAAAAAAAAAAAAAAAGGACCTAGGGTATAGTCAACTTTCTGTCAGATTAAATTCAAATAAAGTGGATACAGGAACCTTTTAAAGTCCCTTAGAGATCTACGTGACTAGCAATTAACAGTGCCAGAAGTATATGATGCTTTGGAACCACAGCAATCTCAACAATATCACCTATCAATTAAACAACATCTCCTGTGAAAGTAACAGGCATGCGAATAAAAGATAGCCTAAGAACAGTCCAGGGTGAGTGTACAGTTGGGACCAGGTAAATAAATAACCTGGAGTCAAGGGAAGAACTCTAAGTGGCACCTCAGCAGACTCATACTAAACAGATTCATACAGCTTGGGCTAAAGATGCAGCTAAGGGTCACCTTTGTATTAGAACTAAAGTTTGGTTGTTTTTTTTTTTTTTTTTTAATTTGACAGACAGATCACAAGTAGGCAGAGAGGCAGGCAGAGAGAGACAGGAGGAGGAGGCAGGCTCCCTGCTGAGCAGACAGCCCGATGTGGGACTCAATCCCAAGACCCTGAGATCATGACCTGAGCCGAAGGCAGAGGCTTTAACCACTGAGCCACCCAGGCGCCCCAGAACTAAAGTATTTTTTTAAAGGGAACACTGCTTTCCAGTGGATTTTGCAGACTTATTTATGGTTAAAAGTTAAAATCAAGAAAAACCTTTACCTGTCACAGTAGACAAAAATGACTACATATTAAGAACTCCATTATTCTAGAGCTATACTGTCCAAACCAGTAGCTACCAGCCACACACAGCTATTGAGTACTTGAAATGCAGATAGTCCAAACTGAGCTTTGCTGTAAGTGTAAAATATACATCAGATCTTGAAGATTTAGTAAAAATATATATATATATATAAAATATCTCATTAATAACTTTCATATTGACTACATGTTAAAATGGGATTCTGGATGTACTGGCTTGAATAAAATTATGAATTAGTTTCACCTTTTTCTACTTTTAAAATGTGGCCACTAGTAAACTTAAAATGATCTACGTGAGGGTGCCTGGGTAACTGAGCTCAGCTCTGTCTTCAGCTCAGATCATGATCCCTAGGTCCTGGGATTGAGCCCTGTGTTGGGCTCCCTGCTCGGTGGGGGGCCTGCTTCTCCCTCACCTACTCCCCCTGCTTGTGCTCTTTCTCTCCCTCTCTCTGTCAAATAAATAAAATTTTAAAAAATAAAATAAAATAAATTACATATGTGCCTCACAGTTGTGGCTCATGTTTTATTTCTCTTAGGCAGTGCAGTTCTAGAGATAGTGTTTTAAACTACCGGAATTCTATTTCAGGGGAGTAAATTTCATAGTAAGGTTCCAGCCATTGAGCAGTTATTAAACAATCACTATATGTCAAACACTACCAAATGTGTATACAAAGAAAATTAAGCTATGCCCCTATACTCAAAGAATTCAAAATTCCAAGGAGTGAAAGCGTTAAACAATGTAACAAAATGAGATCTATGGTATATCAGAGTCAAGTACAAAGTACCATGGAAACAAAGAAAAGGAAGCAACCCATCATTCCTGAAGACCTAGAAAGATTCAACAGAAGAGGTAATCTTTGAGTAAGTCCTTCAAAGATGAAGGAAAAATTCAAGGAGGGAGAAAGAAGGTGAGGGGGTATTAAAGGAAGACCAAATAAAGTTTTAGCGCATAAATATATCAAATCGATTATGTTGTACACCTGAAACTAATATATGTCAATTTTATCTCAATTTAAAAAAGATTTTTTTTTAAGATTTTATTTATTTATTTGACAGACAGAGATCACAAGTAGGCAGAGAGGCAGGCAGAGATTGAAGGGGAAGCAGGCTCCCTGCTGAGCAGAGACCCCCCCATGCAGGGCTAGACTTTCACTACTGCCCAACAGTAATGAGGCCACCTCACCCCAACAAGGTGTCAGTGGAGGCCAACTGGGGAGAGAAATAAAGTACTCACACTCCTCTCAGCTAGAGAGATATCAGTAGAATCCTAGTGGGGAACCAGAATGCCATTCCCTGCAAAACAGTAATGAGAAGCCCCATATCTTGGGTGTCAACAGAAGTCACATGGAAACCAGAACATTTACCCCAATCTGGCAATAACAAGGCAGTGCCTCTACCTTCCCCTGCTGGAGTGGTGTCAGAGATATAAACTAAAACAGAAAAGTCTCCTAATATCCTAAATGTCCAGATTTCAATAAAAAATCACTCATCATACCAAGGACCAAAAAGATCTCAAAATAAAAAAAAGAAAATCTATAGATGTCAATACTGAGATAATACAAATGTTAAATTTGACAGATTTTAAAGAAGCCATCATAAAAATGCATGTGAGCAATTATAAACATGCTCAAAAAGAAATAAAAATAGAAAGCCGAAGCAAAGAAACAGAACATATAAAGAACCAAATGGGGCGCCTGGGTGGCTCAGTCGGTTAAGTGTCTGCCTTCAGCTCAAGTCATGATCTTGGGGACCTGGGATTTGAGTCCTGTGCTGGGCTCCCTGCTCAACAGTGAGTCTGCCTGTCCCTTGCCCTCTGCCCCTCCCCACAACCACTCATGCTCTCTCTCTCTCTCTCTGAAGTAAATAAAGAAAATCTTTAAAAAAGAAGAACCACCACCACCACCACCACCACCACCACCAAATGGAAATCTTAGAACTGAAAAACAAAACAATGGTTTTGCTCTCAAATTTTGAAATCATATATATACATATATATGTAGTAAAACAGGTTACTCCTGGCCTCTCTGGTCAATAATCTACATTAAGTAAATTTTTCTAATAACTAAATTTAAGTCTCTACATTTAAGAGTAATAGAATTAAAAGAGCAAAGAATTATAAAAAGAGCATGAGATCTAGAAATCAATCCTATGTTTAAATCCTGATTCCAACATTTATTTGCTCTTTGACACTAGACAAATTATTCCACAAGTCTAAGATCCCTTATCTGTGAAAGGAAGACTCCTTATCTATAAAAGATAAGATTCTTTATCTGTTGTATGCTTGGCACTTTGTTAAGTATTGAATAATTATATTTCCCTCACAGGTACTGCTAAAGATTAAATAAGACAATACATATAAAAATCATTCTGCAAACTGAAAGCACTACACAAATGTCATTACTATATCTGAAGGAAATCTTTCTAGATTATCTTCCCCTTCTTTCAAATATAAACATACTGAAGAATCACCCATCTTTTTTCCATGACCAATAACTGTACTTGCTACAATGTATTTAAGCCAAATCTTCCTTTACCATCATGTTATCCACTTGGGTTGTTAGTTGTTCCCTTCAGATTATTAATTCTTAATTTGTCATGGTAATTAGGACCGTGTACATTTAAGAATATGCTGTAGGTTATCTACACTGATGTGGGTGTTATCTAGATGTATCTGTGCGATGAGGTAAGCTTAGGATCTTCCTACTTTGCCATCTCAGTATTCCCATTTAAGAATACACTCTAAATGAGGAGTCCTCAAGGGCTTCTTCTTCTTCTTCATTTTTTAAATTTACTTGAGAGAGAAAAAGACAGAGACAGTATGAACAGGGGAGAGAGGGAGACTCCCTGCTGAGCAAGGAGCCAGATGTGGGGCTCAATCCCAGCACCCTGGGATCATGACCTGAGCAGAAGGTAGACACTTAACCAACTGAGACACCCAGGCACCCCTAAGGGCTTCTTTCAAGAACTGAAGTACAGAAGCCGAAATGCAAGGATTTCACCCCAAAGCATTCTTTTCTTTCTTTCTGTTTTAGGCTATAAACAGTTGAGGTGACCAGCAATGTGACCTCCAGGGAAGAGGGGTACTATTCAGGGAATATAAGCCCTCAGTCACCTAGGAAGTCTAGCTGACTGTTCAAGGATGCAATCCACAATGTTTCAAAAGGTATTACTCTTTTTTTTTTCCCCCCCAAAAGGCATTATTCTTTTCAATTTAATCCCAAAACAGATACGGCTGACCATGTCAAGGTATAAAAATTTAGATTAGGTCATAATATAACACAGAGGCATTAGATGGCAAATATCTTATTCTGATTCCTGGCTCTTAAACACACATTTCCTAGAAAACTTTTAGCACCATGACACAGAATAAGCAACGATTATGACAAAGGAATCAAAGATCCCAATAAATAAAATCTTTAGCATCAGGCTTATTTTAATAAAAACTGCTACCAATATAATTTTTCTTTTGAATTGGCCAAATTAAAAAATCTGAATGTAAATAAGTTAAGATTTTCTAAAATCATTATGGTATTAGAAAAAATATTATAAATTCTAAAAGTATTCATAGAACTTTTTTCCATTTGACATTTCCATATGAAAATATTCAAATACACAGAAAAACTGATGAAACTTTTTAAATTTTTGACAAAATTGGCATTATGTTCTTTTGCATATTGTCAGTAGTATCCACTCTTTTTTGTTTTTCAATTTTTTGTATTTTAATTATTACCTATCTTAATCTACATCTGACAAATTCATAAGTTGAATTTCAAGCTTGTCATGTAATATACAACACAGCCTGGAAATACTATAAGGTTTTTTTCCCACAGATTGCTTCTCCAATTTTTATTTTTACTACTGAAATATAGTTGACATACAATATTATGTTAGTTTTAGGTTAGTACTATATACTCTTGTTTTTTTTGCAAAGAGATTAATTCAGAACACTTTTTGGTGAATGAGGCCAGAAATAACATTGAGGTAATACAAATGAGCACATTAAGTTATTTCTCTGACCCTGTTTTCTCATCTGAAGGCAGCTTGAAAAGAAGAGGTAGAAAACACATTCTGATGACACTACTCTGGAGGATAATTATTTAGTTACACTTATTTGAAAACTGCCTCCATTATTTTACCCATATAAAGCATTTGCCACAGAGCTAGTATACAATAACAAGTATTCAATAAATGTTAGCTGCTAATATTAGCTATCAATAGTTATATTTCAAAAAGAATCTGGCAAATTAAGACTCTACTTAACATTTATTCCTTTGATTTACAAGATTAGTTATATGTATATATATTTAAATTGAATATGTTAAGCATAGTCATTAAATTGAGACCAAAAAGAAATGAAAGCACTGACATAATCTCTTAAATTGTTGTGCAGCTTTGTAAGGAACCTTTAACTTTACCATATATAGTACCTACTGGTATCAACCCAGTTCCTTTGGTAGGCTAAATTCAGAGACTACAGACTTGAGCAACTCAGTGAAAACCAAGAAGTTCAAACATTTTCTTTCTAAAATTATTCTAAAATACCTCAATTATACCTTTATTTCTCCCACCCTTCCTTATACATTATCTGGATTCATACTTTATATATATAAAGCCACAGCAAAGTGTACAGTATTCTCTGGCATATAGAACAGGAATATCTCTAATGTGGTTGTAGGAAGATTGTGTGGCAGTGAAAACAGCACAGACTTGGAATCAGACTTCGATCTGAACTAGGACTCTACTATTTACTAGCATTATGACCTCTAACAAGTTACTTTTCTGAATCAGTTTCCTTATCTGTATGTAAATGGGATTATAATAGTTACCTTTTTTTAATAGTGGCTATTTTATAAGGTTTTAGAGAAAATTCAAGGAAAACATAAAATTCCTAGCACGAAACAGATAATAGGTAAATGATAGTAATTATTATTGCCACATTGTCATTCTATTTTATAGTTGTGAACAAATTATATTTCCTACTTGAAAGAGTTTATAAACTGAAATTAAAAATGGCATTATCTATTTCAACTTAAAACTTAATCAGAAATAACAAAAATCCCCTACATAAACAGAATTCCACAGATAAGACTCTCCCAACTTATTTTAAAAATTCGTTTTTGAAAACAGAAGTACTAAATTAGCTATGCTTTCCCAATTCAAAGGTCAAAAGAAGAAACTCGTTTTTCCGTAATAGTGTTTATTTTTCCCACTGCCAAATGAAGACGTAAGGTATTTTATACCAGCAAACTTCTAAAGAGATATTTTGAAAGATAAGTTATTTTGGGGGCGCCTGGGTGGCTCAGTGGGTTAAAGCCTCTGCCTTCGGTTCAGGTCATGATCTCAGGGTCAAGGGACCAAGCCCGCCTCAGGCTCTCTGCTCAACAGGGAGCCTGCTCCCCACCGGCTCCCCCGCCCCCCCGCCTCTCTGCCTACTTGTGATTTCTCTCTGTCAAATAAATAAATAAAATCTATATAAAAAAAAAAAGTTATTTTTGCCATGGGAAAAGCAGAAAAAGAAGAAGAAAGAAAAAGAAAGAAAGAAAGAAAGAAAGAAAGAAAGAAAGAAAGAAAGAAAGAAAGAAAGAGCAAGCAATTTTCCTAGATTAGAAAAGAAAAATGCTTATTCCAAATTACAAAGTAAGTGGCAGGACAGGAAAAAATAAATGAATTCCTTTTCCTGGAATCAGACTCATCTGGCCTTTTCTAAGAAAATAATTAAATGCCACAGCAGCACTCAAAATCCAATGCCAATTAACAGCACATAATTCTTATTTCCTCTGTGTATTTTTTTTACCATGAAAAGCCATAGTCTGAAGCAGTCGATCAGCCACCTCCTGTGGGAATACTCCAGGTTCCTGCAGACACAATGTTCCATCTTGTCTTGCTGAACAGAACTTCTCAAGGTGAGTAGTCAGGAAATTCAAGCAGATATCAAGTAAGGAATAGGGAGATGCCTCCTCCTTGGAGCCCAGGAAAAAACATAAAGGGAACACAAAAGCCAACAAGTTAGTTTCCAGAAAAATAGAAAACAAAACTTTCATGAACTCATTCAAGAAGTATTTTACTCATTGTCTACCATATGTTAGATACTGTGTTAGATGCTGGGAATACAATAGGTAACCCATGTTCTCAAGAGGCAGAAGAGAAACGTTTAAACAAATATTTACATAAAATATATTACATACTGTATTAGAAGACATATTGAGTAGTATGTAAGTACAAGCAGGGTGTCCTAATCAGACAAGGATGGTCAGGGAAGACCTCAAGGTATAGCAGATTAATCTTCCTAAATTACCACCCATGACCACCCCCTGGTCAACTCTTCCACAAATTTCCATGGGCCTAAAGACAAAAAATAAAATTCTTAGATTGTTAGACTGATGCCTGAGTCCTTCCAAAATCTAGACCAAATTTACTCTCAAACTTGATATCCCACAAAATCCCCATCCCAATCTGATAATTCAAATATGATGAATTTATTTGGGTAAAAGAATTTGCTATAGGTGTTAACATCCTCAAAACTGAAAAAAGGTTAACACTGTTATTCCAGTCTGAGGAATAAAGAACTAATCAAATAAGCACAAAGATTTAAGTGTAAGGGTTTTAACTATAGAAATAAACACTATAAATGTCCCCAGTAGTAACAATATAATTAAAATATAATTATAGTAGCTATCATCCATTAGGTGCTTTTATGACTGTGCTGAGTATCTTACATTTATTATCCATTATTTCACTTATTCCTTCATCCCATTTTATTTTTATTTTTTTAATAATTTTAAAAAAGATTTTATTTATTTAACATAGAGAGAGATCACAAATAGGCAGAGAGGCAGGCAGAGGGGGAAGGTGAAGCACGTGCCCCGCTGAGCAGAGAGCCTGACGTGGGGTTCGATCCCAGGACCCTAAGATCATGACCTGAGCAGAAGGCAGAGGCTTAACCCACTGAGCCACCCAGGCGCCCCCCTTCATCCCATTTTAAAAAGTAGTCCAACATTATCTTCATTTTTGAAGTTTTGGGGTGGATTTGTTTGTTTCTTTTTAATCTGATAGAAAGAGAGCACAAGCAGGGGAACTGGGAGGAGAAGCAGACTCACTGCCAAGCTGGGAGCCCGATGTGGGGCTTGATCCCAGGACTCTCGGGCCATGCTTTTCTCTCAGACCATGATCTGAGCCAAAGGCAGACGCCCAACCAATTGAGCCACCTAGGCACTCCCATCTTTAAAGTTTTAATTGGAAAACTGGCTCAGAAAAGTAACATCTTTCTCAGCATTCTGCATATAGTCAGTGATAAAGTATAGTGTCAAATTAAAAACTGACTCAGGAGCACAACTCTTAGCCACATTATACTATACATGTGACATTTTAATGGGAGCTATTAAACATTACATTTCAAAAATATAGGGGCACCTGGGTGGCTCAGTGGATTAAGCTTCTGCCTTCAGTTCAGGTCATGATCCTGGGGTTCTCAGGATTGAGTCCCACATCATACTCCCTGCTCAGTGGGGAGCCTGCTTCTCCCTCTCCCTCTGCCCCTGCTCTCTCTCTCACTCTAGGTCGTTTACTCTCTCTCTCAAATAAATAAATAAAATCTTAAAAAAAAAAAAATGTCAAGGAATTGACAACAACAAAACACTACCAGAACATTAAAAAGAAAAAAAGTTCAGCAGGGCTGTAGGATATAAGTTCTACTTTATTTACAATACATCATATCAATTATATCTATACGATTATACTGAACAATCTGAAAGTGAAATGAAGAAAACAATTCCATTTACAATAGCATCAAAGAGAGTAACATATTTAGAAATACATTTTAGGAAAAAAGTATAAAATAAAAAATTAAAGCAAATTCAAATAGAAAAACATCAATATTCATAGATCAGAAGACTTAATATTGTTAACTGTTCTATAGTTTCAATACAATCCTTATCAAAATTCAACTTACTTTTTCACAGAAATTAATAAGCTCATCCTAAAATTCATATGGAAATACAATGGACCTAGAATAACTGAAATAATACTGAGAAAAAAAACCAATTTGGAGGACTCACACTTGTCAATTTTAAAACTCACTACAAAGCTATAGTAATAGAAACACTGTGGTACTGGCATAAGAATATATATATACATATACATATATATATGTATACATATATATATGCACACACACACACACACACATATATATCTCAATGAAACAGAACTGTGAATCCAAAAATAAACTCTAATATTTATGGTCAATTTTTTTTTTCCTATGGTCAATATTTTAGACAAGGATGCCTGCACAATTCAATGAGCAAAAGAACAGGTTTTTAAACAAATGGTGCTGGGACAACTGGACATGCAGAAGGATGAAGACAGTGTCCTACCTCATGTCATATACAAAAATTAACTAAAGATGGATCAAAGACATAAATGTAAGAACTAAAATTATAAAGCTCTTAGAAGAAAACACAGGTATAAATCTTCTTGGTTTTGTGTTAGTAAATGGTTTCTTAGATACAGCACCAAAAGAACAAACAACTAAAGAAAAGTAGAACATAAGCTGAACCTCATCAAAATAAGAAAATTTGGGGGGCACCTGGCTGGCTCAGTTGGTTAAGCATCCACCTTCAGCTTAGGTCACAATCCCAAGATCCTGGGATGGAGCCCCACATTGGTCTCCCTGCTCAGTGGGGAGTCTGCTTCTCCCTCTGTCCCTCCCCCAGCTCATGCAAGCACATGCTCTCTTTCTCGCTCTCAAATAAATAAAATCTTAAAAAAAGAGAAATTTTTGTCCTTCAAAGATCATCATCAAGACAATGAAAAGAAAGACCACAGAATGGGAGAAACTATTTGCAAATCATATATCTAAGGAGAGATATGAATCTAGAATATAAAAGTAACTGGATGGGAGGATGGGGTAACTGGGTGAGGGGGATTAAGGAAGGCACATAATGTCGTGAGCTCTGGATGTTATATGCAACTGGTAAGTTATTGAACACTACATCTGAAACTAATGATGTACTGTAAGTTGGCTAATTGAATTTAAATTAAAAAGGAAAAAAAACTTGTATTTTAAAACAAAAAAATATATATATAAATAACTCTTATGACTCAACAATAAAAAGCCAACTCAATTAAAAACGGGCAAAGGTCTGAATAGACATTTCTCCAAAGAAATACAAATGCCCAAAAATCAAATTAAAAAAAAAAAAAGGAAAAAAATAATCAAATGAAAATATGCTCGAGGGGCTCCTGGGTGGATCAGTGGGTTAAAGCCTCTGCCTTCGGCTCAGGTCATGATCCCAGGGTCCTGGAATCGAGCCCCACATTGAGCCCCACATCAGGTTCTCTGCTTGGCAGGGAGCCTGCTTCTCCCCCCACTCTGCCTTCCTCTCTGCCTACTTGTGATCTCTGTCTGTCAAATAAATAAAGTCTTTAAAAAAAAAAAAAGAAAGAAAGAAAAAATGCTCAAAATCATTAATGACCAGGGAAACGCAAATCAAAATCATAATGAAATAACACCTCACATCCATTAGGGTGGTTAAAATCAGGGAGTCAGATACTAAGTGTTGGTGAAGATGTACAGAAACTGCAACTCTCATACATTGCTGGTAGGAATATAAAATGATGCAGACACTTTGGGAAAAAGTCTACCAATTACCATATAACCTAGTAATATGACCCCTGGGTATTTACCCAAGAGAAATGGAAAACTTGTACATGAAATGTTTATAGAAGCACTATTCATAATAGTTAAAAGGTAGAAACACCACAAATATCCATCAACTGATGAATGGATAAATAAAATATGGCTTATCTACATAATGGAATACTATTTATTTAGCAAAAAAAGGAATCCTGATATACCACACAACATGGATGGACCCTGAAAATAGTATGCTAAGTGGGGCACCTAGCAGGCTCAGATGGAAGAGCATGCAACTCTTGATCTCGCGTCGTGAGTTCAAGCTCCATGTTGGGTATAGAGATTACTTAAAATAAATAAACAACTTTTTAAAGATTTTATTTATTTATTTTGCATGAGACTGAGAGAGCACAAGCAGGGGGTACAGCAGAGGGAGAGGGAGAAGCAAGCTTCTAGTTGATCAGGGAGCCCGATGTAGGGTTCCATCCCAGGACCCTGGGAATGACCCGAGCCGAAGGCAGATGCTTAGCTGATTGAGCCAGCTAGGTGCCCCAATAAATATATATAACTTAAAAAAATAGTATGCTAAGTGAAAAAAGCCAGTGACAAAAGATCATATATTGTATGATTCCATTTATATAAAATATCCAAAATAGGCAAATCTATAGAGAAAGTAGAATACTGGATGCCAGGGCTGGGGGGAGGAGGAGTTGGAAAGAAAATGGGAAGTAAATGCTAATGGTTACAGGGGTTCTTTTTGGGGTGATGAAAATGTTCTAAAATTCATTGTGGTTACAGTTAGACAACTCTATGAATATATTAAAAACCACTGAATTGGGACACATTTTAAATGGGTGAACTACATGGTATATGAATTATGTCTCAATTAAGTTGTCATAAAAAATATTTATAGGGGTGCCTGACGGGCTCAGTTGGTAGAGCATGTGACTCTTTATCTCAGGGTTGTGAGTTCAGGCCCAATGTTGGGCATGGAGCTTACTTTTAAAAAAAGTAATTGAGGGGCGCCTGGGTGGCTCAGTGGGTTAAAGCCTCTGCTTTCGGCTCGAGTCATGATCCCAGGGTCCTGGGATCAAGCCCCACATCGGGCTCTCTGCTTGGCGGGGAGCCTGCTTCCTCCTCTCTCTCTGCCTACTTCTCTGCCTACTTGTGATCTCTGTCAAATAAATAAAATCTTAAAAAAAAAAAGTAATTGATAAAACTAAATAAATATAAGACTAGAAATAAATAAATCAAAATATTAAAGTTAACTTTTGGTCATATGTTATCAGTTTCTTCTCCGAAAAAATAAAGAAAAAATCAAACTTTCTATGCAGCACAGATTTCTATAATCAAAAAACATTATTAAAATATTTACATATTATTTTACAGTTTATAAAGCACTTTCACATTCACATATTTGATATTATAATAACTGAGTAAAGTGGGTAACAAACACATTATTTTATAAAGAAATAGCCTTCATAAAAGTTAAATGGCTGACCCAGAGTGACACAGACTACTCGGCAGCCCAACCCTATTATTTGTTCTCTTTTTCTACATTAATAAAATCTTTTATTATCTGAACACACAACCACCTGTAATAAAGACTACATATCCCAGGTTCCTCTGCAGCTAGACGTAGCAAGGACACATTAGAAAAATTTCAAAGGAAATAATTCATCAAATTCAACTTCTGCCACACAGAACTTTGCTTATTCTCTCTTATTTCCTGAGTTGTAACAATGAATTCTTCCTGCTTCTTCTATTCTTTATTGTACCATCATCCTAAATGTTAAAAATTCATTAGTCAGATGAAACAAGCTACACTTTCAACTCATTTGGTAAATTTCAAAATAATCTATTTTGCAGAAGAGAAAATGGATGAAGTTGTATAATTGTCGGAGGGAAGATACATAAACCTTTTTTTTTTAAGATGTTATTTATTTATTTGACAGAGAGAGATCACAAGTAGGCAGAGAGAGAGAGAGAGGGGGAAGCAGGCTTCCTGCTGAGCAGAGAGCCCGATGTGTGACTTGATCCCAGGACCCTGAGATCATGACCTGAGCCGAAGGCAACGGCTTAACCCACTGAGCCACCCAGGTGCCCAATATATAAACCTTTTTGAGAACATACTTTTAGCAAGACACTTAGCAGAACAAACCCAGGAAGTAATGAACACTTAGAATACTTAGTAATCATTCTTTTTTTATTTTTAAGAGATTTTTATTTATTTATTTGACAGCGCACACACAGATGGGGAGTGGCAGGCAGAGGGAGAAGCAGGCTTCCTGGAGAACAGGGAGACAGATGCAGGGCTCTATCCCAGGACCCTGGGATCATGACCTGAGCCAAAGGCAGGCACTTAACTGAGCAACCCAGATGCCCCAATATAGGACCTTTTCAAATTTACATACCAGTTTTTAATATAATATCTCAGCTGATACTCAAAGTGGGCCTGTGATATGAACAAAGATAATCACCCCCATTTAAAGATGAAGAACAGAGAGGTTATGTATCAAGCCAGTGACAGAACTAGAACTGTAATTAGGTTATCTAAGATCTACTCCAAAACCTAAACTGCCACGATTCCCCAAATCCTAGTAATTAAAGCTAAAACAGAAGTATTGAGAGATCAGTGCTCCTACCTTATTTTTAAACAAACAGCAGCACAGGAAGACTAAAAAAAGAAACGATAAAGCAGAAGCTAGAACTCAGTGTCTAAACAATTCATCTCCTGGAAATTCCTGCTCAGATTTTCCCCTTAACAGCTAGATACACCACTGCCAGAGGAACACAGCTCCTACTAAAATAGCAGGAGAGAGGAAGGAGGTCAAATCTGACTTTATTTGGATCACAAAGTAATCTACACAATTCTAAAGATAAAAGAATTTCTAGGATGAACAAACAGGAAAGTTATTTTTAATTAACTGAAATGGATTCTACTCAATCTGACCTAACGCGGGTCTTTAATACGCAGCTCCTATTGATGCACTTAAGTGTTACTGAATGCAACCTACTATTTATTTAACACGGTTCCTTAAGCAATGTAACAGGCACTTTGACAACTGAGCCTTTTTTTTAGATTAGTAGTTTTACATGGGAACATCTCACATGTCCTTCAAATTCAGTCAAACATCACTAGTTCGGGGATGCCTTTGTTAACTTCCAAGGCAGAATTTTACTCTCAGCACCTGACAAATTAAATTGCACGTAACAACAGCTATTAGGTACTGAATGACAGCTATGTGGTACTAGGCACTAATCTAGCTTCTTTACATATGCTTGCAATCTTCAAAAGTTTGTTTTGAACAAGGTAGATAAACAGGCTCAGAGGGGTGCCTGGGTGGCTCAGTCAGTTAAGTATCTGCCTTCAGTTCGGGTGATCCCAGGGTCCTGGGATGGAGCCCTGCATCGTCAGGATCCCTGCTTAGTGGGGAGCCTGCTTCTGCTTCTCCCTCTTCCTCTGCTGCTCCCACTGCTTGTGCTCTCTCACTTTAAAAAATAAATAAAATCTTTAAAACAAAACCAAAAAAATTAGGTTCAGAAAAGTTAATTTAGGGGCACCTAGGTGGCTCAGTGGGTTGGGCCTCTGCCTTTCGCTCAGGTCATGATCTCAGGGTCCTGGGACCAAGCCCCACATCAGGCTCTCTGCTCAGCGGGGAGCCTTCTCCCCCGCGCCCTCTGTCTGCCTCTCTGCCTACTTGTGATCTCTCTTTCTCTCTGTCAAATATATAAATAAAATCTTTTTTAAAAATTTAATTTACATGTCAAAGACAAACAGCCAGCAGATGGCAGAGAAGAATAAAAATTAAAAGTTATTTTTCATGAAACACTAAGCCTCAGGTTCTGGTTCAGAGTTCTTTAGATACAAGAGTTCTCTCCATTTCTACATCCTATGAATCAAGCATCATTACAATCTGCATTTTAAAAATGGGGAAACTGAAGTTTAGGTTAAATACCTTCCTTATATTTACAAGGCCAACATGTTGCTAAACAGGGACTCCCAAAACAAGAATGAGGCCATAGTCTATATTTTTAAGCTCTTAACCGCTATGCTATCATAATATCATAATCATAATTATTGAGTTCATACTACTTGTTAATATACGCTGTATGCTATAAACTATGTTAAGCACTTTACATAATTTCATTTACTTCTCATAAATATTTCTTAAGTTAAATTCTTTCAGTATCCCCATTCTACAAAGATGAGGATACTGAAGTTTTGAGAGGTTTATTTACCTATGATGATACAGCTAAGAAGTGGTAGAGCCAGAATTAGACCCCAGGCAATCTGACTGTAGAGTTCATTTTGTGCTTTAATAAATCATTACATAAGCAGGGAGCCTGGGTGGCTCAGTGGGTTAAAGCCTCTGCCTTCCCAGGGTCCTGGGATGGAGCCCCACATCGGGCTCTCTGCTCAGCAGGGAGCCTGCTTTCCCCCTCTCTCTGCCTGCCTCTCTGCATACTTGTGATCTCTGTCTGTCAAATAAATAAATAAAATCTTTAAAAAAAAATCATTACATAAGCTGACATTTATATTTGATTCCAAATCTAGTTTTCTTTTACAATCCCATATTAATCAGTTTTTATGACTGTAAGTCTCCCCAACAAAACCATGATGTTTTTTAAGTTCAAGGAACCTATTAATGGCTTCTTCATATCCACAGCACCCAGCATAGTCCCTAACATTTGCTGGTTTAAAAAAAAAAGAAAAGAAAAGAGAAGAAAAAGGAGTTCAAATTAGAAGACTAGTAAAGGGACTTGCCCTGTGTCACAATATTTCTAAGAAGTGGGGCCAAGGGGTGCCCCGGTGGCTCACTTAGTTAAGCACCTGCCCTTTAGCGCATGGCATGATCTTGGGGTCCTGGAACTGAGCCCTGTGGAACCGTTACTGCTCAGCAGGAAGTCTGCTTCTCCCTCTCCCCCTCCCCCTTCCTGCTCATGTTCTCTCTCTCTCTCTCAAATTAATAAAATCTTAAAAAACAAAAACAAAAACAAAAAACTGGGGCTAAGACACTACCCAGATCTGTTAATGATAATGAAGCCCATACCTTTTCCACTATACATACCATCTCTCAGAACAATTATTACTTTGGCACTGATATAAATTCCAAAAAACAATTTGAGGACCAGCTGGTTGTTACGATGGCTCAGACATGAGGTGATGATGCTGTGGATTAGGGAACAGGCAATGAAAATTGAAAAAAAATCAAAAGTGAAAAATAATTTGAGGGAAGAATTAACAACATGAAGTAAGCATTTCTGAATCCCCAGTACCTAGCACAATGCTTGGCACTCTACTAAACAGGTAACTGTTATTTGAAGGATTGACCAACATTCATATAGCATACTTTTGACATATATTATCTCATTTAGCCCTCACAACAGTCTTGTGGAGCTGGTATAGTAGACACTATTTTGTATAGGAGAATACCAGAGCTCAGAAAGAATAACAGACCCAAATTCATCCTGTTAGAATGTGGCAGAATGGAGCCAAGGTATCAAGGTATTTAATATCAAACATCTCACCATTTTTCTCATTTCATATAGCACCCCCTGGTGAGAGAGGAAGGGAGGTGGAGGAAGGGAAGCTGAGATATTAAAAAAATAATAACTCCAAGATTTAAAGTAGGAGTTAACAAGGGTAACCAGGGAGGAAAAAAAACTTTTTGGGGGGCGGGCAATAGAGGAGCATGATAAACCACATGGGATAAAATGCTAAACGTTTGGGCAATTTTGGTGAGTGCTATGTGAGAATTCCTTGTATTATTTTTGCAAATTTTTTAAGTCTGAAATTGTCAAAAAGTTAGAAAATAAAAATAAAAAACAAAACAGTGGATATGGAATACTTCCATAACCTCACTGACAAAACTAGTAAGAAGACTAGGCAAAGGATTCTTTCTTCAGGGGAATTTGTTGTAGTCATGGAGAGTCTGTTCTGCTCAGGCAAGGACAGAAAAGGAACTAAGGCTCCAGTGAAAGAACTGAGCTGAATATACAGATTTAAATAGCATCCCCTAGTAGTGACAGCTGAATAGTAAGAATAGATAAATTCTCAGAGGGAGTGATCAGGAGAGATAACTAAGCCCTGTAATTAACTACCACAAGTACAGCAGGTGGAGAATGACTTGGTCCCTGAACAATCGCTGAAAAAAACGCCTTACAGCAAATAGGAAAAACAACAATTCCAGTACAAAACAAGAGTGCAGTTCTTTTTATTTATTTTTTTAGTTAATGTGGTGTTTTCTAGAACAGGATAAAATTCTGACATAGTGAATTATTCAAATAAAGTTTGCCCAGATTGGTCCTCTCAAATACTGCTAGTCAGAGCGTAAACTGGGACAATTTGTCTGGAAATGAAAAAGATTCAATATTCATAAAAACACCCACATTCAAAAAATAAAATACAAAAAACAAAACAAAACAAAAACCACCGACACTCTTGGTCCAGTACTTCATTGGGTAGAATTTACCTAAAAATAGCAAATAATCAGAGATATTAACAAAGGTATTTACATAAAGGGACTGATCACAGTTTTTCTGACCAAAAAAAAAAAAAAAAAACAAACAAACAAAAAAAACCCCACACATTCAAATGGCTAAAATAGAAAAGAAATGGTAAGCAAATCATAGTATGTCAATTCTATATAATACTACACAGCAATATGTATGTTTCTGAATAACTTTTAATGACATGGCAAAATGCTAGGAGTAGAATATTACTAAGCTAAATAAAAACTATACGTAGCAGGATTTCAATTAAACATCTATACAGCCATAGGAAATTATATTGCCTGAAAAGCATTTCAGAAGCTTAGAAAGTTACCTCTAAATTAAATATGTTGTAGTGTATCTATACAGAAGAACAAGGGAGAGATGAAATAAAAAAGGATAGAGGATACCTCAAGGGTAGGGGGTTGTGGCATAGAGAAACACATGGGGAAAAACTGCAGTGGTCAAGTTCTATTTTTTAAGTTGGGATGCCAGGTTTTTAGCTATTTGCTTATTATGTTTCATGACTTACACAAATGTTTCATATGGCTTTCTGAACATATCAAATTATTAAAAATGGAAAAAGACTAAAATAAAAATTAGTGGAAATGAAGAAAAGCTGTTTCTGTGCCTTTTTTTTTTTTAAGATTTTATTTATTTATTTGAGGTGGGGCAGGGGAGCAAGCACAAGCAGTGGGGAGTGGCAAGCAGAGGGAGAAGCAGGCTCCCAGCTGAGCAAGGAGCCTGATGTGGGGCTTGATCCCAGAACCCTGGGATCATGACCAGAGCCCAAGGCAGCCACTTAACAGACTGCCTCTGTTTTTGCTTTTCAAATATTGTAAGATAACCAAGAAACTGTCATTTTATCAAAGATATTTTTCAATACATGTATCCAAACTAAAAGACATTTTTATTAGACTCAGTAACATTTTAATTTTGAATGAAAACATTTATGTATATACACACATATAAATATGTAACTTCTCATCACTGCTCTTATACCCTTTCCTTACACAGTCTTACATTCCCCAGAGGTTTAAATATCTGGTAATGATGGACTGGGTTACAAAGGAGTCTTGGGAGAATTTTCAGAGGAAAAGCAGAGGAGCAGCTATGATATATAAGGGAAGCAGAGAAGAAATAAAATGAGATTTTTGAGAAGCATATCTGTGAACTCTGTTCTACTTTACAATGTTCCAAAATTTGCAAATAAAGACTTAAAGAGTTATTTTGAAATGACTTTTTGGCTCCAGGGAATTGTGTTCCATGGATTATGACACTGCTAGATACATAGACTAGATACATAGGACACAACCTAAACAGTTATACATAATCAATTGAAGAATGTATCCTACTATTATGCATATAATTTATACACATATCTTCTCTTCTGCACCTGCCTTTAGATATCACAGAGCAGGGCCTTGAAGGAACAAAACAGAGGAAAAGGATGACTAGAATGAAAGGAGATCAGAAAAGGTCTTGACATGACATTACCTAGGGGAGGCACAAAAGGCTCCCAGATGTTGGGGAAAAAAATAGGAATTTTCATCAATATACATCTGTCTGGCATTTCAATTTATAAAGCTTTTTCAAAACAATCATGACGACTCTGTGAGTTATGGAGAATAGAAATTACTTCTGTTAGGAACCTGAGGTTTACCAAAGTAATGTTCACCAGTGGTAGCCACGCTCCCTTTATATATGCTGTTCCCTCTTTCTAGAATGCCCTTCTGCACCTTTCCATCTATCAAGTTCCTATTCATACTATAAGAGCCAGTATCTATGTCCACTTCTCCATAATGTCCCTCATATACCAAAACACAGGCAGATATAATAACACTACACTTTGTATATAGCTCTATTACAGTCACCTACTTTTGCTTACACGGCTGTCTCCCCCTTTAGACTGTGATTCAGGAAAAACAGTTCTCAAATTTTTTTTTCCTGTGGCCCAATTACTGGGGCAGAAAAACTTCACAGCCTATCCACTTTGGTTCCCAAATTCCAGATGGAAAGAGTGTTAACAATGAAGTATCATTATAAGGAAATTTTATAAATACCTGGTTTAACAATAAGAAAATGAATATTTCCTATTTGATTAACAATACATTGTCAAAGTCTAAATTTGGAAATTTTTATGTCAAAAATGTTATTAATGCAAATATACATCACCACACACGCAATTAACCAAATAAAACACAACAAACGACACCCATAATGAAGTTAAATTAATGACAATGCATAATTAAGATTCAAAACTAGCAACCATACAAAAACTACCAACTCAAGAACACTGCTGACGCACTGATTACAAAGTTCTCTTCCAAGAAATTACAGGAATTCCAAAAAGCTACATTTGTGCATATGCAGTAGGAGCTTTTTAACACTTGCAAGTGTCAGACTTCTTCATAAAAGACTAGAGTCTTTCAGTAAACTCCTAATCCACCAACTTTAGCTTTCTGATTACTAAACTGTAGTAATACTTAGTAAGTAAGTAGTCCTCTAGTATGGGGCCTTTAGTATATAAAAATTAATGTCTGAGGAACTGCATCATTTACAAGCCCCTAGGAGTCAGGAAAGGATTTTTATAACAGTTCATCATCTATCAGAGGAGCTCAACGTCTCACATATTTAAACAACTAGGGTTAAGACCTGAGCCTTGGGGCGCCTGGGTGGCTCAGTAGGTTAAAGCCTCTGCCTTCGGCTCGGGTCATGTTCCCAGGGTCCTGGGATTGAGCCCTGCATCAGGCTCTCTGCTCAGCGGGGAGCCTGTTTCCTCCTCTCTCTCCCTCTGCCTGCATCTTTGCCTACCTGTGATCTCTGTCCATCAAATAAATAAATAAAGTCTTAAAAAAAAAAAAAAAAGACCTGAGCCTTATCCATTTTTGTGTCCCCTCCTCTGGTACAGAGCAAATGATCAGTGTCTATTGAGTATGTGAATAAATGAACTACCTATTAGCAGATTCCCTGCTTTTGAAACACTGCTTTTTATAAGAACATGGTACAGCGAGGGGTATGGGATAATGGAGAGACGGCAAAAAAAAAAAAAAAAGCTCCTCAAAACAGCTTTTTCCACCTGACTACTTCCTAATAGCAAGAAAACGTCTGAGATACTAGCTCTCTTTCCCTCTCTTCAGAAAAGACACTGACACTGGTATAAGCAGTACATCTTTTTGAACTGCTTTCCTTTCTTCAGAACCCAGTTCCACACCTTCCACACAACAGGATCCCTTCCTTCACAAAAAAGATCCCTCCTTATCTATCAAGCATTAAAATCCTAGGTCCAGAATTCCTTCTAACTACAATGCCTCTGTAAAAGCCATTTCATTTTTGTGCCTCAGCTTCCTTATACATAAAATGATATTTGTAATAGTTTTCCTTTCAATAAAGGATATGAATATGCTCTGTTTACTCTAAGACACTGTTACAAGGGACATCCATAAAGTGTATTTTTCCTGGTAATTAACTGAAAGAGAAACCTCATTACAGAGAGATTCTGGAGGCCACAGGGTCTGTTTTTGAGGAATCTCATATGGACTCATTAGCTCTTTCTAAACCTTCTCGTGACTTTCTTTTAATCATCCTTACTCTTTTTTTTTTTTTTTTTTTTGCTTTCTTATATGCTCTTTCCTTAAAGTATTTAGTCATCTACACAACACTCAAGCTAGAGGCATTCTCAGTCACTCCCCCATGACTTAGTTATCTATTTTATAGATTGGATTGTTCTATAGTTTGTTTGTTTTTTTAAAGATTTTATTTATTTATTTGACAGAGAGAGATCACAAGCAGGCAGAGAGGCAGGCAGAGAGAGAGGAGGAAGCAAGCTCCCTGCTGAGCAAAGAGCCCGATGCAGGGCTCGATCCCAGGACCCTGAGATCATGACCTGAGCCGAAGGCAGCGGCTTAACCCACCGAGCCACTCAGGCGCCCCTGTTTTATAGTTTTAAAAGCTTCATCAGTTACTATATTGCCAGGGTCATGGTAAAGCAGCATTTCAATTATCTAAGCAGTAGCCCATCCATTTCTACCAAGTAGGGAGGTGGGGGATGCCAGGAATTGTCTGTATATCACAACTGTAGTCTACTATTGGAAGGGACTGGGGCTTCCACTGCTGCTGGTATGACCAAAAAAAGGAGATCAGGCATCTTTTACACTTGGAACTGAAGCCCCCAAAAATGCACCCAATAAATTACTTCTTGAATGAACTAGTAAATTCCTAGATTATAACTTGTCTGAAAATTGATTTCTTCTATTGACACTACTTCAGGAAAAATCTGGTATAAAAATATTAAAATTGCCTTAATTCCTCAAGATAGACGTTGTGGGTTTCAGGATCACTGAATATTCAGGTCTTCTGGTTAATTATAAGGAAAAAATACACTTTATGGATGACACTGGTAACAGTGTCTTACAATAAACAAAGCAACGTCACATCCTTTATTTCATTTGATAAAATAATCTTGTGGGGGCACCTGGGTGGCTCAGTGGGTTAAAGCCTCTGCCTTCGGCTCAGGTCATGATCCCAGGGTCCTGGGATCGAGCCCCGCATGGGGCTCTCTGCTCAGCAGGGAGCCTGCTTCCTCCTCTCTCTCTGCCTGCCTCTCTGCCTCCTTGTGATTTCTGTCAAATAAATAAATAAATCTTAAAAATATATATATAATAATCTTGTGAAAGGAGAAATATTACAAATTTCATTTTACAGATAAGGAACCTAAGTTACAAAAATGAAGTGCCTTTTCCAGAGGCACTGAGGTTAGTAGGAAGAATACTGGACCTAGATTTGAATTCTAGGTGGTGTTACACTACAAATTATCTAGCTTCTCTGACCCTCAGTTCTGTCCCTGGTAGAATGGGGATAATATTGGCACTTAACTCATGATGCTATTGTTAGGATGAAGTGAGAAAGTGTTTAAAACCTGTAGCACAATGCCTGATAATTATTCAGTAAATATTCCCTTCCTACTACCAGTGATCTCACACTAGTAATATAAATTTAAGTTTCAGACACATAGGACAGCAGGTTTATAACTGTAAATTCTCAGGAGAGACCTTTGACAACCAGAGTCCATATCAAAACAAATAAGCTTCTTTGTCTCCCTAAACCATCAGGCAGACATTTTTTAGTCTACCTTTCCAGAAAGGGTGTAGACATTTTAGGATCCTGGCTTTTTGTAGATGTCTCAGTTCTAACTCATGTGAATCAGGCTCAAAATCTCATTTCCTACCTGAAATGCTCCAGAACCTGGCAAATTCTCCAAGAGAAGACAAATGGCTCTGATAGTGCTCCTCCTCTTCTTCTTCTTCTTCTTTTTTTTTTTTTTGGTATAGCTGGATGATTTTTTTTTTCTTAAGACTGGACCAGAAACCAGTGACTACAAAGATTACAAACTTGATCATTTTATGTTTGAAAACAGTTCATTGACATCTCTCTGGAGGATTGTGTAATATTGCTCTGAAAAGTGATGATTTGGGAGTCAGCCTGACTAGTTTAAAGTGCCAGCTCTCCTACTTACAAAATGATATAATCTTAGGCAAAGTACCTATCTTCCTGCACCTCAGTTTTATGGTCTGTAAAATGTAGACAATGACAGTATTTACATCATAAGGTCATTATCAGAATTAAATACATTCTAAGCACAAGATACATAGAACACTGACTGATATATTAACTGCTCAGTAAATACTGCCTATTATTATAGAATATAACTGTATAGAACAAAACTGTATTTTGTTCACTGCTATATTCCCAGAGCCTAAAATAATGCCTTCTACACAGTGGGCACTAAATGTTTATTGCCTGAACAAATGATGAATCAGGCACAAATCTATTGGTAGGTGTATTTAAAATACTTTTGCCCCTAGATAAAAAGACTATGTGTCCACAGGGAAATATCAAGTCATAAGTCTAACCCTGAAATTAAAGCATGGGAATGAAAGGCAGACAAGTGTCATGAGTTCGCAGGTATAAGAAACTTCAGATATTGAACAATCTTTGACCACTCATTTTAGTAGTACTCCATGGGAAATCTCTTCTTAGTTTATTAGTTTTGGATTTGGGGGGTTTTTTGGTGTTTTGTTTTGTTTTTTGTATTTTCTACTACTGATTCAACCAAGTCAGACTTCTAGCAATAAACATCCAAGATAACCTTAGATATGATCTAAATCCTTCATCTTCTCCTTCCCCAAATACAATCATTTTACAAATGAGGAAGAAGGTAAAGAAGGTAATACCAAGCGCACAGATAAATTGTGTTCAAGGGTACAGATATCTCAAACCATTTGAAATGGACTATGGGGATTTATTTTTCTTTTTTAAAAATCAACTATTCCTTAAAGATTCCCTAGATGCCAGACAAAAACATAGATAAGGTGAGCTTGCATGTATCACTTCAAGGCCTAGTCAGTGTGGCCAACAGCTATATGCTAAAGGGCAAGAAGTTAGAGTTCTATCTAAAAAAAGATAAAGGCCTGGAGAGGTAAATAAATCCCCTTCCTTTCCACCTTAACTCATGTAATAAAAAATCTAAGAAACAAAACAAAAATTCAGGTCAGTAATCACTAAGCATATGAGCAGATATAGGATTCATGAACTCAAGGAGATACTTCAGCATTATTTTTCTCTTAACTACTAGCATGAGTTTTGAAATACAATATGGTAAACAGAGAAGCCAGGTTAATAATGGAAAGAACACTGGGCTTGCAGTCAGTGCTGGCTCTGCTACTTACTAACTGTGTGATCTTAGGAAAATAAATTAACTTCTCAGTTTTCTTATTTGTAAAACTGATGCTAAACTTCTATATTGACTACTTCACAAAATGGTGATGAAAAATAAATGGGATGTGTACATGAAAAATGACTTTAAAATATTAAAGTACTATGCAAATATTAACAAAACCAAAATTTTTTGGTATGAAAAGTTGGGTAATATATTCATGGAGTTAGTAAGAGCTCAAGGGCCCTGATCCCACAGTACTAGAGCTAATAGAATGTATCTACTATAATAATTTAGTTTTAACTTGCTAGAATCTTAAGAGGTAAAAGGGATCATAGAGAAGACTTAATACAACTTTTTCATTTTAGAGATGCTTAAATGGAGGCATAGAGAGGTGAACTGATTGGCCAAAAGGTTACAAGTTCTATGAAAAGAAAAAAAACTGATATTATATAAACAAGAACATTCAAACTTCAAAAATGTCCTTAGAAAAGGAGAATATGACATTGCATAGGCATTAAAATGCTGGAGAGCTAAGAAAAATGTTCGTACAAGGGAGAACTATATAGGAAAAAAGAAAAAAACAGAAGATCTTTATACAGAGCCAACAAAATGTTTAAATAATTAACCATCCCTCTAGATTGACGAATAAATTATTCTTTACTACCTGTGTTTAAATATTCTATTCTCCGGAAGGACATCTGCACAAATTATAGACGAATAATTTGAAAGTGTTTATACAAAGACATTGCTTAGCAATTCATCCAGAAATCATTTGGCTTCCTCCCCCAACTGTTCCTGCTGAACTTTTCTAGACAGAAACATACATATATCCCAAGTCAAAAGTATCACTTGGGCTAGTAAGAGAAAAATTATCTGATCCAACATTTCTTGCCCACCAAACCTCCTTTTCCCCTCAGGGGACCTGCAGAGAGTATTCATCTTTCTTTCCATCTTTCATGACTCACATCTCTGTCAACATTACCTGATCAGATTCTCTACAAAGTGCACACACTCTTTTACTGAACAAATATTTACCTACTTACTATGTCTTAGGCATTATGCTAAGTGTTTAAAAAATAAAGTTGGAAAAACTGTCCTCGTTCTCAATCTGGAGAGCCATCCATCTTCCTTAACCAACAATACCAAGTACAGGAGAGGCATATAGAAAGGAGTAATCCAAGGCTGCCTGGAGGTTAACTGAAGGCTCTGCAAAGGAGATAGGCCTTAAAGGGACACTGAAGGTTTAATAGTCAAAAAGTCAAGAAGGGAGACAGCATTCTAGATAGAAGGAACAGTAGAAGCAAAACTCAGAGGCACAAAAAACTAATAATGTGTGCTCAGTATTACTGAACATAAAATGCAAAGACTTTTCACATAAACTGATTAGATTATTAGATTAAAAGACCAGATAAGGGTCCTAGTATACTATGCAAAACACCTTCATTTAGCAACTATTTGCTGAGCCCCTACTATGTGCTAGACACTGCCAAGTACATAGGATACAGACCTTTGTAGATCCATTGCTGTCTACATATATGGCTTTCACCTGAGTTGTGCAGTACAACCCGTGTGGCCCTAGCAACCCTGTAAGACCACTATAAACTAACTGGACCCAAACTGCAGGCTCCTTAAGTATGGTAGATTCCACAAATTCACACACACACCAAGTATGCTCTGTATACAGTACAATTTTGAAACATACACTATTTTCAATGGCATTAAAATTAAGAGTGCAGGGGCGCCTGGGTGGCTCAGTTGGTTAAAGCCTCTGCCTTCGGCTCAGGTCATGATCCCAGGGTCCTGGAATCGAGCCCCGCATCGGGCTCTCTGCTCAGCAGGGAGCCTGCTTCTCCCTCTCTCTCTGCCTGCCTCTCTGCCTACTTGTGATCTCTGTCAAATAAATAAATAAAATCTTTAAAAAAAATAAATTAAGAGTGCAGTATCATTTTAAAAGTTAAAAACAGAACTACTCTGTGATCCAGCTAACACACTACTGGGTATTTATCCAAAGAACACAAAAACACTAATTCAAAGGGATACATGCACCCCCTACATTTACAGCATCATTATTTACAATAGTCAAGACACGGCAGCAGCCCAAGCGTCCATCAATTGATGAACGGATAAAGAAGATGTGATATAAATACATGTGTGCGTGCATACAGACGTGCACACATATGTGCACGCACGCACGCGCGCGCACACACACACACACACACACACACACACTGGAATACTATTCAGCCATAAAAAAAAGAATGAAATCTTGCCATTTACAATGATGTGGATGGAAGTACAGAATATAATGCTAAATAAAATAAGTTGGACAGAGAAAGAGGAGTATCAAATTTCACTCGTGGAATTTAAGAAACAAAACAAAAAAGCAAAGGAAAAAAACAGAGAGAGTCAAAGCAAGAAACAGACTTTTAATTACAGAGAACATTCTGATGGCTACCAAACGGGATGGGGTAGGAGTTAAACAGGTGATGTATCACACTTGGCGTGATGAGTGTCAGGTGATACACGGAACTGCTGCATCACTCCATTGTACACCTAAAACTAGCCTAACACTGTATGTTAACTAACTGGAATTAAAATAAAAAGTTAAAAACAAAACAAAACAAAAAATAAAATAAAGAAATGTGGAGATATGGGGCGCCTGGGTGGCTCAGTGGGTTAAGCCTCTGCCTTCGGCTCAGGTCATGATCTCAGGGTCTTTTGATCGAGCCCTGCATTGGGCTCTCTGCTCAGCGGGGAGCCTGCTTCCCCTCCCCCTTTTCTCTGCCTATTGTGAGCTCTGTCAAATAAATAAAATATTTAAAAAAAAGAAGAAATGCGGTGATAATTACATCCATTTGACTTTTCATTTATTGGAAATGAACTACATATACTTCCAATATTTTATTTGTGGACATAGGCTTGCAAGTAGCAGCATGAAACCATTCCTTTTGTCATTTAGAAATAAAAAAGAACAATTATAAAAACCTTCTGATTTTTTTAAGTACGAAAATGCAAGAGTTCCAAATTTAAGGTTAAAAAGTCAGTTCTTATCTATTTTGATGCCATAAACATAATTTCAACCTACATTGTAATATATACTCATTTGAAAATATGACAAATAATACTTTCTCTTACATTAATGTGTCATTTGTTAAACAGGAAAAGGCTGAAACTTCAATATATTTTGTTCAATATATTATTAGTGAACTATGCAAGTAATTTAAAAATTAAGTACATTTTACTTAAAATTATTCCTTATACCACACAAAATCTATTTAAAAAAAAAAAAAGTAAGTTGGGAAGCGCTGACTCTTTTTACAGGACCTAATATATGACCTTTGGGAGACCTACTATTTGTAAATAAAGTTTGGTAAATTTACTTTAATATTTTCATAAATCCCTAACAGCAACATATATAAGAACTAAAGCCCAGTGAGCAAAATTGCAAAGCTGTTAGTGATTCTGTGCTTCTACAACTCAATAGTAATGCCTCTATGGAAAATATACTTCGCCAAAAAGTAGTGTACTCTAGCACCACTCTAACTTTGTATTTTATTTCCTTTTATTCTCCTTCCTCTAGTTTAAATCACCACCACCATAATAAGCCTAAGGTGAACGTTCACACACTTATTTTCAGCTAGAGTACCGCAATAGTTCTTAGCACACCAAAACAGGTTTCATACTGATTTAGAGTGATAACCTTCAAAATCTCTTAATTATGATATTCCTTCACACAAGAAGGTCTTTCCAATGAGGCCAAACTCATAAGCCTATAACTCAAGGTCCTCCATGATCTGACCCTAGGCTCACCTAGTCTCATCTTTTCCTGTACCCTCTATCCTAGAGCCACCCACTTCCTAGAACACATAATGCCTGCTTTGGTCCCAGTTTTTATGCTCAAACTGGTCCCTTTGCCTAGCATGGTCTTCCTTCCCAATCTCTTAACCAATAAAATTCCACTTGCTAAAACCTCCAATTCAGATGTCCCTTTTTCAACAATGCCTCCCTGACTTTCTGATCATCCCCAAAGTCATTTATTCATTTAACAAATATTTATTGAGCATTTATAATGCACCAGGTACTATGTAAGTGTTAAAGATAAAATGGTGAGCCAAATAAACATGGTCTCCACAGAGCTAGTATTTTCTCTCATTGGGTTGCTATGAGCATTAAATGAGATAAAATATATAAAACACTTAAAACAGCACTGAAAAATACACAACCATGTTCAATAAATATTAGCCTAACCATAATATCTAAAATAGTTGCCACACACTCATATACCTTTGATCCTTAAACAGTACAGGTCTGAAATGTGTGGGTCCACTTATACACAGATTTTTTACAGTATAGTACTGTAAATGTATTTTCTCTTCCTTATGTTTTTTTAGTAACATTTTTTCTCTA
This sequence comes from Lontra canadensis, assembly GCF_010015895.1. Classification (NCBI taxonomy): domain Eukaryota; kingdom Metazoa; phylum Chordata; class Mammalia; order Carnivora; family Mustelidae; genus Lontra; species Lontra canadensis. The sequence goes on along the minus strand of NW_022631142.1, from coordinate 1,679,777 downwards.
TCTTATAAGAATACAGTTTAGAACACATACAACATACAAAGTATGCATTAATTGACTATTTATGTTATTGGTAAGGCTTCCAGTGGACAGTAGGCTATCAGTAGTTAAGTTTTTGAGGAGGTAAAAGTTATACTGGGACAGGGGTTGATGCTCCTAACCCTGGCAATGTTCAAGGGTTAACTATACAATATCACTTTATATTTTACCCTGATTTCTTTCTTTTTAGCACATATGGCTGCTTCTCGTTATAATTACAACTGATATATATTCTATGAAAGAGGGATACATAATAGGGTGTAACTTAGGGGTTTTTTTGAAGGGTAAGCAAGGCAGATGAGGTTTCCCTGAGTTCCTTGAGAACTCCAGGATACATAGAGTTAAGCAGGCTAAAGAGAGGTACCACCACAGATCATTCACTGTGCCATTCTTCTATCTGGTTTTCCACAATCCAACTCCTATAATTTAATCTTTCAGTTTTCTTCCTAAAAGTAAAATCCTAAGAAGCCAGCCGTGACTATCCCATGCCATGATCCCACAACTTTTCCTTTGTTAGCACGCTTTGCATTTTTTTAAATTATTTTTTAAAATTTTATTTATTTTTATTTGACAGAGAGGGACACAGTGAGAGACAGAGAGGGACACAGTGAGAGAGGGAACACAAGCAGGGGGAGGGAGAAGCAGGCTTCCTGCTGAGCAGGGAGCCCAATGTGGAGCTTGATCCCAGGACCTGGGGATCATAACCTTAGCTAAAGGCTAAACAACTGAACCATGCACAGGCCCCCCCGTATGCTTTGCATTTAAAATTACTCTTTTTGGGGCGCCTGGGTGGCTCAGTGGGGAGCCTACTTTCCCCCCTCTCTCTCTGTCTGCCTCTCTGCCGGCTTATGATCTCTCTGTCAAATAACAAATAAAATCTTTAAAAAATAAATAAATAAATAAAATAAAATAATTCTTTTTGCTTAACGTTTAGATTGTCCACACACACAATATACAAAAAGGCAGGGATCATATCTATTATTATTTGTAATATCCCCAGTGCCAACAGTCAATGGCACTCAAAAAATAAATAAATAAATAAAATAAAAAGTAAGAACTACATCTTAAAGCTGTGGTTCTCATAGTGTTCGTCACAGAACAGGAACATCAAAATGACATGAGTACTTGTTAGAAATGCAAACTATGAGGCCTTACTCCAACCTAATCAAACTCAGGAAGTAGTGGCACAAACCTCCAGCTGATTCTGACTTATGGTAAAGTCTGAGAATCCTTGTTTTAGACATCTTAAGTATTCAAAACACCACATAACGATGAAAATTTTGAAAACTAAACTACAAAGCTTTATAATAATGTTTAACTCTATTTACTGAGTGCCTACTACATATATTGCAGACGGAAGTAGAAAACAGTAGCCTCTAGGTAATTCTCAGCTCATAATGAGCTAATACTTTGCATTCTCTTCACTTCTCCCAGACATACACTCTTACTCTGCAGGTATGTGTTTTAACAAGTGAAGAAAATCAAGTTAGCTGCAGGCAAAGTCGAAATTATAGTCATATGTAATATATCTTTCTAGTCACATTTCCTACTATACATTCTCATTTCCTCATCTCTCCATGCTAAATAAAGGTAATCTGTTACCTACAATACAACTCAATTACTTTCTACTCATATTCACAACAAAGCAGTCTTTGCCTTTCCAAAATGATCTATATAAATCATATTCATCTTTCTGGCCCAGCTCAAATGACACCTTTGGATCCTAAATACCCGGCAAGAGTTTAAGTTTTCTCCCTCTCTACTCATACATTTATTCTCAGTGGGATAGCCAATGCTTCCAAAAACCTAGAAATTTGGTGTCTTAGGCAGAACAGCTTACTTTATTCTAAAGAAATCATCACATCTTACTAAATTTACTTTTTGTACCAAAAATAAAATTCTCCAACTCACTCTTTCCATGTAGTTCCCTAATTGTCTCAAATTTCAGTTTAAGATCATAGGAGAACACAAAATGAATCACTCAAGCATGTACACGGCCTGGGTACTGGGAATAACAGGAATAAGTCGGCACAACTGCCACCTAGAAAAACCCCACAGTTCAGGAGGAGAAGCAGGTTACCCCACAAAGGCAGTGTGATAGACTGTGTATGTGAAGGGTTGTTGTGGAGGCAGACACAGAAGAACCACCTAACAATGCAGTCAGTTAGACAAAGTTCACAGATGAAAAGATTTTACAACAAACCACTTTCCTAAAAAAATGAATGGGGTAAAAACAAAAACTGACCAACCTCCTAGAACATGATTACCAGGACTCAGTTTTAAACAGAATAGCTTTCTCCTCCCAGAGACCAAAATTTAGATTGCTGATATGATCAGCAATGCGTTTATTAAATATACTGCAAACCATGTGTAACCCCACTCTTGGAAAAACCAACTGAAGCCTCAACTTCTTTTGAAACAGGAAGGAGAAAATTTGCAAATATAAGGATCTCTCAACTAAAGGCAGGGAGAGCAAAACAAAGGATGGTATTAGAAGGTATTAAAGAAGACTGGCACAATCGGACCGCCAACCTGATTTTCAGTCTTCAGATGCCCTGGTCTCTGCCTCCAAACAAAAACAAACCGTTTGTTCTGAGTAATGGTTAAGCCTGCAAGTACATTTTTTTTTTTAATTTCCCAAGCTGTATGTACCTCCCCATTAAAAGGCGCTCAAAATAAAAATACGTTTCAAAACACGTTTAATTATTTGTCAAAGGCTAGATATCTCAAAAGGTCATAGGACGGATGGTGGCCGTCACCCCATGCTTCAGTCCAAAACACACTATCACCCAGGTTTTGCAATAACACTAGGCAAAACAGAGTCCATGGTTTTAACCAATACTTCCCATCTCCCCTTCCCGTCTACAGAAAAGAAAAAGAAGAAAGCTTACAAATCCGTATCTGCCCGCCCCACTGTTCCTGGGAAGCAATCGCCCTCAAATTGTTCCTGCATAGACCCCTGAAGCCTTAGAAGGAAATGGGGACAGCTGTGAGAGCGGGGGAGAAAGGACATCCGATTAAGGGGGAGAGGAAATGTGGCTCGTAGAGGACGAAGGGGAGAAAGGATACGGAGAGGAGGGGGCAGTGGAGATAAAATAATGAAAGGGTGTAAGAAGCGAGAGCAAAGAGCAGGACGAAAATTAGGAAGAAGAGAGGTACAGAGATCCCAAATGAGATAAAGCAGCAAAATGGCAGAGGAAGAAAAGGAAGGTCGGGTTAAAGGACGAGGAGGGGGCGGCAAAAGGGAACGCGAAAGAAGCTGTCACTGGAGGTGATTAAAAAAAAGGGTGTCACCGAGGAGAGAGCTGGGGGGATGTCACCCCAGCAGGTGGACGGGGAACAGGGGAAAGGAGAAGCGGGGCGCCGAGGGGGACAGTAACAAGGGGATGAGGTAAAGGCAGAGGGCAGAGGGGGCACCAGAGCTAGGGAGGGGCAGGCCGCGGGGGCTAGGGCGGCGTGCGGCTGCGGCTCGGGCAGGCCTCGTTCCCTCACCATGGCTGCGCCGGCCTGGTCTTCGGACGTACAGCCTCTGTCCTGGGTTCGGCGGCGGGCCGGGCCTGAGCCCGCCCCCAGGCTGAGCCGGCGCGGGGGCTCCAGGAGGCTCCGGGAAGCGGCGGCTCCGGGCTTGGCCCAGGCCTCGGCCTCCTTCTCTCAGAAGCTGGTCGTGCAGCCGCCGCAGCCGCAGCCGCAGCCAGACCCGGAGCGCAGACTCCACCCCGTAAGACCCGCCCCCGCCGCGATCGCGTTTGGTCCCGCCCCCTCCTCACTGCGCAGACTCCAGGAGTAGCCTCCCGGCGCTTGGCCTTTAAAGGAGCCACACCCCCTCAAATCGTAGCTTCCCTCTAAAAATAAGAGCTTTAGGTATTACGTCATAGCAGGAGATTGGAGCCTTTACTCTTTTCGGTAATCTATAGACACTTGCTTTTCCTGTCCATTGTCATTCGTTACCATTGTCATAATTCTTGGTGATTTCCGTTCTCTTAGATAATTCTCTCAATGCCTTCATATCTCAGGTTCCTCTCCACTAGGAATCACCCTTGCCTCAGCTTCTCATTTCCATGCTCTTTCTTTAGATCTCATTACCAATAATTGTAACCCCTGTATAATCTCAATTTTAATCATCCCACTCTCCCATCACTACCCACTTCATTTCTAGCTCTCTTCCTCTAATACCCAAATCCAAAACTTCACCTTCTGCAAGACTCAAAATCCACTGTTCCTACTAGCTTTTCACTATTCCTTACATGACCCTTATATCCTCACTTCGCCCTTGAACGTCCTTGAGTTTACATTCTGTCATCCATCATGAAAATCCTTACTAGCTATTAGCCTTCATTTCTCCAATCCTGCTCTCCTTTCCTTGTGCTCACCTGATGAAACTCTAACCCTAAAACCTGCAGCAAAACCGAGGAGAATGGAGAAAAATCCAGAATCATACTGACTTGGCTCTCTTTAAATCTGATAACCTACTATCCTCAAATAGGCCCCTAATGCTTATCTACATTCCTCTAGTTCCACACACTGTCCCATCATACTAGATGAGTATTTCATATCTCTTTTCAAACCTTCCTCCCTCATCCTCACTTAACTGATGATTTTGCTACTAATTCACTGAGAAAATGAAGCCAAAAAAGAGAGAAAGAGAGAGAGATTGAGAGAGAACATCCACAGCCACCATGATTTCCAGCCTATCTCTAACTGCTCTTCCTGTAATTCTGCTGCTATATTCTGCCTTCCTTTCCTTAGTAGGCATGAACACTTGACTTTTAACTGAGGTCAAACTCTTCTTAGCATTTCTCAAACTACCTCTGCTAAAAGACTTTTTTCCCTCTGATCTCAAACCCAATTTTTGTAAAATGCAATAAAAACTAATTACTAAAACAAATTAAATTTTAAAACAGATGTACCAAATGCAAGCCCAGATCATTTTTTTACCATCTTTACCATTTTTAAAAGTACAGTTCAAGGGCATTAATCACATTGCTGTGCTGCCACCAACCACCAACCAGCTCCTGCACTATTTTCATTTTGCAAAACTGAAACTCTGTACCCATTAAACAATCACCTTATTCTTTCCTCCTCCAGCCCTGACAGCCATCACTCTACTTCCCATATCTATGAATTTGACAACTCTATGCCAGACTTTTTGTTATTAAATTCCACAGATAGGGGTGCCTGGGTGGCTCAGTCATTAAGCTTCTGGGATTGAGCCCAAGGTCACTCCCTGTTTCACAGGAAGCCTGCTTCTCTCTTTCCCACTTCCCCTGCTTGTGTTTCCTCTCTCACTGTCTCTCTCTTTGTCAGATAAATAAATAAATAAATAAATTCCACAGACAAAATTTTTCTGTTAAATTGCTATGAAAGCTTCTAGGGCCACCTGGGTGGCTCATTCGGTTAAGTGTCCGACTCTTGGTTTTGGCTCAGGTAGTGATCCCAGGGTCATGAGATCAAGCTCCACGATGGGCTCCATGGTCAGCAAGGAGTTTGCTTGAGATTCTCTCTCTCCCTCATCTCCTGCCTCTCCCCCCACTCACACTCTCTATTTTTCTCTAAAATAAATAAATAAAACTTTTTTTTAAAGCTTCTAAATATTTACTCTCAATTTCTACCATAAATTGGTAACAAGCTTTTCAGAGACCATCCGTAGACCACAAATCACACTTTCAGTAGCACAGTTGTTAAGTCCCACATGGTTTCATATCCTCAAAGACATCTATCCAGCAATTCTTCCTATCTTCTACATCATCATTCTGTTTCTCTCTACCAACATAGACTTATTTCTTTCATCTCAGAAAAAAACAAAAAATGGAAATACCTCTCTTGACTCAGCTCGACTCTGCAGCTCTCAGCCTGTCTCTCCAGCCTGCCTCATTTCTCTGCCCTTCTTTACAGCAAAACATCTCATAAAAGTGGCCTGTACTGTGCTCCTTGATGTCTTGACTTCCTTTCCCCCGTAGTTTGTGGACCCATCCTCTTACTACTCTACCAAAATGTTCTTTTCAAGGCCACCAGTGACATAATTTAAAAACATCAGTTTTCGCTCTTACCTGACCTACCACCATGAGCACTAGACACAGCTGATCATTTCTTCCTCTTTGGCTATCATGGCATTCCACTCCCCTGGATCTTCTTCTATCTCATTGGCCGCTCTGGCTTCTCCACATTTCTCTAACTTCTAAACACTTCCACAGCCAGTGGGGCCCCTGGGTGGCTCAGTCAGTTGGGCATCTGCTTTTGGCTCAAGACATGATCCCAGGGTCCTGGGACTGAGTCCCACATGGGGCTCCCTGCTCATCGGGGAGCCTGCTTCTCCTCTGCCCCGCTGCTCCCCCTGCCTAATCATACTCTCTCTGTGTGTGTGTCTGTGTCTCTGGCAATAAATAAATAAAATCTTTTTAAAAAACCAGTATTTTTGGTGTTAGAATAACTGCATAGCCATCTAGAAAAAATTAACTTGGATCTACACCTCACACTATTTACCAAGATAAATTTCAGATATATCAAAGATTTAAATGTAAAAAAATGAAACTAAAAAATACTTGATGGAACCAGGGGGAAATTTTCAAAATCTCAAAATGAGGAAGAACTTTTAAAATACATATTTTAAAAAAAGTGGTTGCTATAAGAGATTGACAAAATTAACTATGTAGAAATAAAAAATGGTTATAGGGCAAAACCACCTTAAAAAGAGTAAAATGACAAATCACTATAAGCATGCTTGCATTTCATTTCATAGGAAATTGATAACTTTCATATTTATATACAGCATGAAATCATGAAGAACAAAAATACCAGGGGAGATGGGTAGGGGACGGGCTAGATGGGTGACAGGTATGAAAGAGGGTACTCGGGGCACCTGGGTGGCTCAGTTGCTTAGGCGTCTGCATTCGACCTGGGATCATGGTCTCAGGGTCCTGGAATCGAGCCCCACTTTGGGCTTCCTGCTCAGCAAGGAGCCTGCTTCTCCCTCTCTCTGCCTGCCATTCTGCTTATTTGTGCTCTCTCTCCCCCTGTCAAATAAATAAATTAAATCTTTAAAAAAAAAAAAAAGATAGGGTGCCTGCCGTGGCTCAGTTGGTTAAGCATCTCCCTTCCACTCAGGTCCAGAGTCCCTGGGACTGAGCCGCATGCCAGACTCTCCGCTCACTGGGGAGACCGCTTGTGCCTCTGCACCTCCCCCCTGCTCATGCTCTTTCCCTCTCTCACTCACTCTCTCTCTCAAATAAATAAGTAAAACCTTTAAAAGAAAAAAAAATAAAAATAAAAAAGTTAAAAAATAAAAAAAATAAAGAGGGCACTTGTGATGACATTGGACGTTGTATGTAAATGATAAACCCCTGAACTTTATTCCAGAAACCAATATTGCACTAAATGTTATGTAACAAAATTAAAAAAAGAATCCAAGGGGAAAAATATGGAAAAGACATAAATTAATAGTTCATAGGAAAAGAGATAGAATGGCTCTTAAATGCTTACTCTTACTTGTAATAAGAGAAATGCGAATTAGAAGTTGTTTGAAATGATATTTTTCATCTATCAGATTGGTCAATATCTACAACACTGATAAGATGCTCTGGTGGCAGGAGCGGTTTGACATGAACTCTTCTATTTTGTTTGTGGGCGTATAAACTGGAATAGCTATGGAAGACAATTTGAGGGTGGTATTTATCAAAATTTTTATTTTTTTTTTTCAAAGATTTGCTTACTTGAGAGAGAAAGAGCAAGAGAGCATGTGCTGGAGTGGAGGGAGGGGCATCTGGAGAGAATCTTCAAGCAGATTCCCTACTGAGCCCTTGGGTCCTCCATCCCAGGACCCTGAGATGCTGATCTAAGCTGAAACCAAGAGTCAGATGCTCAACCGACTGTGACACCTAGGTGCCCCCTCACATTTTTAAAAGCACGTTCCCTTTGACTCAGAAATTCCACTTCTAACAAGCTTTGTTTATAATAACGAACGATTGGAAAAACATAATTGTTTATTATGGTTAAATAGCAGTGTATTCCTATAATACATACTCTGCTGCCACAAAAAAGAACAAGCAAGTTCTTTATGTAGTGATATCAAATGATTTTCAAGATCTATTAAGTGAAAAAGCAAGGTCTTAATGTATATTGCTTATTGTCATTCCTGTAAGAAGTGATGGTATTAATACATACATATCATTGCTTATATACACAGAAAATATCCCTGGAAGAATTTAAAAGAAACTAATATTATCAACTGTCCACTTGCTCCTGGAAAGGACAACTGGATGGCAGGAGACAGGTAGGAAGGAGACTTTTCATAATATAACCTTTTATATCTTTTGGTTTTTTAATCATGAGGCTATATTATCTATTCTACAAGTAAGTAAGATTTCGAAGATAATAATTTGGAAGGACTTATTCATTTTACGAGTAAAATAATTTTTTACAATGAGGAATAACTTTATTGCTGTTCCCAATTTTAGAAGAGTCCAACAGTCTTTTATTCTTGTTGAGTTAATGAGAACTAGATTAGTAGTTATTCATCATACATTTGATGAATCAGCCTCCTTTGGCAAACAGTTAAATAAACAAATATCATTTTCTACAACAAGCATCCTAACAAATGTAGTTTCTTATTGCAATTTATAATCTCAAGGTCATAAATTGAGATTCTTTGAAACTATTAAAATAAATCTTTTGAGTTTGAGGAGTTCTTTACAGATCTTGGATATCAGCATCATTTGCAAATATCTTCTCCCATTCTGTGGGTTCTCAACACACACAAAACAGATAATCATGTCAAAAAATGGGCAGAAGACATGAACAGACACTGCTCAGAGGAAGACATACAAATGGCTAAAAGACACATGAAAAAATTTTCATCATCATTAGCCATCAGGGAGATTCAAATCAAAACCACATTGAGATGCCACCTTACACCAGTTAGAATGGCCAAAATTAACAAGACAGTAAAAAACAAGTGTTGGAGAGGATGTGGAGAAAGGGGAACCCTCTTACACTATTGGTGGGAATGCAAGTTGGTGCAGCCACTTTGGAAAACAGTGTGGAGACTCCTTAACAAATTAAAAAGAGAACTACCCTGTGACCCTGCAATTGCACTACTGGGTATTTACCCCAAAGATACAGATGTAGTGTAAAGAAGGGCCATCTGCACCCCAATGTTCATAGCAGCAATGGCCACGGTCACCAAACTGTGGAAAGAACCAAGATGCCCTTCAACAGACAAATGGATAAAGAAGATATGGTCCATATATACAATGGAATATTATGCCTCCATCAGAAAGGATGAATACCCAACTTTTGTACCAACATGGATGGGACTGGAGGAGATTATGCTGAGTGAAATAAGTCAAGCAGAGAGAGTCAATTATCATATGGTTTCACTTACTTGTGGAGCATAAGGAATAACATGGAAGACATTGGGAGATGGAGGGGAGAAGTGAGTGGCGGGAAATCAGAGGCAGAGACAAATCATGAGAGACTGTGGACTCTGAGAAACAAACTGAGGGTTTGGGGGAGGGGTGGGGTGAGCCTGGTGGTGGGTATTATGGAGGGCACGTATTGCATGGAGCACTGGGTGTGGTGCATAATCAATGAATTTTGGAACACTGAAAAAATTAAATTAAAAAATAAATAAATCCTTTGAATTTATTGTGAAGCTCTGCTCCTTTTTGATAAGCATAGAAACTCCACTTTATGAGGAAAGATTAAGTATAGCTTTAAATTAAATTCAAAGACAAATGGTATATAATTGTACACTATTCTTTCCTCTTTTTAAAAAATATTTTATTTATTTATTTGACAGAGAGAGAGAGAGAGAGAGAGAGAGAGATCACAAGTAGGCAGAGAGGCAGGCAGAGAGAGAGGGGGAAGCAGGCTCCCTGCTGAGCAGAGAACCCCATTCAGGGCTCAGTCCCAGGACCCTGAGATCATGACCTGAGCCGAAGGCAGAGGTTTAGCCCACTGAGCCACCCAGGCATCCCAACTTGGTTTTACTCTAAGTATTGCTAAAGCTGAATCTAAGGTCTTGTGATTATTTATTTATGCAGAAAGTCGACTGTTTACAGAATAAGGAAGATTCCTTCATATTCTTGAATGATAGCTGTTATTACTATTATTACGAAGAGAATATCAATTGTTGCATTTTGCTTCAGAAGGTAGCGGCAAAGGGAATGGGAAGCTATAGAAAGGTAGATTTCAGTTCAACAATGGGGAAACCATTCCAAGAGCAAGAACTGTCCCACGTGGAATGGGCTACTTGTGAGGTAATAAGCTCCTAGTCACTAAAGATGTGAAAAAAGGGGCCAACTGACAGAATGTTAGGGATGGATAGACAGGAGTGCCGTGATTAATTTAAAAATGGACTTGATGCTTGCTCAGATTCCTTCTAATTCTAAAAGTGATTCAAGAAAGTTAAATGGGAAAAGGCAAAAGCAAAGGATTTGGAATTTCAACACAACTCCCTGATTTCAGAGGCAGGATATCCTGTTATTTTTAATATTCAGTGCCCTCAATCTTTAAGGGAGGGGACCATTCTAAAGGCCTTCTGTTACTCTGTTGGATAATGAAAAAGACTCCCAGTTGAAAATAAACAAGTTTCTCCTTAATAATTTAATAAGGGGGAAAACAAACCCAGAGTATGAAGAAATTTCAATAGGCTACTCCTGAGTATGAGGTGCCAAACTGCATTCCAACTACTCAGAACCCAAGATTCGGGGCAGAAGTTCCCAATAAGCATCTACCCTGGTTGGGGGCTGGCTACTCTCTGTGTAGAGTTAAGCAGTATCAAGGGTGTTTTCAGGGCTGAATGTAACAATCCAGGTACTAACTCTAGCAATCCCTCACAAAATCGTAGAAGACAGGTTTTTAAAAAGCAGTTTATCAGCCAGCCTCACATTTAATCCTCAGAACAATCCTCTGGAGCTAAGAGAAGGGGTTATTATCTCATTTGCTAGATGGGAAAACACAGGCTCAGAGATAGGAAACCCCACAAGTCAGCCATGAAAGAGCTACGTCTGAGCCAGGAGCCCGTTCCACAATCTCACAGCCTTGAAGAGGACTGGAATTTCTCTCTAGGATCGAAAGGATCAGGGGAACAGGAGGTCTTTCTAATGAGGAATTAATTTGTTACTATAATGTTTCTGAAACTTTAGTGTCTATTACAATCATCTAGAGCACTTATTAAAGCAGATGGCTAGGTCCCCCCCCAGAGTTTTTTTTTTTTTTTTTTTTTAAAGATTTTATTTATTTATTTGTCAGAGACAGAGGGAGAGAGAGTGAGCGAGCACAGGCAGACAGAGAGGCAGGCAGAGGCAGAGGGAGAAGCAGGCTCCCCGCCGAGCAAGGAGCCCGATGTGGGACTCGATCCCAGGACGCCGGGATCATGACCTGAGCCGAAGGCAGCCGCTCAACCAACTGAGCCACCCAGGCGTCCCCCCCCAGAGTTTTTTATCCATAATGTCTGGGTTGGGGCTCAAGAGTTTGCCTTACTAGCACAATCCCAGGAGATGCTGACAATGCCAGTCCAGGGAGGCACTGAGAGAGCCACTTTTACTCTATCCTTCCTTTCTACTGTCTTCTGTCCGATGCCAGAAGGCAAATGAGGAGGATTGGAGCAGAAAAACAGAAGAGGTTTACACTTCTCTTGGCTGCAGATGAGACAAATGTGTTATCTCAAGATGAGACTGAGGATCCCTGGGCCAGGAGTCAGAGGGGCTGAGGGCTCGCCCCCGGCTATGACATTGGAGAGGTGGGATTTAATGACTCTAAGACCACTTGGATGGGGCGCCTGGGTGGCTTGGTCAGGTAAGCATCCAACTCTTGGTTTCGGCTCAGGTCATGATCTCACAGTTGTGGGATCAGGCCCAGTACCAGGCTCCGTACTCAGTGTAGAGTCAGCCTCAGAGTCTCTCTCCCTCTCCCCCACTCTCTCCCTCTCTCTCAAATGTATAAATAAATAAGAAAGACCACTTGGAACCCTGCAATGGTGAGGCCTTGGGCAAATCTTTCTTCTCTCTTGGGAGTAGGTTGATCATCTGCAAAATGCCCTCAGGGGATGAATGGCAGGAGGTGTAACCTCCAAGGTCTCTGCCAGTTCTAACATTCTGGTCTAGCTAGAATCTTGATTTCTTAGGTGCCTTTGCCTCCAGGGTGGACAGACAGTAGCTGATATTTAACACAGGTTACAGGAACTCTGAGAAATCAGAAAGTACATGGGAAATCCTCTTCATATGATGGTTCTGAGACCTCACAGGGGAGCTGGTGAGAACTCTGGACTGCGAAATCAGAAATTATGTCTCCAGAGAAGAGAAATGTGGGTTAAAAGTCAATTAAATATCTTCTTGTTCTGTCTTAATTAAAAATGAACAATGAACAGAGGGTTTTGTACAGAAAGGAAACAAACTTCTCAGACTTTACTTTTTTTTTTTTAAGATTTCATTCATTTATTTGACACAGAAAGAGAGAGCCCAAGCAGGAGGAGCCGGAGAGGGGGGAAGCAGGCCTTCCCACTGAGCAAGGAGCCCGAGGAAGGACTCTCTCCCAGGACTCTGGGATCATGACCTTAGCCAAAGGCAGACGCTTAACCGACTGAGCCACCCAGACACTCCTTCCTCACTTTTTTTTTTAAGTTTTATTTATTTATTTGAGAAAGAGAGCATATGTGGGGAGGCATAGAAGGAGAGGGAGAAAGATTTTTTTTTTTTTAGATTTTATTTATTTATTTGAATTTATTTGAGAGAGAGAGTAAGAGAGAGATCGTGAGCAGGAGGAAAGGGCAGAGGGAGAAGCAGCCACCTGACTGAGCCAGGAGCCCAATGCAGGACTCAATTCCAGGACCCTTGGATCACGACTCGAGCTGAAGGCAGATGCCCAAATGACTGAGCCACCCAGGCACCTGGGAAATAGATTCTTAAGCAGACTCCACACCGAGCATAGAGCCCGAATTGGGGTTTGATCTCACAATCTCACAACCCTGAGATCAGGACCTGAGCAGAAACCAAGAGTCTGATGCTTAACCAACTGAGCTACCTAGGCGCCCCTGTATTTTCCTGACTTTTAATTTAAAAAGATAAGGTTAAATCCTAAAGCTTGTAAAATATGTTTCAGAGAGTTGCACAAAGGCACAAAACATGTTCATTGTGAGAAAGAGTGTTAGTTTGAGAACTATGCCTATTATTCACTTTATCTATGAATGACGTCTCTAGTGTTTTCCTTTCCTTTTCCTTCCTTCATTCCCCAACACAGAGTGAAACCTCTAGGAATAGAAAATAGTTTGGCTGGGGCGCCTGGGTGGCTCAGTGGGTTAAAGCCTCTGCCTTTGGCTTGGGTCATGATCCCCGGGTCCTGGGGTTGAGCCCTGCATCGGGCTCTCTGTTGGCAGCAAGTCTACTTCCCCTTCTCTCTCTCTCCGCCTGCCTCTCTACCTACTTGTGATCTCTGTCTGTCAAATAAATAAATAAAATCTTAAAAAAAAAAAAAAAAAGAAAACAGTTTGGCTGTTCAGTCATCTTTTAGTGCCCTGAAGTTTCTAGAATGAAGGTGACTTTCGCTATTTCTAATTCAAATCACAGGGTGAAATGTATTCCATAGGACAAGGACTCAAAGCACTAGGTTGCAGAGCTTAAGGAGGGGAGAAGAAAGCTGCCACAACTTCAGCTACAGGTTTAGGAGGAAGTATGTCCCCAAGGTAGACAAAGAAGTGACCGTCAGATGATGCATCCAGGTGCCAGGGCCACACTCCAAATCAACTGTTGGTATCTCTCCCCCATTGTTCTCATCAGCTAAACACATTCACAGAAGAGCTTGGCATCTGACCTAGGCTTCACTCTATTGTAGTAATTGTCAAAGTGTAGTGACCAAACCACCAGTATCAGCATCACCCAGGAACTTGGTAAAATGCAAATTTTCAGGCCACCAAGACCAGCTAAATCAGAAACTCTCAGTCTGGGGCCCAGAAAAGTGTGTATTAACAAGGCTTCCAATGGATTCTGGTCCACACTAAAGTTTGAGAACCCCTGGGCTATTGCAATCCTATAATAACCTGGATGGCTTCAATATTTAGCTCAATGACCATTCAGCTATCTGACCTCATGCTCTTTGACCTCCTCCGTTCTAATGATTCTCCCTTCTACTTCAGCTACCCACTCCCATGGCTGCAACCTGGACCTTGTGAGATTCAAAATTCCTTCATGTCTTAAGTCCGAAAACATCCTACACACACATCACAATCCTTTTATCTTTGTACAGTTTGTGCTTTTCTTGACACAACTTCCCCCGTGGTTTCATGCAGACAGGGAGAGATCAGCCCTATATTCTTCTTCTCCTGGATCTTTCTCCCAAGCTTCAGACCTCCATACCCAATGCCAAATGCAGACTTCACCTGGATGTCCCACTGGTGTCTCATAGCAACAGGTCCAAAAATTAACTCTATATCTCTCCCCCAAACTTGTTCCCCTTCTTGTGTTCCTTATCTCAGGAGTAGATGCCCACAGTTGAGTTTTTAAGAGAGACCCAGAGTCATCATTGACACCTTCCTCTCCTTCACCCCTTTACAGCCAAGAAGTCACCCAAATCCCACCAATTTTACCTCTTGGGGGGGTCATGAGTTATAAGTTATTCATTTATTCTTCAACAAATCCTGAGGCTTGCAAAGCCCTTCCCAGGCAAGATATCTTATGGGTGATTTCCTCAAATCTGTTCTTCCCTCCTCCTTTGTATCCCTACACCAGTGCCTATGCTTTAGCTGCAATATTCCTTCTCCAGGGCAGTGGTTCTGGATCCTGACTTCACATCAGAATCACCTGATATCCAAGTATTCTAATTTAATGGGACTGGGCTGGTCTCCAGAAACAGAATTTGTTTGTTTGGTTGCTTGCTTGCCTTAAGGGACGTTTTAGATTTACAGCAAAATTGAATGGGATGTACAGAAATTTCTAAAACACTCCCTACCTCCACACATGCATAGCTCTCCCCATTATCAAAATCCCACACCTGAGGTACCAGAGTGGGGCATCTGTCACAACCAATGATCTTACATTGATACATCATAATCGCCTAAAGTCCATAGTTTGTGTTAGAGTTCTCTCTTGATGTTATTCATTTTGTGGGTTTGGAGAAATGTATAATGACATGTATGCACCATTATGTTATCACATGGAGCAGTTTCACTGCCCTAAAATTCCTCTGTGCTCCACCTCTTCATCACTCCCTCCCCTGAAACCCCTGACAAACAACTAATTGTTTTACTGTCTCCATAGTTTCGGCTTTTCCAGAATGTCATACAGTTGGAAGCATACAGTATGTGGCCTTTTCAGGTTGGCTTCTTTCACTTGGTGGAAGTTTGTAAGCATTTAAGATTTCTCTTAATATATCTTTTCTTTATCGTATCTTTTCTTGGTTTGATAGATTGTTTCTTTTTAGTGCTGAATAATATTCCATTGTCTGGATTTATCACAAACCCTGGAGGTTTTCTGTTTTTTTTTTTTTAAAGATTTTACTTACTTATTTTAGAGAAGAAACAAAGAGACAGAGTATGGGGGGAGGGGAAGAAGGAGAAGAGAATCTCTAGCGGACTCAGTGCTGAGCACAGAGCCCAGTGCAGGGCTCAATCCCAGGACCCTGAAATCATGACCTGAGCCAAAACCAAGAGTCTGATGCTTAAGTGACTGTGCCACCCAGGTGCCCCCAAAACCTGGAGTTTTTAATTTTAAGCACCCTGAGTGATTCTGAGGTAAAGCCAATTGTCAACTTTATCCTCTGGCACCCTCTAAAAGAATTGTTTTTTAAGATTTATTTAATTTTTTAAAGATTATATTTATTTATTTGACAGAGAGAGAGATCACAAGCAGGCAGAGACGCAGGCAGAGAAAGAGGGGGAAGCAGGCTCCCTGCTGAGCAGAGAGCTCCATGCAGGACTCGATCCCAGGACCCTGAGACCATGACGTAAGCCGAAGACAGAGGCCTAACCCACTGAGCCACCCAGGCGCCCCCTAAGATTTATTTATTTTAGGCAGACAGACAGACAGACAGACAGAAAGGATGGGAGGGAGGAGCAGAGGGAGAAGAGCATCTCAGGCAGACTCTACCTGAGCGTGGATCCAGATGCAGGGCTCCATCCCAGGACCCTGAGGATCATGACCTGAGCCAAAACCAAAAGTCAGATGCTTAACTGACTGAACCACCCAGGTGCTCCCCTCTAGTAGAACCATGAGAAACAATGGTTCTCTTCACACATTTTAAATTTGACATCTAAATTTTTATTATCAGTTTAACAATTGCTTACTGAACACTCTTGATTTGCTCTTCTGGTACTCTCCCTCAGAATCCCTGAATATTCAAATCAATGACTTTTTTAAAAGATTTTATTTATTTATTTGACAGACAGAGATCACAAGCAGGCAGAGAGGCAGGAAGAGAGAGAGGGGGAAGCAGACTTCCCGCTGAGCAAAGAGCCAGATGCGGGGCTCAATCCCAGGACCCCTGGATCATGACCTGAGCTGAAGGCAGAGGCTTAACCCACTGAGTTACCCAGGCACCCCCAAAATCAATGACTTTTTAAGGGTGACCTATGAGTCATCCTTCACACCTTCTTCTCCTTCACCCCTTCCAGACAAGAAATCATCCAAGTCCCACCAAATTTGCCTCTTAGGGTATCATAAGTTGCTGCTCCAGACATTTTTTTCTCCAGGGCAATACTCCGACAGTAATATTCAGAATAAGTGAGAAGTATATCTTTCTTTTAAATGTGAGAGAAACATTACTGTGAAAGAGAAGAAATAAGAAAAAGCACACTATCAGGGAAGTGTGTTATTTTAGGGAAGAGAGCACACGTACTAGTTGGGGATATAGGAATTGCTCATGCTTTTTACCCCCCTGGAAAGTCTTCATGAACCTCCAGGGGTGTGGGTTCCCTCATTTGAAGGTTGCTGGTTAAAACATTTCAGTAGCCTTAGTGGTCGTCTTCCACCCGTCTTTTTTCTTCTTTTGGATATATAACACACATGCCATAAAACTCACCCTTTAAAGTGTACAATTCAGGGGCACCTGGCTGGCTCAGTCAGAAGAGCATGCAAACTCTTGATCTCGTGGTCATGGCTTTGAGCCCCACATTTAAATAAATTTAAATTAATATGTAAATTATACATTTTGGTGGTTTTTTAGTAAATTCACAAAATTGTGGGACCATCACCACTAAGTTCAGAGACCTGTACCCAACGGCAGTCATTGCCTATTCCCTTCTTCCCCCAGGCCCTGAAAACCACTAATCTCTGTTCTATCTCTATGAATTTGGCTGTTCTGGGCATTTCAAATAAATGGTATCATATACTATATGGCCTTTTGTTTCTGGCTTCTTCCACTTAACGTTATATTTTCAAGGTTCATGTATGTTGTAGCATGTATCAAGACCTGATTCCTTTCCATGGCTGAATAATATTCCATGGTATGGATGAAGCATAATTTGCTTATCCATTCATTAGCTGATGGACACTTAAGTTATTTTAAAATTTTTTTGGCTATTATGACTAATGATGTTATGAAAATGCATGTAAAAGGTTTTATGTAAATGTATGTCCTCATTTCTCTTGGGTATATACCTAGGAGTAGAATTGCTTGCTCATATGGTACCTCCATATATAACTTTGATGAATTGCCAAACTGTTTTCCAAAGCAGCTGTACCATTTTACATTCCCACCATCAGTGTTTGAGAGTTCCACTTTTGTCACATTCTCACCAACACTCGTTATTGTTCAGCTTTTTTATTATAGGCATCCTCATAGGGGTGAAATAGTATCCCACTGTGATAGGAATTTGCATTTCCCTAATGACTAATGAGATTGAGCATCTTTTCACCAGTTAAAAGCTGTCTTTGGTCTTTTTTTTTTCTTTTTTTCCTAAAGATTTTATTTATTTATTTAAGAGAGAGAGAATGAGAGAGAGAGTATGAGGGGGGAGAGGGTCAGAGGGAGAAGCAGACTCCCCACTGAGCAGGGAGCCTGTTGAGGGAATCGATCCCGGGGCTCCAGGATCATGACCTGAAATAAAGGCAGATGCCCAACTAACTGAACCACCGAGGTGCCCCTGTCTTTGGTCTTAAATCTCTAATTCCACCTCCTTTTGCTACCAAATTATTTTTCTAAACCATATTACACTCCTATTTGGAGCTTTTAAATGGCTCTGCATCTCCTACAGGATGAGGGAAAAACCTCTTAATTTGACAATTGAGGCACTTTCCTACCTGGCCTCTGTCCATGCCTTGGGCAACAACACTTCCATCTGGTGTCTCCTAGCTCTGTTCTAGCCATATTAAACTATTCATAGTTCTTGGAATATATATGGTGCTATTTTTTCAAGCCCCTGTGCATTTTGCTCATAGCATTTCCTCTGCCAAGAAAGCCTTTCCTTGTTTCTTCAAATATGTCTTCCACTTACTCTTTTTTTAAGATTTTATTTATTTATTTGACAGACAGAGATCACAAGTAGGCAGAGAGGCAGGCAGAGAGAGGGGAAGGGAAGCAGGCTCCCTGCTTAGCAGAGAGCCCGATGTGGAGCTCAATCCCAGGAACCTGGGATCATGACCTAAGCCGAAGGCAGAGGCTTTAACCCACTGAGCCACCCAGGCACCCCTCCACTTGCTCCTTAATACTACTCTTATGTGTCTTTTCCTCTGGAAGGCCTTTCCTGATCAATTTCTCTATAACTTCCCTTATGAGTTTCCCTCTAAAGCAGTACTATATCAGAGTTATCTCTTTTGCTTGTATCCTCACTGGACTGTGAGCTCTTTGAGAGTGTTGACTGGGTTCAATTTACCTCTGGTTTCAGGGCCCAGAACATGGCATGATTGGAGGAGTTAATTTCATGGGATCCACATGTCCCTCAAATGCCCTCTGGCTGAAGTGTTAAGAACTTGTTCCAGTTCCAGTTCCTCAGGAGAAGGCAAAGCCAGCTTACCTTTACGGCATCTTAAAATAGCCCAGACTACTCAGACTCAAAACCTTCTTCCAGTTGCAGGAGTATGAACTAGTTGAAAGATAAGTAATATTTTTTTAAAAGATTTTATTTATTTACTTGACAGAGAGAGAGAGTGAGAGAACAACAAGCAGAATGACAGGCAGAGGAAGAAGGAAAAGCAAGCTCCCCGCTGAGCAGATGTGGGGTTCCAACCCAGGACCTTGGGATCATGACCTGAGATGAAGGCAGATGCCTAACCGACTGAGCCACGCACGTGCCCCTGGAATGAATAAAATTAATTATGGATTAATATTAATCTAGTTGGGGCCATCTCATCAACTACAGATACTATATTACTTTTTTAGTTGTCAATATTTGTCATGCACTACTAGGAGTCAGACACCTTCAGTCTCACACAATGACTTTAGTAAAGAGAAAACCCAGAATATAGAACTTGTTAAGAACGTAGACTCTGGAGCAAGCCAGTCTGCGTGGGTTTCACTCTTAGCTTCATAATTACTGGCTGTATGACCCTGGAAAAGTTAGCTGACCTTTCTGTGTCTGTTTCCTTATCTATAAATTTGACTGTACTTACCCGATAGAATTCTAGTGAGAATTGAGTTTCTCTTTCTCTCCCCTTCTCTCTCTCTCTCTCTCTAGTCCTGTCTTAGAACAGGAGTTGGCAGGATGTAAGTATCATGTATGTAGTAACTATTGCTATAAAATCCTCCTGACAATCCTGCAAGTTAGATACTATTAGCCTTATTTTACAGATGAGGAAACTGAAGTTTGGAGAGAGGTTATAGAATTAACTTGATTCCCAGGTCTGGTAACTGATCAAGATCTCATATTTATGTGCACATTTTCTTGTCTTTAACCCTTCTGTCACTCTCTCTCAGGGTAGTGGAGAAAGGAAGAAGTAGTGGCTAATTTGGAACAATCACCCCAATCAGACTATTGGGGCCTTGTCTCCGGGATACCTTTCTGTAAAGGGTCATCAGCTCATGTCCTCCAAATCATACATATGCCACGGACTGGGCCGAGGGGCTGTGTGTGTGTGTGTGTGTGTGTGTGTGTGCGCGCGCGCGCGCATGTATGTGCTTGCATGTGTGAAATTCTACTTCTCTAGATATCCTTGCCTGTCATCTACTATTCAGTGTCCTGGCTCTTTCCTAGGAGGTCATATGCATATAAATAATTTATTCTTCAATAAATATTAAATGAGGCTTTGTAAAGCCCTTCTTAAACCTGGAATTCTATGGATGGCAAATTCCCTTACTAATGATAACCCTTTTACTATACATTCGTTCTACTGGCTCACGTGCCCAATAAATCACCTCTCCTTTGTGGCATGCCATACGCTGAACACTGAGGACACAAAAATGAATAAGACTCAGTCCCTGCTATTGAGGTGCTCACATCTTGTGGGGGAAAAGATAGACCACAGCAAAACATGATCAGCAGTCATAAAAGAAGCATGGTGCCTACCAGAGCACAGAGGAGGCATCCAGCCCGGTTGACCTGGGCTTTGAAAGGCAAATACAAATTCTCTAAGAGGGGAAGAAAAGGAACCACGTGTGTGAAGGCACTAGAGAATGAAACCACAATGACGTGTTTAGGCTCTACAAATAGTTTTGGACGAGCCACAAAGAGTGTATATATGGCAAGGGAAGAGACAAAGCTGGAGAGGCAGGCTGGGGCGGATTACTGCTGGACTTGTGTGCAAACGTTAAGGAGTTTATAATCCAGTTTTAACTTTACATAAATTTGGTTACGGCCTTCTTCCTGTACAACTCCTTTTTTTTTTCCTTTCCTGGCAGTCAGCATTCACTTACATTTAGAAGTCCACAATAATTTACCCATTCATTCATTTATTCAATCATCAACATGTACTGAAGGCCTGCCAATTCTTATGTAGGGACAGGAGACGTCAGGATTAGATTTTGGGATCACAGCTTGAAATCTTGTGAGCTTTTATAAGAGGCACTAAATCTCAGCCCAGGCTTGAGATGATCTACCCTGAAACCCTATCCCTTCCCTACTCTTGGTGTTGGCCCATTCCTCAACATGCTGTGGTGAACCAGGTCTGGGACACATTGTGGAAACAGCTACAATCACAATAGCTGAATCAGTCAGTCTGGGAGGCGAGTAAGTGCCCACATGGAGCCTCATGAGTGAGATGGAGCAAGAAGAGAATATTAAGTCCTCGTGCTCTGGGAATTCACAGCCTCCATATGCAAAAAGTTAGACCTGGAAGACACATGACAAATCATTAGTCACAGGGAATAAACTGAGCTCCAGAGCTCCCAGTCTAGTAAAACATGTAATGTAGAAACAGGTTATGACCATAGTTCTCCAGGAGGCGGAGGAAATAACTGGCTAACCACAGCCTGCTGTCAACCAGTAAAGGCTGGGAAGGTGTCCTAAGCAAGGATGGGGTCATCTCATGTCTGAGCTGGGGTTAGAGTCTGAGCTGGGGCTGGAGAAAAGTGGGAAGAGCCCCCCTACCACACAGAGAATACAGCCTGAGGACAGAGAAGAGAAGTAGGTGAGAATGATTGGTTTGCCTAGAATAGGTGGGGATGTATCAACTAGAGGGTAGGACGGGCCTGGATGACAGGACCCTGAATGCTGAGCTAGGCATGTGGTGGAGTCATTGGTTTCCAATATGGGGGTGACATGGTTAGACCTGCCTTTTAGAAAGAAAAGCCCCTTTAGTTGCTGGGCTCCAGGGTACTTATCTATAAAATGAGGGCATTAAAGATGATCTTCAAAATCTTTTCAGGGCATGTATCCTATGAGTCTGATTTAAAGCAGTGCTTCTCAGACTTTATTGTGCATCTGAATGACCTGGGGATCTTGTTAAAATACAGATTCTGGTTTAGTAGGTCTGAGTGGGGCCAAGGAGTCTGCATTTCTACCAAGATCTCCAATTCTGCCAATGCTGTAGGTCACCCTTCCAGTAGGAAAGATTTAGAATAACTTCCAACCTATAAATTCAATAAATTGTAGATTATATGATTAGACATAGTATGTCACTTAATTCTTACATTGCTTTAAGATTTGCAAAGGGATATGCTTACATTATCTCCTTTTACTGCTTTCAGTAAGTCTTCCTGAAGGGTAAGATAAGGAGACAACACATTTGTGGTTGTGTGAAGCATCCTTAAAACTTCTGTATTACACCACCAGAAAAAAAATGAAATCTGGCCATTTGCAATGACATGGATGGAACTAGGTATTATGCTGAGCGAAATAAGTCAATCAGAGAAAGACAGTTATATGATCTCACTCATATGTGGAATTTAAGGAGGACATGTGATGTAATGAGCACTGGGTGTTATACAAGACTGATGAATCACTGAACTAATATGCCATTCGTTAACTAAATTTAAATTTAAAAACAGAAATGATGAGGTTTGGAAAAAAAGAAAACTTCAGTATTAGAGTTGGTCTGTCTCCTACCAGTATCATGCTGGAGTCAGGACTGTGAGTCTCATTTTACAAATGAGGAGACTGAGGTTCTGAAAAGAAAATGGACTTAGCCAAGGCCAAATACCATAGAAGTGGCAGAACAGGAGTGAGAATGGAAGCCTCCTGATCCCCATTCCAGGGCATCCATTCATTCATTCAGCACAGATTTATTATACACTGTCTATAATTCAGATCTGTCACAACATGTGAATATGGCTGGAAGGAGTGAAATATATAAATGTAGGGGGAGAAGGTTTATTGGAGCACGTGGCTCATTGCTGAACTCTCAGCTCTAAAGATGGGTGACATAGGAAAGCCATTCATTCAGGCAAGAGAGATATCAGCATGGATCTCTGAATTTTGTATGGGCATTTTTCACATATTGACTAAGCCCTAATCTGCATCAGGCCTTTTGTTAGATTCTGATGATAGAGGCACAAATCAGATGAGTTTCAGAGAACTCACAGCTTCATCTAATATCGCATTTCACTATTTACAAGCCTTTCCCCCATCATTATTAATAGCTGTCATTTGCTGAGTGCTTAATATGTTCAGTGTTGTACTAAGCTTTATACACCATTATCATAATTACCTCAATCCTCAAAAGTCTCATTAGAATGTATACCCCATGAGGGCAGGGATTTTTGTTGGTTTTGTCTACTGATGTATCCCTAGAACCTGGAAGAGTCATTGTCACATAATGCCACTCAAAAGAATTGTGTTAAGTGAATGAATAAGCAGCCCGTTTATGTAAATACAACTAAATATTCCCATTTCACAGATGAGTAAACTAAGGAGCAGGTGGGCAAAATGCTTTGCTTAAGGCCTCCCAGATAGTAAAAGGCGAAACTAAGACACTTGTAGAAGAATTCAGAATTGTCTGACCCACACCCAGTGTTTTTACCCACTGTATACCAGTGGTTGTCAAACTGTGGAATGCATCAGATGCACCTGCAGAGTTTGTTAAAATGTAGATTGCCACACCTCCAAGCTTCTGATTCAGTAGATCTGGGGTGGGGCCAGGGAATATTCATTTCTTTTTTTTTTTTTTTTTTCAGATTTTATTTATTTATTTGAGAAAGAGAGAAAGTGAAAGAGAGAGAGAGAGCATGAGCACGGGGGAGAGGGAGAAGTTTGATTCCAGGACCCTGGGATCATGACTTGAACCGAAGGCAGACACTTAACAGACTGAGCCACCCAGACCACGCCAGAGAATATTCATTTTTAACAAATTCTCAGGTGATGCTGATGCTGCTGGTTCAGGGAAATCACCACTGTATACCATTTGGAAAACCACTGCTCTATACTAAAATGCCTCCCAACTTCTTATTTATTCCTATCAGGCAAATAGAATAGAGGTTCATATCCAATGACAGATGAGGAAAATAAGGCCAGAAAAGTAACACAACTTGTCTGAGTTCCCACAGCAAATGTGGGATACCAAGGTAGTGTGTTTCCAAAGTCTTTATCATTCTCGATAAACCTTGCTGCCTCAGATGATGATACTAGAGCAAGAAGCACAGAGGAACCCTAAAGTGGGAGGAGAGAGGGTATTTGTCAGGAGGAGGGGAAGATAAAGTTGAAAAGGTTATCATCCAATTTGCTTTCCTGAAGAAACAGTCCATGTCTCTGTTATTAACTTGCTCTGTGCCCCAGGCCAAGCCCTTGCCTCTCTCTGGACCCCAGTCCTCTTCTGTATAAAGCAGGAGCCTTTCCAGCTTCAAGTGTAGCTAGGGCACCTCAAAGATAGTCAGGAAAGTAGAGGTTGCATTGAATCCTGTTTCTGATTGCATTGAGCTGGCTTGCGGCTAGGCAGGTCAGGCGAGGACTAGGTGATATGCAAACACCACTGCTGAAACGGGAGTCTGAGCTAGGCTGGCACCAGTCACGGCTTCTTCCTAATTTTGGTGGGAGGGACCGGGAGGGAGGGCTATTGGCTCTGCAGGCCGGGCTTGGGCGATTGGCTGGCCACAGCAGGAAGGTCAAGATGCCTCCACCGCTAACCCACCCAAAGCTAAGGGTCCGCAAGGGATCTGCAGTGGACAGAGAACTGGTGCCCCAGAGGAACCCGAGGAAAGCCTGATCATCTCCAGCCTCCTGCCACCCACAGCTGCTTCTGTCTGCGGAGGACACCTGGCTCGGGATGGACTAATGAGGACATGTACTAAGCCTTCAAAGTGACCTCACAGCACATGTGACTGATCCGGTCTTTCTGTCCCTAGGGGGGATTCTGTCAGCTCACCAGTGCCTGATCTTTGGGGAAGTCTTGGTGGGCTGTGTAACCTCGAAGAAATGGCTCTACTTCTCTGAACCTCGTTTGTAAAATGGTTGTATTAGTACTTACTGCAAAATAACCCATAAGACTGTGAATATGTCTAGGGAACACATCAATGCTTTAAAAATGCTTTTATTATTTTGTTTGCTTACAAAAGTAGTATATCATTATAAAAATAAAGACGGATTGCAAACACTGGAATTTCCCTGCAAGCTATTCCCTTCCTCCTTTCCAGCTCATAGTTAACTATTAAAATGCAGGGTATTTTCCCTCAGGTTTTTCTTTTTTTTCTATGAACACACAAAAGGTTATTTTTTTTTAAAGATTTTATTTATTTATTTGACAGAGATCACAAGTAGGCAGAGAAGCAGGCAGAGGCAGAGGGAGAAGCAGGCTCCCTGCTGAGCAAGGAGCCCGATATGGGACTCGATCCCAGGACGCTGGGATCATGACCTGAGCCGAAGGCAGCTGCTTAACCCACTGAGCCACCCAGGCGTCCCAAAAGGTTATTTTTTAAACGAAAAATTGTTATACTATAGAATTTTTTGTTTTTCACTTAACAAGGTATTTGAAGGTCCCTCAATGTTGAAATAGACCAATTTAATTCTTTTTAATGTCTACATTGAATTCAAATCCCCCATTCTTGGATATTTGTTATTTCTATTGTTGTTGTTGTTTTAAAAGATTTTATTTATTTATTTGAGAGAGAGAGAGAGAGACAGCAAGAGGGAATGCAAGCAGGGGGAGTAGGATGGGAGAAGCAGGCTCCCCACTGAGCAGGGAACCTGATGCAGGACTAGATCTGAGGACCCTGGGATTAGGACCAGAGCCAAAGGCAGACGCTTAACAACTGAGCCACCCAGGCACCCTTGTTATTTCTGTTGTAACAACAGCAGCAACAACAACAAAACCTGCAGGAAATATTTATTTATTTGTGTAAGAATTTCCACAGGCTATGTATCATTCTTGGAAGTTCAACTTCTAGGTCAAAAATATAAGCCCATTTTAATGATGCCAAAAGCATAGGCAACAAAGACAAAAATAAATGTGGGATTATATCAAACTAAAAATTGTCTGCACTGGGGCGCTTGGCTGGCTCAGTCTCTTGATCTCAGGACTGTGAGTTTGAGCCCTACATTGGGCACAGAAATTACTTAAAATAAATTAAAAAGATAAAAAGCATCTACATTACAAAGAAAATGATCAGCAGAATGAAAAGGTGACCTATGGAAAGGGAGGAAATGTTTGCAAACCAGATATTTGATAAGGGGTTTACCACCAGGATATACGGGAAATGCCTATAATTCCAAAAGCAAGAAACTAATAGCCCAATTAAAAATGAGTTAGGGAGGGCGCCTGGGTGGCTCAGCGGGTTAAGCCACTGCCTTCGGCTCAGGTCATGATCTCAGGGTCCTGGGATCGAGCCCTGCATTGGGCTCTCTGCTCAGTGGGGAGCCTGCTTCTTCCTTTCTCTCTGCCTGCCTCTCTGCCTACTTATGATCTCTCTCTGTCAAATAAATAAATAAAATCTTTAAAAAAAAAATGAGTTAGGGAGGGGTATCTGGGTTGCTCGATCGGTTAAGTGTCTGCCTTCAGCTCATGTCATGCTCTCAGGGTCCTGGGATCCAGCCCTGATTTGGGCCTTCCACTCAGTGGCAAATCTGCTTCTCCCTCTACCTCTGTGATCCCTCTTGCTTTTGCTCTTTCTCAAATAAATAAATAAAATCTTTTTAAAAAATGAATTAGGCATCCAAGTGGACATTTCTCCAAAGATGTACAAATGGCTGACAGGTGTATGAAAAAATGCTCAAAGTCCTAAACATCAGGAAAACGCAAATCAGAACCATAATGAGATGTTGCCTTACACCTGTCAGGATGGCTATTATCAAAAAAAAAACAAAAAACAAGAAAAGAAGTATTGTCAAGGATATGGAGAAATTGGGAGTCTTAAAAAAAAGAGAGGCAAACCTAGAAACAGACTCTTGGCTATAGAGAGCAAACTGATGGTTGCTAGGGGGGAGGTGGAAGAGGGGATGGGTTAAACAGGGGATGGAGTGCCTAGGAGCCCAGCTAGAACCTACTTAAAAAACAACAACAATAATAACAATAATGACAATTTGAGGAC
Source organism: Lontra canadensis (assembly GCF_010015895.1). Lineage (NCBI taxonomy): Eukaryota > Metazoa > Chordata > Mammalia > Carnivora > Mustelidae > Lontra > Lontra canadensis. The sequence continues at coordinate 1,652,930 of NW_022631142.1, read as the reverse complement.
ATCATCCTAAGTGAAATGAGACAGTCACAGAAAGACAAGTACTGCATAATGCACAAGTACTTCTTGTACTTGTTATCTTAGAGTTATCTAAAACAGTCAAATTCTTAGACTCAGATTGTGGAATGATGGTTGCCAGGGGCTGGGGAGAAGGGGAAATGGGGAATTACTAATCAAGGGCATTTAGTTCCAATTAAGCAAGATGAATAAACTCTGGAAATCTGGGGGTACAACACTATACGTTGTACCTACAGTTGACAATAATATATTGTACACTTAAAAATTTGTTAAGAGGATAGATCTCATGTTACATGTTACACAATAAGATAAAATGCAAGCAAGCAAACAAATAAAAATATGAAGTGGCTACAGCATTTTGCATTCCAATCAGAAATGTATAGAAGGATTCCACTTTTTTAAAAATTCTCATCAACACATGGTACTGTTTGTCTTGTCGATTATAGCCTTCCTAGTAACTGTGTAGTGCTCAGTGTGGATTTTTATTTGCATTTCTGCATACTGGGGGTCTTTTTGTATGCTTGTTGCCCATCCATATGTCCTTGGTAAAAAGTCTACTCAAATATTTTGCCCATTTTTAAAAACATTGTCTTCTTATTGTTGAGTTGTAGGAATTCTCTATATGTTCAGGATACAAGTCCATTGTGGGATAGGTTTGCACATTTTTCTTCCATCCCCCCAAAATACATAAAAGCACATTTAAATGTTAATAGATATTAACAAATTGCTCTCCAAAGAGGAGGCATCAAGTTACATTTCCACCAATAATATATTGGAAAGTCAATTTCTCAGCATTCTTTCAAACACAGGAGGCCAATCTTCGTTGACATAAGAGATGAAAAATGATATCACAGTGTTTCTAGTTTGCCTTCCTTTGATCATTAGGAGGAGCATCTCATCATGTTTATGGACCAGTGCTTTTCCTCTTCCAAGAGTTATAAATTCTTGTTGAAATTTTGCTTTTTTCAATTCAGTATCCCTTAAGCCCTAGCCATTTTTTAAGCATACAGGGCATGTTTGTTGAATGAATGAAGAATAAATGAGATAATGAACCTAAAGTACTAAATGCACAATTAGTGATCAATTAATAATAGTTGAATCTAAGTCTGGAGTGAGGAGTTGAGTGCCATTAATGCTCTTCAATTCTTTCCTCTAGGATCCGGGATGGTTATTGTGAACTCTAAGATTCTAGGAGGGCTGGTTTCTCCTCCTGGTCCTCTCACTATGTGTTTAAGAAATCATTTAACTTCTCTGACCTTTGATCTCTCTGCAACAGTGTAAACAGTGTCTACAAGCTGTATTATGCTCAATGAAAAGGAATATTAGGTGAAAAACATGAGATTAATTAACAATAAGCATATATGCATGTATTACTTGAATAATTAAATAAGTTTTAAAAGTATATGTAAAAATTTATAGGGATAAGGGGGAATAAATCTACAGAGATTAGGACAGGACTGAAAAAGGAAGTTGGCTGCCTTTTTGATGACATTAAATTTCCTTTTAAGTATGTGACTTCATACTTGGCCCAGCCTGTCTTCCATCTTTTCCCTAACTCTCTGTCACCCCCTACTGCTCAGGTGGGTTCATTTTAATGTAGTTCAACTCCGCAAATATAATTATGGGAAAAATATGATTTGCGGACTGTCCCTGACCTTAGCTATCTACATCACCCTCACCAAGCTTTGCTCTTTTTTTTTTTTTTGCTTTGTTCTATTCTTGACCCTGTGACTGGAAAAAGGGACACAGAGATCACAGTGTCATGGGGGACACAGACATTCATGTCATTATGGGCATGACAAGAAACATTTCTGGAACAGGAATGACTCCATGTCAGACTCCGCTAAGCACACTGCATACATGAACTTTTAGTCCTACTGACAGCTACAAGGGATTTTCATTTGCAGAAGAGGAATCGAGCTCATAAATGTGATTGGTTCAAGTTCACAATTTAGTAAATATGGGGCATGGATTCTGACTAAGATCTGTCTTCCAAAGCCAGTCCTTTCCTACTACATTATACCAGAATAAACCAAGTAGTGTGGAACACTGAAGTGGGAGCATTTAAAGATTTATTTATTTATTTGTGAAGGGGGGGGGGGCAGAGTGAGAGAGAATCTCAAGCAGACTCCCTGCTGAGTGTGGAATATGACACATTGCTCGATCTCACCACCCTGAGGTCATGACTTGAGTCTAAGTGGAGTTGGTTGCTTAACTGACTGAGCTACCCAAAGACCCCTGAAGTGGAAACATTTAAATCTACTTTGGAAGGTATGTGGTTGTTGCACCTGGGAAGACTCTATAGAGGAGAGAATCTTTGATTTGGGGAGAGAAGGGGGGGTTCGGGCCTTAAGAGTAGCAGTAAACAGGGACACAAATGTGCGACCTATTCAGAGATCACGAAGTTGGGTGGTGTATGGGGGAGGAGAGGCATGATATGAGACTAGAATCAGATTGTACAGGGCCTTGAAGGCCAGGTTAAGGCAAGTGGGCTCAAAATAAAAGGTCTGGGCTTTCTTTCCAGGGGTACATGTATGAAGGGGTCTCCCGAGGTGATCAGGGGTATGAGAAACCATATGAAAATGTGGCATAAAACTTGAAATGTCAATTTTACCAAAAGGCTTGGGGAGAAAACAATCTTGTGTTTTCCTGTGAAAGATATATTACTATGGAATTGAATGTGAAATCACATGAATTTTAAAAGTAAAATTGGGACTTCAAGGACTTTCCAGTTGCAGTAAGCTGCTCCCCAATAAGGAAGGGTTGGAAGTGGTCCACTCTCCGATGCCTTTAAGGATAGGTTAGTGGCAGAATCATTGGGGAAGCATTGCTATAGGTGATGGGAAACCATGGGCTGAGTCCCACTGAGGACTCTAGAATAGGGCTGGCTAGGACTCAAAGATGAACAGGATCTGACTGTCTTTGGAGAGCTTTCAGTCTAGGCTTTATGTAACTGATGATTCTGTGAAAGAGCACAAAGCAAAAACCAGGCAAATTTTCTTCCCTCCATCTCTTTCACACGTTCCACTCGTACACATGCATTCTTTTATTTATAAAAGTATTTATCACACTACTCTCTCACTTCCTGTATGAAGTGGACAAGTTACTTCTCTGTAGCCCAGTTTCCTCATCTGCAGAATGGGGATAATAATACATACCCCACAGCATCACAATGAGGGTCATAGTGAGAATTAAATGAGACTTTGTATAAAAATCTTAGAATAGAATCTGGAACAAAGTTCAACACTGTTTATGCATTCGCTATTATAACAGAATTATTACTAAAACCTCTGTAGCTCCTGTGTTCCAGTCATCATCTCCCACGCCGTTCATTTCTTAGGTCATTCATGTGGGGGGGCGAGGAGTTGGGAAGTATGTCTGGGAGGAACATAAAGATGAACCAGACTTCTCATTTCACTAGAACAGACTTACGAATATTGGTCTGTGCAGCTATACTTGACATAGTAGATGCTCAGAATGCTTGCTGAATGAAAAAACAAATGTCTTCCTACTAAACTGCAAACTCTTCAAAGGCAGGGACCATATTTGTCAGTTGTATTACTGGAACTAAGCCCTTGGTGAGGCACACAATACGCACTTGGAGACCACCGAACAAACGAATGAATGAAGAAATAAATAACTGCAGGCAGAAAATCATGAAGGGCACAAAGCTGGAGCACAAAAGTGCTGCAGAAAGACTGTCACCGGCTTTAGGAAAGGAATGAGCATAGCAAGATTCTTACCAGCTTCGACAGCTTCAGGATTTAGGTTCGCGGTGCTCCCCCTTCCGGAATACCGGGTGAGCGCGCAGCCCTCCGCGGCACGCCCCTCCCAGGCCCCGCCCCTCCGATGCTCACGTGACCGCAGGGCGGGCGTGCTGAGCCGCGGGCTAACCTCGGCTAGGCGAGCAGGGGCAATGGCGGGTGTGGTGGATTTCCAGGACGAGGAACAGGTGAAGTCCTTTCTGGAGAACATGGAGGTGGAGTGCAACTACCAGTGCTACCGCGAGAAGGACCCGGACGGTGAGCGCTGCCAGCGCAGCCTGGGAACACGTGGGACGCATGGGGGAGGGGTGCGGGCCGCACGGGTCTCAAGCGACCGCTGAAGGAGGTCTGGAAGGGGTATTCGGCCGGGACTCGTGGGGACGCGGTGGGACACTGAAGACCTTGTGTATGTTAGGGAGGAAAGGGTTGGGTTCCTCGAGGATTTGCGGGCCTCGCAGCGGGGGAATCCTCGGCGGGACCGAGCCTGGAAGCGGGGGGGATACGAGGAGGTGTGCTTGGGTGTTGGGGGTGGAGGAGTGGGAATACATCAGTGAAGACATAAAATTCCTTATTCTTCTGGAGCTTACATTCTAGTGGGGGGAGTTGGATAATAAACGTAAAGAAATAAATGAAATCGTGTGTTGAAAGTGTAATGGCAAAAAGGATTAACAGGTATGGGGAGTTGAGGGCAATTTTGAATTAAGTGGTCAGACGGAGTCATTGGGAAAGTGGCATTTGAACAAAGCCTTGAGGAAGCTCAGGGAGATCTATGGTAGGTAGAGGTAACAGCTAGTGAAAAGGCCCTGAGACATGAATGTGTCCCGTGTTCTGAGACGTTGAGTTGACTTGAGTGTGTCAGTGGATGATGGTGTCCAAAGCAGCCAGTACCTTTGGGTGGTTTTCTTCTTCCTTCTTTATAAAGAAAAATAAATAAATAAAAGACACTCACCCAACCTTCTTATAGCTTGCAGTCAGATTTCCAGAATATGATATAACTATTTCTTGCAGCTAACCAACTAACCAGAGTTGCTCTGCTGTTTAATGGCTTAACAAGAACCCAGGGTGGTTCTTCGAGGGCTTGCCTGCATCCTAAGAAGAGTTGGAGTCACTGAGGAGCAGGATAGTTGGGGAAGACTTCTAGGGGGAGGTCAGGAGCAGCAGGCAAGTGTTCATTAAATGGAGGACAGTGTGGGAGAAGAGAATGCTGTCTTTTGGAAGATTGAAGTGAGGCTGTAGTTAGATGGAAGAGGGAGTCTGGGCCACAGTGTGTCAAGCCTTGAATGCCAGGGTAAAGCATTTAGACTTTATTCTGTAGGCAGTGGAAAGCCATACATGTTTTTGACGAGAGAGCTCATGGTTATGGACGCTGGAGAGTATACTGAGCGGTGGAGTGGGGGAGGGTGGGCGTGAAAGGACTGGCTGCTGCACTTCAACAGAGCCTGAGAGGAGGCTATCGTTACTATAGCTACTGTCATTTGAAGTCACCATGATCTCTCACCAGGATTACTGAAATAGCTGCCTAATCTGACTCCGTTTGCATGCTCACTCCCTTAAAATCTGTTTTCAACCCCCAAACTGGTAGTTAAATTTTCATTTTGTTCTATTAAATGCTATCTTCTTAGATTTTTTAAGTTATTTTTAAAATTAACATATAATGTATTATTTGCCCCAGGGGTACAGATCTGTAAATCGTCAGGCTTACACACTTCACAGCACTCACCTAGCACATAACTTCCCCAATGTCCATAACTCAATCTTCTTAGATTTTTAAATAACAAAATAACACGTTTGTTATCAATGCTGGAGTGTACCCCCTCATGCATTTTGTTCTTCCATGTTCATCCGGGCATATACAAACATATACACTGGAGTTACCTTTTTAAAATGCAGATTGGGGTTGCTTGAATGGTTTAGTTGGTTAAGTGTTTGCCTTCTGCTGAGATCATGATCCCCGGGTCCCGGGATTCGATGAGCCCTCAGTCCGCCTCCCTGCTGCTTCTCCCTCTCCCTCTTCCTCTCCCTCTGCCACTCCCCCTGCTTGTGTTCTCTTGCGCTCGCTAGCTTTCTATCAAATAAATAAATAAATAAAGTCTTAAAAAATAAATAAAATTAAAATGTAAATTGAATCATATCACTGCCCTTCTTAACCCTCCAGTGGTTTGCCACGGACCTGGAATAAAATCCTAAGTTCTTCCTGTGTTCCACAATGCCCTGTGATCTGGTCCCTGCCATTTTCTTCTCATTTCCTACCCCTTTTCTCCTTGATCAGCTACATTATACCTTATTTGTACTAACTTATTCCCTCTTTGGGGTCTTTTAGTCTATTGTTTCTTATACCTGGAACTTTCTGCTCTCTTCCATTTCATTGTCTCCGAATAGCTAGTTCGTTCTTGTTATTCACATTTCAGCTTGGATATCACAGTCCTTACTAGGCCCTCTCTGACTGCCCGGTTTATGGTAACTGTTACCCCAGCATGCACAACAAACTGTCTTATCCTGTTTTGTTTCAATCATAAAACATTTACTACTGTTTAAATGCATTTAAAAAAAAATAAATGCATCTTGCTCACCTATTTACTTATTTTTCTCCTTTCCTCTAGAATGTAATTTTTAGGAGGGCAAGTGACTATATTCCCAGCATCTAGAACAGTGTTTGGTACATGGTTGGACGTAGATGCACAAATATTTGTTGGATGAAAATGATTGAGAGGCGCCTGGATGGCTCAGTCGTTAAGCGTCTGCCTTCTGCTCAGGTCATGATCCCAGCATCCTGGGATCAAGCCCCGCATCTGGCTTCCTGCTCGACAGCAAGTCTGCTTTCCCTCTCCCACTCTCCCTGCTCATGTTCCTGTTCTCATTGTATCTCTCTCGCTGTCAAATAAATAAATAAAAATCTTAAAAAAAAAGAAAAGAAAAGAAAATGAATGAGATGAGTGTCATTTGGGATGAAGAAGGAGGGCCAAAGAAGGAGGGCCAAAGACAGAGGGGAGAGATGTTAAGAAGAGGCTCAATGGAACCAGAGACTGCCAAAGAGAGCATCCATGTAGCTACTATTTCTACTCTGTCTTTGGGCTTCTCATTCCCAGCCTAGCTGAGGTGTATTGTCCTGGAAGCACCCCTTTCTTGCTACTACAGAGACGACCCATGGACCCTTTTGGTTTCCAGTGTTTTATTGCTGAACTTCCTGGGAAGTTCCAAAGGTGGCAGAGTTTCAGTCATGGAAGTCAGTGGGTCTTTGGCCCTGGGTGACAGGGAGCAGCATGGCTGGTGAGTGGTGGAGCCAGGGCACAGGCCACGGTCTCTCCAGCCTGTACATTGCTCAGTCCCCAGCTAAGAGCAGATGATGCCATTTGTAGACATGGCTGAACACCACCTGCAGTCTTTGTGGTGAGGTCACCTTGCCACACCTCAGGAGGACAGAAGCTGGTCCTAAATAAAAGACGTTTTGAGACAAACCATAAGTGACTCTTAATCTCACGAAACAAACTGAGGGTTGCTGGGGGGAGGGGGATTAGGAGAGGGGGGTAGGGTTATGGACCTTGGGGAGGGTATATGCTATGGTGAGTGCTGTAAAGTGTGTAAACCTGGTGATTCACAGACCTGTACCCCTGGGGATAAAAATATATATTTATAAAAAATTTAAAAAAAAAAAAAAGACGTTTTGGCTGCCACACCTCAGCCTTCCCCACTGCTGTGCAGCAGCCCCAAACATGAAGAACAGCTCTTGTGTTTTCCTCACAGGATGCTATCGGCTGGTGGACTATTTGGAAGGGATCCAGAAGAATTTTGAGGAGGCTGCCAAGGTGTTGAAGTTCAACTGTGAAGAGAACAAACACAGCGATAGCTGCTACAAACTGGGGGCCTATTATGTGACTGGGAAAGGTGAGGCACCTGCTTTCTTTGGTGACTTGATTGATAGTAATGCTGATCTCACATCCTGAGCCTCATGCTCCTCTTCACAGAAGGGTCCTCACAGGCCTTGGGGAAGCACAGTATAGGAAGATTTGGAGAGAGTTCAGCAGAAGGATGTGGAAGAACATAGCCTTTCAAGTTAGGGAGATATTGAGGAATGCTTTTAGCAAGTAGTGGGACCTTGAGCCAGTCACTTTAACTCTACCTCAGTTATATCACCTGTAAAATAAGGAAAAATAGTACTTGCTTCATAGGGTTGATGTGAGGATTAAATAAGATGATACAGGTAAAGGCGTCAGCATGTACTTGGCACAGAGCAAGAGACCAGTAATTAATTCTCTACCATCTTATCTTTTCGCCTCATGCCCTAATTGTAGTTATCACTGGAATAGTGAATAGTATTTATCTATCGCCAAATAAGAAATTATTCTGGGGTGCCTGGGTGGCTCAGTGGTTGGGCTTATGCCTTTGGCTCAGGTCATGATCCCAGGGTCCTGGGATCACCCTCTGTTAGGCTCCCTACTCAGCAGGGTGTCTGCTCCTCCACTCCCTCTGTCCCCACAACGCTCATGTGCGCTCGCTCTCTCTCTCAAATAAATAAATAAAATCTTTTAAAAAATAAATAAATAAAAATCTTTAAAAACACATTAATGTGAAAAAATATCCCAGTATTATTTATCTACAAAATTTTACTTTTATTAACTTACAATTTATAATTAATACATTACTGCATTATATTAATGATTTAAAAAAAACCTAGTGCCAACAGTGGCAGCTTAGTTGAATGTTATCTCCATTGTATGGAATGCTATTTAGCCCATGAAAAAGTAATGTTCCTAGAGGATTTTGTTGATGTGGTAAAAAGCTTATGAAATTTTATATATATATATACACACACACATATATGTATATATATATGCACATATGTATATATGTATCTCTCTCTCTCCAGTGAAGAAAGCCAAATACAAATTTGTATATGGTGTGAACTCACCTATATGATACAGCATGCAAAACCAAAAATGTTCCTAGCTATTTAGTCTCTGGATTTGTGCCTTGGTAAAGTTTTGAGTTCTTTTTGCTTTTATACTTTTTTTTTTTTAAGTAATCTCCACTCCCAGTTTGGGGCTCAAACTCATGAACCTGAGATCAAGTCGCATGCTTTGCTGCCTGAACCAGCCAGGCCTCCCTCCCACCTTTTTTGAAGTATTGTTTATATCATATTTTATTATAGTTTTCACAAGAACTTGAATTCCTTATTGAAATAGGGAAAACAAAAGTGGCTCTGAAATTGTTTTTTCTTATTAGACAAATTCTTTTACCAAGGATCGGTTGGGGCAAGGGAAAGAGCAGGAGGCCAAAGAACCCACTTTTAGATAGTGCAACATCAAGCAAGACATTTTCCTTCCCTGAGCCACAAATTCTTTGTTGACAAAATTAGAGTAGTATGGTCCACTCATACTTTCTTCATAGGATTTTTCTGAACATCAAATGAGAACAGATGTGACTGTTTTCTTAAATTATAAAATATTCTCGGGGCACCTGAGCGGCTTAGTTGGTTAAGCATCTCACTTTGGCTAAAGTCATGATCTCGGGGTTGGGCTCTGTGCTTGTTGAGGAGTTTGCTTCAACTTCTCCTCTCTGCCCCTCCCCCGTGGTTGTGCTCTCTTCTTCTCTCTCTCAAAAAAAATAAATAAATAAAATCTTTAAAAAAATTATAAAACATCCTATTGGTGTGAACAGGTCTGACTGTATTGGTTGGTGCAGAACTTACTTTGGATTATGTACTTAGAGTATATATAATCCCAGGAATGCTTTGGCCAGGTGTTTTCAGATATGAACTCAACTTTGAACTATTTTTGTGAAGCAATCTAAATGTCCTATGCAAAGAAGTAGAAGTTAACTCTGACACACATCTCTCTGAGGAAATATTATGCAGCCACTAAAACAGATACTAAGGAGTGTTTCTAATGGGGAGTAAAGAAGGCTCATGACTACAGCATGTGAAAACAAGACCAAATTGGGGCACCTGCCTGGCTTAGTTAGTAGAGCATGGGATGTTCGATCTTGGGGTCATGAGTTTGAGCCCCATGTTAAGTGTAGAGATTACTTAAAACAAAAAAGCAAGACCAAACTGCATAGTGCTAAGAGGAAATTCACCAAAAATGAAGTAGTGATGGTCTCTAGGTAGTGGTAACAATACATGATTTTTGTTTCCCTTCTGTTTAAGAGTCCTTGGTTTGGGGGCATCTGGTGGCTCAGTTGGTTGTATATCTGACTCTTGGTTTCAGCTCAGGTCATGATCTCAGGGTTGTGGGATCAAGCCCCTGTGGCTAAGAGCCATAGGAACTTTTGTCACTGGGACAGACGAACGACTAACTGCTTGGGATTCTCTCTCTCTCTCCCTCTGAGCTGCTCCCCGCTGTGCACACGCACGCTCTCTTTCTGTCTCAGAGAAAAAAAAAGTTCTCAGTTTGCTCTTCTAAAAAGTAAAATTACTTTACAGGAAGAGATGAAGGCTCAGATAAGTTGATGATAATGCAGATGGTCTTTAATCTAGACCATTCTTGTATGCTTCAGACTACATGTAGCTAATTGTTTGTTAGACATTCCTACTTGGAGTTCTCTGAGGCATCTCAAACTTATCAAACCAAATATGGAATTCTTAATTGTTTTCTTCTCCCCCCAATTTATTATGCCCCTGTTATCTTCCAAGAGATACCCTTGGCAAGTGGTGTCTCTCTCTGCATAGTAGCTCATGGCCAGTTTATCTCCAAAATATGTCTTAAATCTGTCCTGGCTTTCTCCACCTCCTTTCATTCTTATCCAAGCCACTGTGCTCTCTTGCTGGGATTACAGTTAGGAGATTAATGCAAGTCCCTAAACCTCTTTCCATAAGGCAACTAAAATGAACTTTTAAGAATATAAACCATGAGGGCGCCTGGGCGGCTCAGTAGGTTAAGCCTCTGTCTTCGGCTCAGGTCGTGATCCCAGGGTCCAGGGATCAAGCCCCGCATCAGGCTCTCTGTTCAACAGGGAGCCTGCTTCCCCCTCTCTCTCTGCCTGCTTCTCTGCCTACTTGTGATCTCTGTCTCTGTCAAATAAATAAATAAAATCTTTAAATTAAAAAAAAAAAAGGAAAGAACATAAACCGTGGACACTTCTTGGGCTGAGCTATGGTAGATGTGTTTGAGGGCAGCTGACCCACTATACTTTCTGAGGAAGCCTGAGCTGGCCTTTCTCCCTTTGTGTCAAACCAGGTCTGCCAAAGACAGTGCAATTCACCTGCTGCCCACCTTAACAGATTCAAGAACAAGGGAAAAGATGGTATAAAGGAAAGCTAAGAAGGAAGACTAGATGCTGAAAAGGAGAAATGTAAGCTCATTTCTTGATAATGCTACTTCTGCACTGCAGGAGAACCACAACAACCAGGGCAGTGTAATTTGATCTGTTGATAACATGGTCAAAGGCATAAATAGCAACAATTTGGAAAGCCACCTCCACGCCACTCAAGCTGCTAAGAAACTGCTTTCTGTGGAAGAGCAGCCCACAGAGACAGTATAATCTGGGCTGGTTTGATTCCAAAATTTGTGTCCTTTTTGGGCAGAAATGCTCGTAGTCCCATTCAGTTGAATCTGCTTGTACCCTCACTAACACTGCTTCTGGAATATCAGAACAGACGAAGGCTGTGGTAGAGAGGGGTGCTATCCCAGCATTCATTTCTCTGTTGACATCTTCCCATGCTCACATCAGTGAATAAGCTGTATGAGCTCTAGGAAACAGTACACGAAATAGTTCAGTTTTCTGAGACTTGATTATCAAATATGGTGCGCATTTGACCCTCTGTTGGTCCTTGCAGTTCCTGATATGTCATTTCTATTGTGTGGTTACTTAAATATTATCTTATCTGGACACTTTCAAATTTTTGTTGCAACAAGATCCTACACTCCTGTAGGTACTATTGAGCAAATTCTTCCCACTTTAGTTCATCTCCTGCACTGCAGTGATCCAGAAGTCTTAGCATATACATGCTGGTTCATTTCTTACCATATTGATGGTCCAAATGAACAGACTGAAAGGTTATGAAAAGAGGAGTTGTGCCCCAACTTAAACTTCAGAGAGCTCCTGAATTGCTAATTGTGACTGCTGTGCTAAGAACCATAGGAAGTATTGTCACTGGGACAGATGAACAGACTCAAGTTGTAATAGATGTGGGAGCCCTTGCCATCTTTCCCAGCCTGTAATGAGCCCCAAAACTAAAACTCAGAAGGAAGCAATGTAGAAAAATGTAAAACATGACATCTGGCTGCCAGGACGAGGCACAGGGAGTTGTGAATCAAGGATTAGTCCCATTTCTCATTGGCATTCTAAGGAAGACTTTAAGACACAAAAGGAAGGGGCGCCTGGGTGGCTCAGTTGATTGAGCATTTGACTCTTGATTTCAGCTCAGGTCATGAGATCGAGCCCTACGTGGGGCTCTGTACTTAGCCTGGAATTCGCTTGGGATTCTCTCCCTCTCCCCCTCTCTCGCTCGCTCGCTCGCTCTCAAATAAAATAAATAAAATCTTTAAAAAAAAAAAAAGACGAAACTGTACTGGCTGTGACCAACCATATAACTGGTGGACCAGTTGAGTAGATTGTGAACCTTGTTCATTGTGTCATACTACCATTGATAAACCTCTTAACTGTGGAAGATAGTGTGGTTTTTCTTAACACCATTTCAGATATTTTTCAGGCTGCTAAGAAACTAGGTGAAACTGAGAAATTTAGGGGGTGCTTGGGTGGCTAGTTGGTTAAGTGTCTCCCTTTGCTCAGGTCATGATCCCAGGGTCCTAGGATTGAGCCCCTGAATATCAGGGAGCCTGCCTCTCCCTCTCCATCTGCCCTCCCCTCTGTTCACTCTTTGTCTTTCTCTCTTTCAAATAAATAAAATCTTAAAAAGAAAGAGAAAGGAGCTACACAAAGAGGCACTCCAGAAATGCATAGAGGGGTCCTCTTGTCTTTGGCCTAATGTTAAGTTGCACATGCATAGAGGGAGATTGAGAGACCTTATAGTGGAAAGCTTCTAGGGAGCTGTGAACTGAGAGGAGATTCCATATGTTTCACAGTGATGGGAGTGGTTTGAATTTGAACCAGCCAGAGTAGAGAGTCATCAAACATCACAGACATTCAACTAAGACTCCAAAATGACCATGCCTTGGTAGTATGATTATCCTAGATCTGCTCTAGCAAAACTTAAAAACAAGTCCCAGGAGTGCCTGGGTGGCCCAGTTGGTTAAGCGACTGCCTTCGGCTCAGGTCATGATCTTAGGGTCCTGGGATCGAGCCCCACATGGGATTCCCTGATGAGCAGGGAGCCTGCTTCTCCCTCTCCTTCCTGCTTGTGCTCTCTCTTGCTATCTCTCTCTCCCCTTAAAAAAAAAAAAAAGAAGAAGGAAGAAAAAAAAGTCCCAAAGACGTTTTGGCTTGATTCACCAGTGAGTTACCTGTCTGCCAGAACAAAATTCAGTGATCTTCAAAGGAATACAATAAAATCCAGACTGAACAAGGTATCATCTACAGTGTTTTCATGAAGTAAGAAATTGCTAAACAGAAAGAAAAGCAGTCCGTAGACCTAGATGTGACAGAGATATTGGAATTAACAGTTAAATATTTTAGAACAGGTATAATGAGGGGCACCTGGGTGGCTTAGTCAGTTGCGCCAGCTCTTGGTTTTGGTTCAGGTTGTGATCTTGGGGTTATGGGATTGAGCCCTGCGTCAGGCTTCACACTCAGTATGGAGTTTGTTTGTCCCTCTCTTTCTGCTCTTCACCCTATGCACATGTACACATGTGTGCCTGCTCACTCGATCTCTCTCAAGTAAGTAAATAAATATTTTTTAAAAACCTGTTAAGGGGGGGCGCCTGGGTGGCTCAGTGGGTTAAGCCTCTGCCTTCGGCTCAGGTCATGATCCCAGGGTCCTGGGATCGAGCCCCGCATCGGGCTTTCTGCTCAGCAGGGAGCCTGCTTACTCCTCTCTCTCTGCCTGCCTCTCTGCCTACTTGTGATCTCTGTCAAATAAATAAATAAAATCTTTTTTAAAAAAAGAAAAAAAACCTGTTAAGGGGCGCCTGGGTGGCTCAGTGGTTTAAGCCCCTGCCTTCAGCTCAGGTCATGATCTCAGGGACCTGGGATCGAGCCCCACATCGGGATCTCTGCTCAGTGGGGAGCCTGCTTCCCCCTCTCCCTTTGCCTGCCTCTCTGCCTACTTGTGATCTGTCAAATAAGTAAATAAAATCTTAAAAAAAAAAAAGAAAGAAAAAAAAATCTTAAAACACACACACACACAATTCAAAAGAATGCAAGAAAGGAGAAAAAGCAAAAAGCATTTGGGACAAATGGGAAAGAAATAAGATTGTAGGCTTAAATCCAGCTATATCAATAATTGCATTAAGTATAAGTAAACACTCCAGTAAAAGGTGTAGATTGTCAGGCTTTAAAAGCAAGACCTAGGGGCGCCTGGGTGGCTCAGTGGGTTAAAGCCTCTGCCTTCGGCTCAGTTCATGATCCCAGGGTCCTGGGATTGAGTCCCACATCGGGCTCCTTGCTCGGCAGGAAGCCTGCTTCTCTTTCCGCCTCTGCCTGCTTGTGTTCGTGCTAGCTCGCTCTCTCTCTTTCTCCTCTCTGACAAATAAATAAATAAAATCTTTAAAAAAAAAAAAAAAGCAAGACCTAACTATATTCTATTATATATAAAGATAGCACACATATATACTCTCAAAATTGAAAGAACTCAGGATATAGAATCTCTGAGCTTTTCTGGAAAACTATTTGATAACCAATAAAGAGGTTAATCAAAAGAAGTGATTCAGGGGGCACCTGGGTCTCTCAGTATTTTAAGCATCTGCCTTTAGCTCAAGTCTCCTGGGATCCAGCCTGGCATTGGGCTCCCTGCTGTTTTTCGCTCTCCTGCTTCCCCTTGCTTGTGTGTGTGTGCTCTTTCTCTCTCTCTCTCTCTCTCTCTCTCTCACTCGCTCACTCTCTGTCAAATCTTAAAAAAAAAGAAAGAAAGAGAAAGGAGTAACTCAGGAATGGAGATGCTCTAATGAAAAGACCAGTGATAAGCAGAATCCATTTAGAATGACTATTGGGCTAATTAGGGTTACCAAATAGAATGTAAATAATGTAAACTTTTAGGGCATAAAAACACCATGACACCTGGGTGGCTCAGTCAGTTAAGTGTCTGTTTTCAGCTCAGGTCATGATCCCAGGATCCTGGAATCAAGCCCTGCACTGGGCTCCCTGCTCCTACTCCCCCAGCTTGTGTTCCCTCTCTTGCTGTGTCTCTCTCTGTCAAATAAATAAATAAAATCTTTAAAAAACAAAACAAAAACGCCATAATGTTTCCTGAGCACTTATTATGTGCTGGGTTCTTTGTAAAAACACATTTAAGCTTCTAAGTATGAAATGTAGATACTGTTATCCTTATCTTACAGTTGAGGAAAACAACTTGTCTAAGGTCACACAGCCAACAAAGAATGGATTGAGGACTGGAGCCTAGGTTTTCTGGCTCCAGGCTTCTGTTAACCACTGTGCTATGCTGCCTTCCTAAGTTGAAGTAATAGCAATGACAAAAAGTATTAGGTGGAGGAGGAAAGATGAGAGGAGATATGAGACCACCAGTGTCCTCATCTTCTATAGTTGTGAGGTAGTACTTCACAAAAACAATGACTGTAACCTTCTAATAATTTAGAGTCCCTTTATAACTCCAGGGGTCCCTTTAGGAAATTTCTCTGGTGAGAAAAATTAATTTAAGTCAAGTAGTTACTTCAGTGTCACTCAGTTTGGTTTTCTTCTAATAAATTCAAGTAAAACCAAAGTTAAATTTTTTATTTATAAATAACTTATGCAGTCCTCTTTTTCAAAGTACTTCTATTAGCTGTCCATTCAGCCAGCAGCATGTAATCTGAACACATACGACAAAGATAACTGGAATGGTGTTCTCTTAATGATAATGATAGTTATTTCTAGGAGGTGGATTTGGAGTGATTTCTTTAAAAAGTGTTTAAAGATAGGATGTTTGCATTTTTTTGAGAATGGGTGATAGTGATATGGAGAGCAAAGGCAAAAGGAAAAAATTAAACTTCCTTGTAACTTATAGCTCATTTACAAGTACTTGAGACAGGCAGAGTGACCTTCCTCCAGAAACTCAACTGCCTCAATGTTAATAATTTGCTAAGGGCAAAAGGCAGCCTTAGCTTGACATTAGCCCGACCTCCAGGATCATGTAAAAATCCCTCTGGAAACTTCCTTTATCTCTACTACCTCCCCACCCCAAGACGTTTGTCGGCAATCATCCTCCAAGCATATGCCCCACTGGTACACATCTGAAGGGTCTCAGGACTAAGGTTTTACCTAGATAGTAAATGACCTTTTTCTAAAACAGCTAGCCCCTCAAGGTCGTGGAAACCTTGCTTCCAGATTCCTTAGAAACTTACACTATCCCTAACCCCCTCCCAACTTAGAAGGATAATCAGTCCCTCCTTACAGCACCAGTACAGCTCTTTCTGCCTATAGGTCCTGTCCCTGTGCTTTAATAAAACCACCTTTTTGCTCTGAAGATGCCCCAAGAATTCTTGACCATTTGCTCCTGAGCCCCAACACTTCACATCAGTAGTACATGGGGATTTGAAATTTTCCATGGAAAAACAACAACTAAAGAGAAAATGAAGCTCTGTCACCACCTTTGTTTAAAATCACTTGTTGGCAGTTTCCCATTGCTCCTAGAGTAAGTACAGGATCCTGCGTGATCTGACCCTGCCTGTCTCTACAGCCTGTTTTCCCTAGTGATTTCTGGTTCTAGCCATACGAGCTCCTTTTCTCTTTGTATCCTATTCCTGCTCCATGGACCAACCCTCACCCCGTATTTTTTTCCTTCCTTTTTTCCATTATATTACAGCTCAAATGTCACTTCTTTGGGGAGGCTTTTTTTGACCTTACGCCCAAGACTAGGTCAGAGTCCTGCTACATTCTCATAATATCCTGTGCTTTTCTTCCGTATGTTTGTTACACTTAAAATCCTACATTTAGTTGTGTGGTTCTTAAATATCTGTTTCATTAGACTATAAGATCCACAAGGCTAGGGACAGTGTTTATTGTCCAGAGCCTAGCATGATAGCAAATATTATGTATTCACTATACATTGAAATTAATGAACATTGAACGAAGTGCTGCTAAGATCCCATGTTCTTGCTGTAACCCCATGAGGTAACTATTATTATAATCCCCACTTTTCAGCTCCTCTCGTAAGATATCACTTGAACAAAAGATTCCAAGGCTAAAAAAGCTGGAAGGTTTGTGCATCATGCCAGGCCACCTTCCTTTTGTGCTGACTTAGTTCAAAATATATGAACTTTATTCAGGAATTCTTCTTTTTTTTTTTTTTTTAAGATTTATTTATTTATTTATTTGACCGAGATCGAAAGTAGGCAGAGAGAGAGGAGGAAGCCGGCTCCCTGCTGAGGAGAGAGCCTATGCCGAGCTCTACCCTGGGATCATGACCTGAGCTGAAGGCAGAGGCTTTAACCCACTGAGCCACCCAGGCGCCCCTAGGAATTATTCTCTTAACTTTGGCCTGAGACAATCAGGTTCTGCCCTGACTTGGGTTTATTTTTTTCTTCCCTCTCCCTTCTCCCAGGTGGACTGACCCAGGACCTGAAAGCTGCCTCCAGCTGCTTTCTGATGGCATGTGAGAGGCCCGGAAAGAAATCGGTGGAGGCATGTCACAACGTTGGTCTCCTGGCACATGATGGACAGGTCAACGAGGATGGCCAGCCTGACCTGGAGAAGGCTAGAGACTACTACACAAGGGCCTGTGAAAGCAGCTATGCCTCCAGCTGCTTCAATCTCAGTGCAATGTTCCTGCAGGGTGCCCCTGGCTTTCCCAAGGACATGGGCCTGGCATGTAAATATTCAGTGAAAGCCTGTGACTTGGGCCACATCTGGGCCTGTGCCAATGCCAGCCGCATGTACAGGTTGGGGGATGGTGTAGATAAAGACGAGGCAAAGGCTGAGTTACTAAAAAATCGGGCCCGGCAGCTGCACAAAGAACAGCAGAAAAATGTCCAGCCTTTGACATTTGGGTAGTGTGGTCCATATTCCTAAGCAACAAACAGCTTGAGGCTGGCACCTCCTATGTCTTACATAGCCCTTAAGGTCAACCTGCTGGAGCAGGAAGACTTGGGACTTACTGTCTGTAGCTCTGGTTACATAGACCCATTTTCCCAGAGTGTCACCTACTGGGTTGTAGCCTAAAATGTTTATTTCAGTCAGTGTTCTTTTTTTCTGTTGTGTTCTGTGAAGGCACGCACATAGGTGATTTTCGTTCTCAAAGTCTTAGAGCTCAGTGAAAAACAGCAAACTAGAGAGCCATAGAGATCGTGGGGGGTGGGGAGGGGAGACAAATAGCAGGAAGTTCGGAAAATCAGCAGCCACAGTGCCTGAAGGAATCAGATGTTATTATTATTATTATTTTATTCTAGAGGGCTTGAAAATCAGTAAGTATCTTGATTTACATAATAGAGGGCTTAAAGAGCTAAGAACAAGTCAAATAGTCATGACTGCCACCCTCTGACTTAAGTAATCATTGGTGTGGGTTTCTTCTTTGCCTTTAGAGTCAGATCTTCAGTAAATTCATAGATAATAGGAGGGACATGCAACATAAAATAAAGGTTGTTATGTGTCAGGGTTGCCAAAGATGATGAAATACAAGCTTCTGTTGGAAGATTTCGCAGTTAGCATCCCCAGTCCACTCCTCTGGCATTGCTCACCATGCCTGTGTTCTATTCCCAAGGCAACTTCAGCTCGGGATTTGTAAGCAAGGATTTTGTGACACGTTTTATCCCATGGAACTTTACCTTTTTAACTGTCCTTGTGAATAAACTATTTTGATCGATTAGTAGTTTGTGTTACTAGTTTCTCTCCAGAGTCTGGGTAAGGTAAAGATTATGTTCTGCATGGCGGTTGTGCTTTTTCTTTACTAAACATTTGCTTTTTAAAAATTATCTTCCTAACTTGTCACTAGGGGGCGAGCTTGTCGTTTTCCTGCAATAACAGGTCTGATCTGTCACCACCTACTGTTTCTGGGCTTCCAGTGTTGCCACCATCCTAGAAGGAAGTCTTGCTGTGTGGCTGGCTGAAGGTTTGTAAGCATAGCTTGCCAGCTTCTCCACTTGATAGAGGAGAGGGACTTTCCCAGGAACGCACAAGAAGTTTTAAAAAGTGAGTTTATTTTTTCAATGTGAAGTAGCTTTTGTTTTGTTTAAAATAAATTCCGTAGGCCAGCAAGCATATGAAAAGATGTTCAGCATCACTAATAATTAAGGAGGTGCAGATCAGAAGCATGAGGTAATTATCCCACAACTGTCAGAATGGCTGTTTTTTATATATTATCTATAAAGACAATAAGCATTGGCAAGGACGTGGAGAAATTAGAACACTTACATGTTGTTGGTGGGAATGTAAAATGCTATAGCCACCTTGGAAAACAATATAGCAGTTCCTCAAAAAATTAAACCTAGAATGACAGTAGGATCCAGCAATTCCGTTTCTGGGTGTACCTGTGTCCATAGCAGCATTCACAGTTGCTAAAAGGCAGAAGAAACCCAAATGTCTATCAGTGGGTGAGTGGGTAAACAAAATGTCCATACATATAATGAAATATCACTCAGCCTTAAAAGGAGGGAAGATCTGACACATGCTACAACATGGATGAGCCTCAAAGACACACGAAGTGAAATAGACATCACAAAAAGACATACTGTGTGATTTCATTTACATGAGATGTCTAAACTCAGAGCAAAATGGTGGTTGCTGCAGGCTAGAGAAAGGGGGAAATGGGGAGTTGTTTAATGGGTATAGAGTTTGAATTTTTCAAGATGAAAAACTTCTGGAAATTACTTGCACACAAATGTGAAAGTTCGTAACACTACTGAACTCTACATTTAAAAATGATTAAGATGTGGGGGGCGCCTGGGTGGCTCAGTTGGTTAAGCATCTGCCTTTGGCTCAGGTTGTGGTCTTGGGGTCCTGGGATCAAGACTGCATGGGCTCTCTGCTCAGCGGGGAGTCTCCTCATTCTCTTCCTCTCAAATAAGTAAATAAAATCTTTAGAAAAATGGTTAAGATGGGGGGGTGCCTGGGTGGCTCAGTCATAAAGCGTCTGCCTTCAGCTCAGGTCATGATCCCAGGGTCCTGGGATTGAGCCCCACATTGAGCTCCCTGCTCAGTGGGAAGCCTGCTTCTCCCTCTCCCGCTCCTCCTGCTTGTGTTCCCTCTCTCATTGAGTCTCTCTCTGTTAAATAAATAAATAAAATCTTTTTAAAATAGTGGTTAAGATGGTAAAATTTATGTGTATTTTACCACAATTTTTTTAAATGTAAACATTAAACTTTTTTAATGCAAGGTTTGAAGTTTTTGTTTATAAAAGCAATATGTTTACATGAAATGCAGTTTGGAACATGGCAGAGGAAATAATACCCCTCACTGTCCTTTATAACCTACTGGCATTCTTTGGCTCAATAGTGTTGTTGCTTAATTACTTTTTTAAAGAATCACATCTTTCCAATTAAGTCACTGATTTTGTAATTTTGAAGAGTTTGAATTTTGATGGCATATGTGCTGGGTTATTTTATGGACCAGTTCCTGCCGGGGACCCAAGGTGCCTGCCTTCTCTGGATCATATATTCAGATGGGGTTGGGAACAATAGAGTAGGCATTAACAGTTTCAAAATGTAACATTTCACAAAAATTATTAAAATGTGAAGAGTGAGAATTTACTGTATGGAAAGGTCCAAGGCCGTTTCATACCAGATTGCTCTGGGAAGGAACGGGTTGCTGAGAGGCAGCATGGTCAAGTTTCTCACTTTTGTGCAAGGCTTCAAAGCCGGTTTTCAGATTCTGGTCACAGCAAGCTACTCATTACTGTGTCCTCTGGCTAGCAGGCATTTGAATCATCATTAGCACCTATTTCTAATGTTTTTCCTCTGTGCCAGGCTTGGGCTGGATGGTCTAATGAAGACGAAGTTTCATAATTGACTAGTGGTTTGTGTTCTCATTAGTGTTCTCACTAAAATTTCACAGTGCAGTGCTCAGTGTTGTGAGAAAGGGAAGCAAGAGGCTCACTCAGAGAGGGAAGGGAAGGCCGGAGGGTCTAGTGATTTGGATTTTATCCTGTGGGTCATGCAGAGTCACTGAAGGGTTTTGAGCAGGAAATTAGATCACCCTAGTGTAGAAAATGGATGGGAGAGCCATGTGGGGGTAGGAGGTTGGAGTCAACTCGGGGTTAAAAAGGAACCCAGATTTCCAGCCTGGGCACTTGGGTGTACAGGGGGTGCCATTCATATTGTTTTGGCGCCTATGAATGGGGATGGGAACAAAAAATTTTATTGAACTGTTTGGTAAATTTTTTTTAAATTTAGAAATAAATTGAATTTTAACTTGAAGTTTTATGAAATTTCCTGAAAACATTTTTTTTAAAGATTTTATTTATTTATTTGACAGAGATCAGAAGGAGGCAGAGAGGCAGGCAGAGAGAGCAAGAGGAGGAAGCAGGCTCCCTGCTAAGCAGAAAGCCTGATTTGGGGCTCAATCCCAGGACCCTGGGATCATGACCTGAGCCGAAGGCAGAGATTTTAACCCACTGAGCCACCCAGACTCCCCTCCCTGAAAAGATTTTGATAGGTAGAGGCAACTGGGTGGCTCAGTTGGTTAAGCGTCTGACTTGATTTTGGCTTAGGTCATGAGATTAGCCCTGCTTCAGGCTCTGTGTTCAGTGGCGAGTCTTGAGATTCTCTCCCCCTCTGTCTCTCCCTGTGCTCTATTTCTAAAATAAATTAATCTTTTTTTAGTTTTTAAAGATTTTATGTATTTATTTGAAAGAGAGTGCAGGAGCATGGGGGTGGGGGTGGAGCAGAGGAAGAGGGAGAAGCATGAAGACAGGGAGCTTAGTCCCAGAACTCCAGAATCATGACCTGAGCCAAAGACAGATGCTTAACCAACTGATGCACCCCGGTGCCCCTAAAATAAATAAAGAAATCTTTAAAAAAAAAAAAAAAAAAAAGAGAGGCAACTTGGCAGGGGGAAAATGCCTAGATTTCAGGTCCTACAAAGTAGGTAACTCTGGATTAGTCAAAGGCATACTAAGCATGGGTGATTAGGGCACCTAACAAAGAATGAGAAAATATAAATTAATAAAATTATTTTATATTTTTAAAAAGCATTAAGTAATCACTTTGAGGGGAAAAGTGAAACGTTTTTGGCTTCCTGACATTGATTTTACAGTTTAGATTTCTCATTTTTCAAAATTCTATATTAGGGTTGGTGGGATGGAGGGTACCAGGCTTTTTCCAGTTCTTAAGTCCAAAGGTCTTAATCTGGATTCTGATCTGGGTTTTGCCTTTTATTGGCTGTGTGACCTTGCACAAGTTAGGGCTGGGTCTTGGTTTTGTCACCTATCACATGGGGATGACAATGCCTTCTAGGGTTGTTAAGAGAATTAAATAGGAGCTCTTATCAGAGAATGATTAATGTTTTTTTTTAAGATTTTTACAGGACCATATTTTATAATTAGGTAATTGTTTTCTTTCCACTTGGCAGTGTTAACTTGTGAGGGAATCTAGCTTTTAAGACAGTCTGCCTTTGCTGCCATTCTTTTAATATCCAGGGAGCTGATGGTGAGGCTCTCTAGAGGTATTCAGGGCATAAAACAGCTGCTGGAGAAAAACCTGGAGAAGTGGTGGGGGTGGGGCCCACCTCCTGCCTCCTCCACCTCCTCCTCTTTGCCCCAGTGGAGAGAGAGTCACTGAGAAGACTTGCACCTGCTGGGGCCTGCAGTGGAAACTATTCCCAGCTGGTGCCCCTCCCCAGGCTTAAGGAATGGCGATTGTATTACAGTTTATAAATCAGGCCTCCCCACTGTCTAAAGGGGAGAGGCCAAAATTCTTTGCCTAACATATAAGTCTCTCCACCCCCATGATACGTTCCCAGCCTCCATATTTAGCTCCATCTTCTTCCTAACTTGGGAGCTGCTTGTAGTCTTTGCACCACTGCCAAAAAAAGAGAGAGAGAGAGAGGGAAGGAGAGGAGGAGGGAGGAAGGAAGGAAAGAAAAGAAAGGAAAGAAAAAGAAGAAAAGTGACAACAAAACACCCAGGCTATTTCTTATTGCCATGCATTTATGATGCTAGTTGCTCTCTCTGGAACGCCCTCTTAACTTTTTTTTTAATTTTTATTTATTTATTTATCAGGACCCTCCCAAGTCCTGATCCCCATCTCTGACTCAGTCCCCAACACTGGGGCCAGAGAGCGAGGGCCCCTGCCCCTTCTACCTTTTAAGTAGAATATCTTCGTCTTTTAACACTCTGGAAGCATTCCCTTCATCACCTAGGCTGGTTAGAGACTTTCTCTGCCCTGAATTTCATCCATCGCAGTGCTGATCACATTATTATCATCTGTCTGTTGATGGCCTCCACTTTCCATAAGACTTGAGTTCCCGGACAATAGGGACCTGATTGGCTTCCTCTCTATCCTCAGGCCCCAGAGTGAGGCTGGGCACATGCTGGACTGGTTGCTGGTTGCTGAGGTGAACAGCACAGTGTGGCACCTTAGCAGCCTCAAGCCACCCCAAGACAAATCAGGCCCAGGCTCATCTTCATATCTAGGAACCGGTGTAAGCCATAAGGGTGTACTGTTGTTGAAACTGCTCATCAAGAGAAGTTCCTGTCTAAGCTGGAGCTGACACGTGATGGATTAATACTTTTTCAGGATGTGTTCAGGACAGTGTCTTTATTTTATTTTATATTTTATTTTATTGGATTTAGTTATTAATTTATTAGAGAGCAAGCACACAGAGGGAAAGAGAGGGAGAAGCAGAGGTCCCCACTGAGAAGGGAGCCCAATGAAGGGCTCGATCCCAGGAGCCCGGGATCATGACCTGAGCCAAAGGCAGACTCTTTTTTTTCTTAAAGATTTTATTTATTTATTTGACACAGGGAGAGAGATCACAAGGAAGCAGAGAGGCAGGCAGAAGGGGTGGGGGAGCAGGCTCCCTGCTGAGCAGAAAGCCGGATGTGAGGCTCAATCCTAGGACCCTGAGATCATGACCTGAGTAGAAGGCAGAGACTTAACCCACTGGGCCACCCAGACACGCAAGGCAGACTCTTAACTGACTGAGCCACCCAGGCGCCTCTTTATTTTATTTTTTTAAGATTGATTTATTTATTTTAGAGAAAGCACAAGCAGGAGAGGCAGAGGGAGGGAGAGAGAATCCCAAGCAGATTCCCTCCTGAGCACAGAGCCCAAAATGGGGCTCCATCCACGGCTCCAAGATCACAACCTAAACCAAAGTCAAGAGTCAGACACTCAACCAACTGAGCCACCCAGGCTCCCTGAAAATATAAATTTTAAATAAGCAACCCTCGGGAGATCCTTACTTGTGTTAAAGCAGATGATGCACTCAAGTGGTTCATAGTCTCAGCTCTGTGGTTTGGCACCATGACCCTCTGCCGTCTGGGCTCCACAGTTTCAGCTTTTCATATAGCAGTTCCAAAACATCTGCTTTTTCCCTCCTTGATACAAGCCTAGCCAATTCCTAATCCAATTCCTAATAGTCCTTCAACACTCAGCACAAATGTTACCTTCTCCAGGAAGCCTTCCTTGTTCCCCAGGGTCTATGGTGTTCTGACAATGCTTGTACTTCTTGTTTTTTTTTTTTTTTTTCAGTGGGTTTGGGACAGGCTGTAAGTGCCTCAAGGGTAAGGGTTATGTCTGACTGATCTCTATTCCCAGTGCCTAGTTGGAGATCTAGTACAGATAAGGTACAGAAAAAGTCTTTACTAAAGAAAACGGAAGGGACTCTGGGGCACAAGCTCCATCTTCCAGTGGATCCATTAAACATTAAAAGGTAGCATTTTAAAGAAGGATCCGGATTTAAAGCACTTCTCTGCCACATACAAATGTGTTATGCTACCTCTCTGATCCCCATTTCCTTATCACCAAAGCGGGGGTAATGTTTACTTATCAGGACTAATGTGAAGGTTGAAGGGTTAAATGAGATAAAGTAAGGGGGATGCCTAGTTTAATGCCTGGCACACTGTAATTGTGTAATGAGTCATGGGAGGACTGTCTTGTGGAAGTGGAGCCAGGCTTGTTCTGTACAGCTCCAGAGAGCAAAACTAGGCCCGATGGATGGAAGCTGCAAGGAGACAGATCTCAGAACTAGATGTGATGGATGGAACCCTTAGGAAGAGGTGAGCCTCC
Organism: Lontra canadensis; assembly: GCF_010015895.1. Taxonomy (NCBI): domain Eukaryota; kingdom Metazoa; phylum Chordata; class Mammalia; order Carnivora; family Mustelidae; genus Lontra; species Lontra canadensis. Next base: position 1,627,945 of record NW_022631142.1, on the reverse strand, counting down.
TATCACAAAGATATGCAAGCCAGCAGGAGATGCCCACCTGTCAGGGCTGATGCAGGGGAAACTGATTCTACATGAGGACTGGGGTCAGGGGTGAGTGTGATGAAAGATGGGGGAGCCTAATAAGGCATTTCCATTCAGCGCCTCTGTAATTCATTATCCATTCCACCAACATTGAGAAGGAGTTGAATGTGATGGGTGCTCAGTCATTTAGGAGCTCACGTCTACTATGTCCCAGATGCTCTCATCCTATCAGCAGCCCTCTGAGGAGCTCTCAGGCAAAGAAACTGAGGCTCAGGTAGGCAAAGTGACATGTGGAGATACAGACCCAGAGAGGAGTACAGCTGGAATGAAACTGGAGTCCTGCCTATCTCCTGATGCCTTTTCCACTTCCCGAGGCTGCCTCTCATCCAGAGGTTGAAAAGCTCTCTGCAGTCTCTGGGAGATCCCAAAACAGCATTCAGGGCCCTTCTGGGCACCAAATAGATGCTGATGAACAATAGTTAAAAGCCTGAAGTCAGCTTCAGGAGGACACGGTCTCCCTGCAGCATGCTCTGTGCCCCAAGGCTCTCTCCAGTCTGGGCCATGTGGAGGGCCCAGGAGAACATGCTGACGTCAGATCTCGCTGCTCACATAACCAGCCGAGCTGCCTGGGCCAGGGCTTTCTGAGGGAACTTGAAACCAGCTGAATTCCATCAGCTCCAAGAATAGCAGCTGACCCTACTCTCCTTGAGCCAGTGGCCTCCAAGCAGGTTCTAGGAGGCCCCAGCAGAGAGCAGACATGAGTGGCAGCACGCCCGGACTGTGAAGCTGCTCTGGGCTGGAGTAATTACAGCTACCTTCACTAAGGGCCCACTGTGTGCAGGACACCTGCAGGACAAGGGGACATCCAGGGATGTTTAGGAAGTATGAAACCCTTTTTACAGATGAGGAAATTGGGAGCTCAGAGATACTGAGACATTCCCCAAGATCACAACAGTATGTAGCAGAGCAGGATTCGAACCTGAGCTGCCTATGTCAGTGACCCTGCTTTTGCGGAGAGAGAGAATATTCTTGAGGTCTGAGAAGAATCTTGGGCAGAGGTGACAAACTGCGTTAGCTTTCAAAGTGATATTACTCCAGCAGGGTGGGGCCCAGGCGCTTAGAACGGCAAGATCAGAGAAGCAGTAGAGATGATGGAGAGGAGCTCCATTTGCTTGATCCTGATTCCTCTTCTATAAAATGACCTCACCCATATGGCAGGTGGAAAAGCATACACACAGACTTTGGAGCCAGGCAAATGTGGATTAGAATCCTGACTTGGGGGTGCCTGGGTAGCTCAGTGTATTAAGACTCTGCCTTCGTCTCTGGTCGTGGTCTCAGGGTCCTGGGATTGAGCCCCACATTGGGTTCTCTGCTCATCGGGGAGCCTGCTTCCCACCCCCATCCCCTGCCTGCTGCTCTACCTACTTGTGATCTCTCTCTCTCTCTCTCTGTCAAATAAATAAATAAAATCTTTATTTAAAAAAAAAAAAAAAGACCATTTAGAATCCTGACTGTGGCATTTTCTAACTAAAATCCTGGACAAATCACATCACTGCCTCTCTGAACTGTTTCCTCACTCATTTTTTCCACAAATGGCTTTTGAACACCTCCTATGTGCCGGGCATTATTCTAGCAGTTGGGGATAAATCATGGGGAAAAAAAAAAAAAAAAGACAAACATCACTACTCCTGTCAAGTTTAAATTCCAGAGTTCTGAAAAATTCTCTCATTAGATTGTCATGAAGATCAAACCAAGGAACGTACAGTGGTATAGTGTGTCTGTTAATGTAATGGTGTCTGGTGAATAATAAATGATCGATTTAATGATAGGATCATTATGATATGAGCATGCCTGGTCAGTGCTCAGTGAAAGAATACTTAATTTGATAGCGAATTCAACCATTTCACTTTAATAGACAGCAAAACAGAGACCAGAGAGGACATGAAATTCCTCCAGTTGCCCAGCAAGGCAATGATAGGCCCCTGGATCCTAATCTGTATCTGTACTACCATCCACTAAACCCATAGGGCTGCCTCCAACAAAGAGAGCCAAGGGGGGAAGTGGGCAGGTCGACTCTTACAGCCAGAGAGGTTCAAAGTAGACTTAGAGCTAATTGATGGACTGCAGAGCCCAAGTGGGCTTTAACTCTTCTGGTGCCAAATACTGTCTATGTTCCTCAGGAATCCTAGTAGCTTTCCAGGCTCTGTCTCTCAGGAGCGCACGGCTGGATGGACGGAAGGTAGGGTGGGTGGGGAAGAGCCAGAGAGACAGGATGCAACTCGGGCTGGTTTCATGCATGAGTCACTTGTGCGTTTTCATAGAGCTCCACACTTGGTTCAATGCTCTGCTGTTACAGCCTAAAAATTCTCAGTAACTTCTTAACAAGGAGCCCTGCATTTTCATTTCATTTCACTGGGCCCTACAGGTTATGTGGTTTCCTGATGTAGGTTCTGTGCTCTGGGGTGGGAGGCAGCAGCCCCCGACCTGCAGTGATCCTGGGGCTTGTCCGAGGTTTGTGGATCCCTATGGCCCAATGGCCGAGTCACCAACAGACAGGAAGGAGGCCAGATCAACCCTCTGCAGGTCTGGCCTATGACTGAAAATCTCTAACAGACTGGAATGGGGTAAGGAAGACAGGATTTCAGGAGATTCTGGGGGTAGAACTGGAACCCCCAGACGAGGGGAATGATCTGAGGCAGACTGCAGCTCAGTGTGAGAAAGTGTTTCCTAATAGTCAAAACATAATCATAATGTGTAAAATACACTTCAGTAAAGCTGTTACAAATATAGTCATAATAATGGCAGTTAACGTCAGCCGGGTGCTTACTGTGTGCAAGCAGTTATGCTAAGCCCTTTATTGAAAATATGAAGAATGGGGGCTCTTGGCTGGCTCGGTCAGTAGACCATGTGACTCTTGATCTTAGAGTCATGAGTTCAAACCCCACATTGGGCAAAGAGCTTATTTAAAAAGAAAAAGAAAGAAAGAAAGAAAGAAAGAAAGAAAGAAAGAAAGAAAGGAAGGAAGGAAAGAAATGAAGGCTAGTAGAGTGGTCAAGAACACAGGCCCTAGAACAATACTGCCTTGGTTCAGTCCTGGCTCCAACACTGATTGGCCGTATGATCTGGGGCAAATTACTTGACCTCTCTGTTTTTCCTTTTCATCACCTGGAAAATGGGGATAAGAATGGTACCTACCTCCTGATGTTATTTTTATTAAATGAGTTTACATATAGAAAACCCTTAGAACAGTGTCAGACACACTTTCTTTCCTCTTTGAGATTCTCAGGGAAATGTACGCTCTGCCTGGAGAAGGATTCAGGAACCCAGCTGCCTGGGATTTCTCACCAATTGTTGGCCTTGGCATAATTAAGTATTGAGTGTGTCTCACTCCGGGCCTTCTGAAATAATTGCCTGATCACTCCCTCCTTTCATCCTGTGGTCGCTGCCCAAGTTCCAGGCTCAGCATCTCTCTGGACTCTGAACTCAGCACCACTGTGTACTCGTCCTGGTCTCTCTCTCACACCTGCACAGCACTTCACAGTGTACAGAGCGTTTTCCCATTTGGTGGTTCACTGGTCTGTGCGGCTGTGTGGCAGACAGCTCAGTCCTTATGCCAGGCCTCTGAACAGACCCCCGGCTAGGCCGGGCTACCTGCCAAGACCAGCACAGACTGTAGGGAGGGGTGTGTGGTCTGGACACCGAGGGAGCTTGGTGAGCTATTACTCTCTAGCTGGTGTTTGGGGATCTTCCAAGTCAAGGAGTGGACCAAGAGGGACAAAACCCTCACCAGGGTGTCTTCATGGCTACTCACACTGAAGACCTCAGTCTCAGATCCAGTGTTTGGGGAGAAATCTCTGAAAGGAGACAGTCCCTCCACAACTCTAGAAGTTTAGAAATTATCCCTTCATGAAGTTGGAACTATAGAGGGCTAGGGTCCAAACCTCATCCCTGTCACAGAATATTTTTCCCAAATTGCCATCAACTTAATACCCAGGACTGCTGTAGGGCATATGGTGGAGAGCCAGCATATCCATATTTAACAACAACGAGAGCAAACACTCTGTACTAGGTATTCTTTCAAGTGGTTTATAAATATTAACTTTTAATTCTCACCACAGCCCTATGAGATGGGTACTATTTTTTTTAACTTACAGAAATTCAATTTTACTTGCTGTGAATAAAAAGAGACAGATGGGAAAAGAAAGACCAATAATATATTCAATATTATTTCACTCAGCATATTCCCTAGAATGGTGTGTTATGCGAGAGGTAAATCTGCTGTTCTTTCCATTGCTATCAGTTCCTACGTGCTTCATAAAATCCTTAGTGTGTGCACATTTTGCCACACTGAGTATGATTGTAGTGTTTAAGGCAAGCCAGTCTCTTCAGATATACCACCGAAGAAATAGCAGTTTGTTCTATTACTAGAGGTAAAATTGGCTCTGCTGTTGAGAGATGGTTCTGTACTTGGTGAAGGATTGAAAGCATTTCCAAGGATATTTTCATTATACATGATACCTTAGAATCTTACCTAGGTAAGATTGAGCATCCAACTCTTGATTTCAGCTCAGGTCATAATGTTGGGGTCCTGGGATCGAGCCTCATTTGGGGCTCTGTGCTCAACAGGGAGTCCGCTTGAGATTCTCTCTCTCCCTCTCCCTTTCTCTCTGCCCTTCCCCTACTCTCTCACACATAGTCTCTCTCTCTCTCTCTTTCTTTTTTTTTTTTTTTAAGATTTTATTTATTTATTTGACAGAGAGAGATCACAAGTAGGCAGAGAAGCAGGCAGAGAGTGGGGGGGAAGCAGGCTCCTTACTGAGCAGGGAGCCTCTCTTTTTCTAAAGTAAATAAATCTTGGGGCATCTGGGTGACTCAATTGGTTAAGTGTCTACCTTTAGCTCAGGTCATGATTCCAGGGTTCTGGGATTGAGCCCCAGATTAGGCTCCCTGCTCAGTAAGGAGCCTGATTCTCCCTCTCCCTCTGTCTACCCCACCCCCCACTGTCAAATATATAAATAAAATCTTAAAAATAAATAAATAGGGGCACCTGGGTGGCTCAGTCATTGGGTGTCTGCCTTTGGCTCAGGTCATGATCCCAGGGTCCTGGGATTGAGCCCCACGTAGGGCTCCCTTGCTTCTACCTCTCCCACTGCCCTGCTTGTGTCCCCTCTCTTGCTGCCTCTTTCTCTGTCAAATAAATAAATAAAATCTTTTTTTAAAAAGTACTTGATTAAAACAACATATGTAAATAAATAAATAGATCTTTTAAAAAATTTTTTTTCTAAAGATTATTTATTTATTTCAGAGAGAGAGTGCAAGAGAGCACAAGCAGGGAGGGGGCAGAGGGAGAAGGAGAAGCAGCCTTCCTACTGATCAAGGAGCCCGACTGTGGGGCTCAGTCCTAGGACCCCGGAGTCATGACCTGAGCCGACGCAGATGCTTAACCAACTGAGCCATCTAGGTGCCCTAAAACGAATAAATCTTAAAAAACAAAACAAAACAAAAATGGAGAAAGTGTCAGGCTAACTGACCCGAATTGGTATCTGTACTACAGAACACATCTCTGGGTCTGCCGTGAGGGAGCACTGTTGAGGCTATGGTCCATTACATCATTCTTTATGAGGATCTCTGGAGAAATTTTGTCTGGTCTTCATACCAAGAATAGTTGTATGTCCCCTAAAGAGTAAGTGGTTTGTTTTTATCTCATGAACACTGTGAACTGTGTAAGTGAACAGGTTTCCCTTTTTGCCTTGGCTGCTGGAAGTCTTAGAGCTAAATATGTGGGATACAAATTTAGCTGTGTAGGTCACTATGTTCTGCACTTTTTGCATCATTCCAGGCTCCACTTTGTCCCTAGCATGTTTTCTTTTTTTCAATCTTATCCCATCTTAAACTTAGATCTTGTTTTATTTTAAATGTCTTCCTGGATTAAGGCAGGGTAAAATTAAAGTTCTTACCTTAGAGTTCATGGGCCCTGCTGAGGGTCACTGAAAATCTGAAATGATATGCAAAATTTATATCTATATCTATATCTATATCTATATCTATATAAATATATATATATATAAAAATGTGGTATTTGAAAATGTTGGGTGGTGGTATGGAGGAATGTTGGTGGGGCAGAATATTGAATGGCAGAGAGAGGAATGTTGCAGGGGTGGAATGTCACCCATAATGAAATGTCAAGGTGATAGAATGCGGCATGCTGGAACATGAGTGTGTTAGAATATTAGTATGTTCTTTTTTTTTTAAGATTTTATTTATTTATTTGACAGAGATCACAAGTAGGCAGAGAGGCAGGCAGAGAGAGAGGGAAGCAGGCTCCCTGCTGAGCAGAGAGCCCGATGTGGGGCTCAATCCCAGGACCCTGGGATCACGACCTGAGCCTAAGGCAAAGGCTTAACCCACTGAGCCACCCAGGTGCCCCTAGAATATTAGTATATTCTGCAATGTTGATGGAACCAGGTCCTTAAAACACCTCCTTCTACATGTCCTGGCATCCTCCTTGCTTAGTTTTACCTCAGTGTTGGGCCTCTGATTCAGACTCTAACTCCCATATCCCCTCAGCTTAGTGCCCTATAAGGGCTCAGTAAAGACCCACTTGACTGCTAGCGCTTCTCATTTGTGGGTACCCGGTGGGCTCATGGGTTTCTGTCAACCTCACACTGAGATGACTTTTCCTTTCTGCATTTGTCCACTTTTCTTTGAGATTGTGTCTCAAATACCTTGCACATTCAAGACCCCCACAGACTACCTCATTCACTTCTGTGTCCTCAATGCCTGTGTCAGGGCCCGCCCAGAGAGCATACCAGTCTATGGCTCTTGTATGTCCTTTCTTCTAGGGTAGCCTGGCAAAGTTGTTGCCCAGAAAGCTACCTGCAGATGGGGCTCTGAGGATTGGAGTTCACTTTCTAGGGACATTAGACCGAAGGCAACTCAGGATCCTTGTAATTGGTTAGGAGCAGGGGAAGCCAGGTCAGAGTTAGCTGGGAGAGAGTTGAGCCTTCATTACCAAAGAAATTGGATGTAGAGACTAAATCCAGGAATTAGGATGGGACAGAGACTGATGTCTCTCAGCCTGGAGTTTAGAGTGGGAATAGAGGAGGAATTGGCGTAAGAACTGGGTTCCTGGGTGTTCTTTCCTACTTTTCTCCATCCACTCCCTCAGTTAGCTAACATTTGCTGAGGCCTCTCTGCAGCAGACTTTTCCATACCCTGGAGTGAACAGTCTTTAATGGAGGAGACAAGCCACAGCACATAGGCAGTGACAATCCAGTATGGTCACAGATGTGACATACATAGGAAAGCTGTAGCGGTTGTGGGAGACCAGGGTAGGTCCCAACCCAGCATAAGAATAAAAAAATTTTCCTAGAGGAATGCTATCTGAGCTGACTCTGGAAGGAGTCAGGAAGGAAGGAGGGGGCACCTGTGTGGTAGGAAGTTTGCCTCAAGGGCCAAGGCAGATGGAAATTCCCCCGTGTCTGGGTGTGGGCCTCAGATGAAGGTACTAATGATCACAGACTGTCCAGTTCTTGGGGCCACACGTGTTTGATCTGTTCAGGCCCAATCTAATTGCCTTCAGATACCTCCTCCCAACTCTTCTATTTTTTTTTTTTTTTAAGATTTTATTTATTTATTTGATAGAGAGATCACAAGCAGGCAGAGAGGCAGGCAGAGAGAGAGGAGGAAGCAGGCTCCCTGCTGAGCAGAGAGCCCGATGCGGGGCTCGATCCCAGGACTCCGAGATCATGACCTGAGCTGAAGGCAGCGGCTTAACCCACTGAGCCACCCAGGCGCCCCCTCCCAACTCTTCTAATAACCCACAAATTTAAGTCTGTATCAGTCCATTCCAACCAGGATGAGATAATTGGCTCTTAACGTTTGGAGACATTTCCTGATTATGAGAGAACAGGATTTTCTGGAGGTTCAAAGCCTCCTACTTCTCAGCCATCCTGCTGCTGTGTCCTTCCTTTTGGGCCCACACCAAAGCTGGGCCCTCATCCCAACAGCGGAGTGGGACATTCCTCCCCTTCTGCACTAGTTACATCAAGTTTAAAATGAGCTCCATAGCCGCGTGGGCAATTCTCACTAAACTGGGAGGCAAGAGAACTGTATTCATACCCTGGCCCTTGCACAGAGGATTCCCAGACAGCGCTGTGTGAGGGTGGGCAGGGCACTTCCTCTCTCTAGGCCTCAGCTTTCCCATCAGTAAAAAGAAAGAATGCAAAGACTCTGAGGCCTCTTCCTGCCGTGGCATTCTGTGTCTATGTTGAATCCTAAATGTCCTGCTTTAAGCCTGCTCCTTTGAGATAGAGGCCAGTGATAGAGCAGACCCTGGAAACAGGAGAACCTGGGTATGATTTGGGCTTTGACTTGCTTTGTGAGCTTGAAACAGTCACTTAAACTCTCTGAGCCCCTGTATTCTCATTTGGTAAACTGATGTGATACGTAACTCACAGGTTTTGTGAGGCTCCAATGAGCCAAAGGCAATATGGTGAGGATGGTGATGATGACGTCTGCATAGGAGTCAGTCCCTTGGTATAAACTACAGTTGTGAGTATTGCCAGGAAGGTAGGGGCCAGCTCCAGAGTCACAGGGAATGTGAACAAGTCTTTGAAAGCCTTCCCCACGGCCGAGCAAACATTCCCAGCAAGAGCCATGACTCAGGGGGAAAAGGGAATTAGTATTTGCTGACTACCTACATCCATTTGTTCCTTCCGTTCCTGTAAGCTGAGTGTTAGTGTACCCACTTATGGGCCAGGTGACCAGTAAGTAAACCCGTCAGAGACACGGTCTCTTCGTCCGTCAAATCTAACATTCTCTGACTCTAGATTGCTGAAGGCTTTGGTGAACATTGAGCACGTATGGCCCCCAGCATCCGGATACCTGGCTTATTTGGAGGAATTCCAAGCTATATGGAAGCTGAGGGGGGGCAGCAACTCTTTCCCTGACCCACGTGGGGCTGGACTGGGTCAAGTCCATGCCCCTCCCCTCACCCCCATCCCTGGGCCTTGAGTCCAGTGAGACTTAGGCAGAGAGATGAGGACAGAGATTACATCATGAGGCTGCAGTGGGCAGTGGTGAGCAGCACGTGGCCGTGTAGCATGAAGTGGAGTCTGTCCTAAACAGACAGTTCCTGCAGAGTACTTTGGCTGTGCCCAGCTACCCCTGATTCCTCCCTGGCTCTGAAGTCTCCTCGTCATTTCAGTGATCCAGCAGCCTTCCAGTAAAGCTCCTTTTTGCTTAGTTTAGCCAGAGATGGTTTCAGTTGTTTGCAACTGAGAATCCTGACTGGTATAGAATAAGCCATGTAACATGCCAGACACAGTGCCCAGCATATACTAAGCACTCAAAAAACCACACACACGCACGCATGCAGAAACAGGTTCAGAAAAGTAAAATGACCTGCCTGAGGTCACACCGCTAGGTGGTTGTGCTGGTACGGGGCTGACCATGAACATCATAGTGGTATATTGTATTTAGATATCACTTTACATCACGACACATCATTTTTGAACAATTTACTGTTGATACATTGTTCAGAAGCTTCAGAACACCCTGTGAGGCCCACAAGGCCAGAATATTCTCTTTAGACAGAGAGGAACTTACTAGCTCAATGTAGCCCTGTTAACAATCGTGGCCTGGGAGCCAGGTCCCAGGCCTGCAGCCCAGGGCTAGTGTCCTTGTGGTGTCCATGCAAATAAGCTCACGTGTGTCCAGGCTGCTGCAGCTACACACATAAATTCGTGGATACCTGCCACATTAGCGACCTGGGCTGAGTCAGCAGCTGCCTGTGAGGCCATCAGGAGGAACACCATGTACCAGAACCCGGAAGAAAGGAATGCTCCCGTAGCTACTATGCTAATGCTTGTAGGGGCCTAGGGGGATGGTGCTTGACCGTATGGGGTAAGGGAGGGGTGTCAGGTGGAGTCATCCTCAGTGGGGGCGTCCTCTGTTGGGCCTAATAATTGAGGGAGGTTTTGATTCCTGCAGTGTTGGCAGAGTGATTTAATTGGACCTAATGGGAGACTGTGTTTGATGAATATGGATAATACAGGTGATGAGGCCCCAAGAAAGCTGGCTGGAGAAAGGGTAGGAGCTGAAGACAGGTCTGATGGGAATTACGGTATGGTTCCACGGGTGAGCCCAAACAGACAGCAGGGACACCTGCTCCTCCCTGGAGGCCTAGAATGCTGACCTGGGTTTTCACCCTGCCTGGCCTTCAGACCTTGTCTTCGCACTTGCATGGAATCAGAGAATGTCAGACTCAAAGGGTTCTGAGATTAGAATCAGGTTTAGGATTCTAGAATCTAGACCTTTAGCATCACACATGTTAATCATAGAAAACTTCTGAATCTAACAATCTGACAATGGAAGGCCCTTGGGAAAAAATCTAGGTGATCCTTCTCCAACCTTCATTTAATAACAATAAATAACATCTGTTGAGCTTATCACAACTTCCAAAGTACTTTCACATCTGCACAGCTGTCACACAGAAGGGGGTGATACTCCACTTTCATGTTGAGTAATGTGCAGAAGAGACAAATGAGCAGGTTGGGACTGGAATCCAGCTTTGCAGGGTAAATTCTATTTTCCATATGCCAAGGTTTTGATACTCTTGTTTTATAGAATTACAGAAACACCTCTACTTGGCATACATTATGTGTCCAAATTCTCAGATGTTTATTGTGTATATTTTGCATGGTCCTATACTGTTTCTTAATGCATTCTGGAAAATTGCAATGCTCTAAGACGTGATTGTCTTTGCTGCATCAGCATAATCAGGGCGGCCACATTCTGCAATAGCTTTTTGGCAGGTTTTATCATCCAGCACTATTTCCGTTCACAAAGGACTTAACTTATCCAAGAATAGATTTGAAGTCACTAATGTAAAGACAGAACTTCAAGTCACTCCGGCTTTAGTCAGAACCTGTTCTGAATTTCTTAGAACAAAAAGCTAAACTACCAAAAATGCGGAAAGAAAAAAAAAAAAAAAGGAACAATAAGCCTCCTAGAGTAGGCGCGCGCCACCACACAAGAGTGGTTGTGGCGAGGCCGAGGGGCGCCTCAGGCAGGCCACAGGCCGGCTGCGGGCAGCCTCGGGCAGCCCCTCCCCTTCTCTGGGTCTCCGTTTTCCCCGATTTCCAACGGGGATAATAATTCCTGTCCTGGGGAAGCCTGGGAGCCCACGAGCCCTGGGGGAGATCGGCTGCCGCGGGAGAAAGAGCGGGGAGAGACGGAGGCGGGGGAGGGGCTCCGAACCGCGGGGAGCTGCTAGGGGCTTACGGTCTCCATGGTAACGCCCGGCAGCCGGGAGAGAAGGCGGGGTTTGAGAACCCTGGGCTGGAGGGTTTGAAAATGAAGGTTTCACAAAGGAAGCTCCCTCCTGGCTGGAGAATGGCCTCGTCCGAGATCGCTCAGTCCGCCCTCGAGCTGCCCTCGGCGCGGGCCGTGCGGTGGTTCCTGCCGCTGTCGCCGACGCGGAGCACGCGGCCGGGCCCGGGGACCGACGCTGGCAGCAAGTCAGGGGCAGGGCCGGCCTTGGAGCCCCGCTGTCCTGACCCCGAATCAGTGCCCTCCTCTGTACCAGAATGTTGTTTCTCTGAACCTTGGTTTCCCCAGCTGTATAATGAGACAGTTGAAGGGAAGAGATCTCCGAGGGCCCTTTGAGCTCTGACAGTGTTCAACGAAACTATTAGCAAACACACTGGAGATGGCGAGTCCTAAGATGAGGACTATGCGAGGGGGTGGGCATTGTCTGCTTTGTCTCTGGATCCTCCACCCCAGCAAATGGGGAGGCACGGAGTGGACGTCGGTGTTTGTGGAACGAGTATTTATGCGGACGGATACATTCATTCTTTGGTTGCACAAGGTTTAAAGCGTACCTGCTATGTGGCAGGCATTGTGATAGCTCAGAGAAAGGTTCAGTTGCTGAGACTGGAGAGTTCTGGAAGCTTTGTTGGAGAAGGAAGCCTGGGGCAAGGGAAAGGGGTGCTCAAGAGGGCACAGGTGAGGGAGAAGACTTGTGCCTTGAGCCGCCCAACTAAATGCTCTGATTTCATGTCCTGGGGGTTCCCAGACAAATATGATTTTTCCTCATCCTGTCTCCAGGAGGATGATTTCATTCTCAGGTTTCCTGCTGGGCAATGAGGTAGGCAACCAGGCGAAGACTCTTCTACAAAAAATTCAAAAAGCTCTGTTGAGGAAGAGGGTAGGGCATGTGGCCCCTGCTGGCTTCTCCTAGGAAGTCCCACTTCATTTATTTTTCTTTTGTGGTTGGCTTATTGGAGACGTGTGTCAAGGCCATGCCTCTTCTTCACCCCTCACCCGGTGTGGCAAAAAAGAATGATGAACCAGAACTTGAAACCTGGATTCAAATTCTGCCTATTTCCAGCTCAGTGTGTGGCCTTCCACAGGTTGTCTTCCTTTCCTGGTCCTAGTTTGCTAAGATAGGTAGATGGATGGATGGATAGATAGATAGGGATCTTCATAGCGATTTAATGAGAATGAAATGGGAAAATGGCTATAAAATCCTTCCTACCTCCCCACCAAAGTCATATTTATCATTTACTGTGAACCAGGCGTTTTACAAACATTATCTATACTCTGAACAACAATCCTGGAGTGTTGGTATTTATTATCCAAATTTAACACATAAGGAAACTTGCTACTCTTCTGGAGAAGTGCAGAAATTTGCCCAAGACCATATAGCTAGGAAACTACAGGGTCAGAATCTAGACCCCAGTGTTTCTGATCAAAGTGTAATTTTAACAGCTGATTCCTTGGAATCTTCATTTCTCCACCAAACGGCATTTATTGAGCATATACTGTGAGCTAGCTGGCAGCTGAGGATAGAATAAGGAATAAGAAACTACCATTCACGGGCACCTGGATGGCTCAGTGGGTTAAGCCTCTGCCTTCAGCTCAGGTCATGATCTCAGGGTCCTAGGATCAAGTCCCACATGGGGCTCTCTACTCAGCAGGGAGCCTGCTTCCCCCTCTCTGCCTGCTGCTCTGCCTACTTGTGATATCTCTCTCTCTGTCAAACAAAGAAACAAACAAACAAATAAATAAATAAAAGAAACTACCATTCGGGCTGTCAGAAGGAAATATGTGGCATTCGCAAACTGGGTAATTTGAGTAGAATTTAATAAAGGGACTATTTAATAAAGGGTCAAGGAATAGGGAAATGCCCCAGGGCAAGTCATGTAAGAGCACTTGTTACTACCCTTAGGCCTAAAGGAGCAGGGGAGGGAGGAATAGAATCTGGACAAAGAGAGCTGTTGTAAGCACTTGGTGTTGTAATCCAAGGGATAGGATTATCCCTTGGCGCAGAGATGCACCCTGTCATGAGCCTTCAGGGAGGAAGCTAGGAGAATATGTACTCTGTTGGGACTCCAGTGGACCACCCCCCCCCCCCCCCCCCAGATTCCAGAGGGCAAGGTAGCCTCTTTGTGTAACCCTCTCAAGGCACAGAGCAAGATGGAGAAGGGAAGAAAGTGGATCTGGAGTGGTACACAGTTGGCACAGTTTCTTTCATCTAAGGAGGAGCTCACAGGCAAATAGAGAAGACATGGACACAGGGTTCACAGTTGTAACAAAGTATGTGAAAAGAACTGCATCAGTAATCTCTTGCCCTGTAACAAACTACCAGAAACGTATGGCTTAAAACAATAGCCATTTATTTGCTCATGAGTCAGTGGATTGGTGCTTTGGACTTAGCTGGTGATTCTTCTGTTGATCTCACCTGGGGTCACTCATGTAGTTTCACTCTTCTGGTCACTCAGCTGGGAGCTGGTTGGTCTAGCTGGTTGGTCTCTCTCTCAGTAGAGAGCTCATGTAGCTTCTGCATGCTCTCATCTTCCAGTGGGCTCTAGGCTCCTGCATAGTGACACTGCATTCCAACAAGTTGAGAGAGGAAGCTGCAAAGTCTCTTAAAGCCTAGACTCAAAATTGGTGCAGTGTCATTTCTGCCACTTTCTTTTCTTTCTTTTCTTTTTTTTTTTTTTTTTGGAAGCAAATCACAAAGTTAGCATAGAAACCAAGGCTGAGAAAATACATTCCATTGCTTGACTGAGGGGTGGCAAAGTTAAGTTGCACTAATGTAGCACCACGTATAAGGTTACCATAACCATCTTTCAATCAGTGAATAGGAAAAGCACTTTCTGTCCTATGTTGTAATTGTCTCTTTAAGTTACCAATCTTCCCCAATAGCCTGAGAGCTCCTCAAGGACAGGAACTTTGACTGACTCATTACTTTGTTCCTCATGCTCAGACCAAGGTCTGGCACACAAAAGATAGTAAGTGTATACTGAATGACTATGGCTGATGTAGAGCTGGTGAATGAAAGATCTACTTGTTCAAAGCCCTTGGAGCCACAAGTAATATTCTCTTCAAATATAAAGTTGACATTATAGAACACTTTCTTTACCTCATTGAGACCCTTCAAATATTACCATGATTCATCAAGGTCAAATTTAACACCACTTCCTCCATAAAGGCTTCCAAGGCTATTTCTTTTCTTCTGTTACAAACTCTCCACAACTCTAATGGCTCTTAACCCACAGCTTGCATTTGCTTTTGAATTCTCTGATTCCCTGCTCCCTAGGGGTCTTATGGGTCACACCTACTTTTCATCTGTAGTGGGAAGTTGCCAAGACTTACAGAGCTGCATCTTCTCTCCTAAAGGGCTTGTCACAGTGCTGGGCCCACAGGGTGTCCTCAGTCAATACTCCCTGAGTGGACCATCCAATCTGGGTGGTCCTGATCCTGAGAGGTATGGAGAAGGTATGCAAGGAGCCATTCATACCCTTCCCAGTGCTGTGCACATGAGAGCCTCCTGGATCTCCATGACAGAGTGAGGCACAGCTCTGGTTCTATGGCCTGGGCCTTGTTCTATGGCCTGGGACTTTGTTGTACCAGGCTCTGGCCCCTGAGCTAACGGGGTATAGAAGAGCAGAGTCATTAATGACAGTGGAAAGGCCTCCTCCCCCTAATAAGCGTCCAGGACCCGAGCCATTTCTTGTGGGCATGAGAGCCATCACCGCCCTTCAGATTTCTGGGGTTTCAGGAACCAAAGGAGCAGGTTTCTATAGGTCCCCAAAGCAGAGCTCCTGGGTAACACATTTTACTTCAGTTTCATGAAGAATGTGAAAGCAAGCTATCACATAAGGTTCTGAGTTCCTTCCCATGCCAAACCTTTTCCAGTCACTTCCATTGCCCTCAGGATAAAGCCTGAGACCCTTAATATGGCAGAGGCTTCAGGGCTTGGCCCACATACCCGTCCAGCTTCATCTCTCGCCATCCCACCTTGATTCCAGAGTCCACCCATACTGAATTATTATTGTCCCTTGAATCACTATCTGCTCTCTCCTAGCTCGGGCCTTTATGTATGCTATTCCCTGTGCCTTAAACGCTGTTCCCCATCTTGCATCACAAACCCCTTTTCACCTGTCAATGGGTTCAAGACTTTATTCAGACATTACTAACTCCAAGAAGCTTCCTGTAAGCTCTTAGCTGTGTTAGGAATTTTCTATCGATGCCATAGCGATGAGCTCCTTCAGGAACAGGGACTGGGACCTCATTTAGCCCAGATCCTGGTAGAGAATCACTGCCAGTCAATGTTGAAGGAAGAAACAAATGAGAATGTTTGAGAGGCTGGAAAACCAAGTGGTGGGAGTGTTACAAGGGCAAGTGCAAGGTTCTGATATTTCCAAGGTCTGAGACTCAACAGTTCCCTAATTCTTGGCTGAAGATTCAGACTTGGGCTTCCCTCCATCTGGAGCCCACTCCCAGCTGGCCACCTCCACCCTGCGCCTTCTGAGTGTTTGTTCTCAAGCGGGCAGGCAGACACACTCACATGTTCTGAACGTAAGCAGGAAAGCAATTTACAAGAGATAATTGCCGGTCGATGTGTGCTTGGGAGCAGCGGTGAGCGCAGACTATTTTTGTCTGTGAGTCAGCCCACCCAGCTTCCTTCGTGCTCCACGGCCCTAGGGAAGGAGGCTCCCACTGCACAGGGTGGGCAGTTGCCTTCTGACACCAGACTTAGAGAAGCCAACCCCAGTGAGAGCCAGCTCTGAGGACTGACTGAATTCAAATGGGAGAACCGGAAACATGGGGGATGGGAAGAGCTTTATGGTGCCTGGAATGTATAGGTCAGCAAAACACACAGTCTGTTTTCCCCTCTCCCCACCCCATCTACACAGCCTCCTGCTGGGAAGTTCTACTAGGCCTTCATGGAACTTCTTCAGTATGAGTTTGCCTCTTAATCTCTCCAGCTGAGTCCTCTTTGTTTTTCCTGCCCAGTCATGCTCAAAAAGCTGGCCCAGACCAGCTGCATCAGCATCACCTGGAACTAGTTAAAATTGTGGGGACTTACTCCAGGCCTACAGATGTAGACACTCCATGGTGGGAGAGAAGTGGGCCCAGCAATTTGTGTTTTAACAAGTCCTCCACCTGATTCCGATGCAGTCTAAAGTTTGAGAACGACTGCTTTAGGCCACTAATGACCAATTGAGTTTTTAGAATTTACAGACTGTGTCCCCCCATCAGTCCATGAGTAGCCTAAGGACACAGGCTGTATCGGATTTTTCCTTGAAACGTCCTGGAAGGCTCAGCATAGGAAGTTCGGAGGAAAACTGAAATTAACTGATGCGGATATAAAGAAGAGAGACAGGATCTGTCCTGTGCAAGGTCATGCAGAACATCAGTGACGAAACCTCTCGTCTATCGCGCACGTGCACACACACACACACACGCACACACCAAAGTACCCTAAGCTCTCTCCCCAACAGATAACTTGCAGTTCCTGAGCTGCGCTAGGCTCTCTCTCTGTTTTAGAACAAGTTGTACTCTGAACATAATGGCTTCTGACCTTGTCTCTCCTGGAAACTGACTCATCTTTGATGATTCAGCTCAGACATCACTCATTCCTCGCTCAAACTGCATGAGGGGCCATCACTGGGCCCACTTCCCTTTCGTGTGCTCTCCTTGCCCTCCATGGGATCCCCTTGAGGGCAGCAGCTGTGGCTGATTCCCTGTTGTTTCTGGTAACCCATGCGAGTCCTGGCACAGAATAGACACTGCTGGATGTATGATAAGCAGACAAGGTGCTGGGTTCAGAGTGCTAAAAATAAAAGACACATATATGTGCACATATGCACACACACACACACACACACACACAAAACAACAAATGAAGACCAAAACCAAGTTCTCTCAATTTCCAGCCTAGACCACTTCTGCAGGTGACTCACCCCCTGCCTTGTCACCCTACCATGTGCCCTTGGCTGGCTCAGGCCCCATGCCCAAATATCTAAGAGTGGCCATTTCACTGTCGCCAAATCCAGCAGCAGGTCATATCACCGCCAGAAATGTTGAGAGCTGCTTTCAGTGGCCACTGATTCTCTCCAATCCTTGCCTTGTACTCCCAAGGCAAAGCCTAAAGCAACTGCCAAAGTTAAGATGAAGAGAATAGGCAGGAGAGGGGTGGCAGTCAGCCATCCTGCCCTAAGATTCCTTACCAGTAAACTAATAATAATAACAATGATGATGATGATGATAGCTAACACATAGCGCCTTTTTTTTTTTTTAAAGATTTTATTTATTTACTTGACAGAGAGAGATCACAAAGCAGGCAGAGAGGCAGGCAGAGAGAGAGGAGGAAGCAGGCTCCCTGCTGAGCAGAGAGCCCGACGCGGGGCTCGATCCCAGGACCCTGAGATCATGACCCGAGCCGATGGCAGCGGCTTAACCCACTGAGCCACCCAGGCGCCCCCACATAGCACTTTTCATGTGCCAACGCTGTTCTAAGTACTTTGCTTGGACTAAGTAATTTAATCCCCACCCCCCCACTCCTTCTCATTCTGTTCCTCACAGCAGAGTTGCAGGAGAACTAGGAGTCACCTGCCTCTGGGTCCCAGCCATCTTCCTGGGGGATCCTAAATATACCTGCTCTGTAACAGGAAGACCAAGTCAGAGTTCTCTGACCTCCCCCTTAGGCGAGCGGCTCCTGTGAGACTCCATAACCCCAGGCTTCCCCCTGACTGCGTGGAGTTGTTACTGACCATTTCCCCCGGGCACATGTCTAAACTCTCTTTGACTCACAGGCGGCAAGGCAGAGCAGTGTAACTGGGTCCAAAGCAGGGCCTGGGTGGAGTTGCTGGGGAAAGCCCTCATTTATCCCACCAGTCTCCCAAGTCCCTTTGATCATCCCTACCCCCACCTTTCATGGAAAAGAGGCTCCAGAAAAGGATGGTGTAGAGATATTTATTGGATGTTTATGGGGTTGGTCCACATGGGTCTAGATTTGGGACAAGGGCCTCCTGAGGGCTGCCTGGGATGTCACTGGCAGTCACTGTGGCCATGAAGCAGTGCTGGAGCAGGCGTTTGGGGTCCATGGCCTGCTCCTCATTGTAGTCTAGCCGTGGGTTCAGGAAGGGGTGATTCTGCCAGGGAATGCTCACTCCTGGCACCTCCACTGAATTGCCTGCGTTTCCACCTTGGCGGCCAGGGGGCGCTTCCTCCTTGGGGTCTAGAAAACAGCAAGCACAAGGCATTCCTCTTACAGACCTTCTTCCCCCAGTCAAACTCACCCTGGCCAATTTTCCTGAGTGCTCACCTTGGGCAGGACTGCACTCAGTCTTATATGCATCATTCGCTTAACAAATATTTATTAACAACATACTACATCATTCAATAGCAGCTGTCAGTGTTTCTAATGAACTTAAAGTCTAGTGGGGGAGACAGACAATAAACAATTGTTAGGAAAAAATGAAGACTTGACCTTGACCATAAACCCATGAGGTAGGTACTATTAAAAACTCATTTTATAGATGAGGATACAGGCTGACTACACAGCTAGCATGCAGAGATGTGTTGGAAAATTTAAAACATACATTATTCTCTTCTTTAAGAATAGATTCAATGACACGCTGCTGATTTATCCTCTCCTCCTCTTGTATACAAGCTTGAAAGGAGGCTCACTTGACATTAGTATTCCCCACTTACCATTCATTACTTATTCTGCCAAAATTTATTTGGTTTCTGCTCCCAACATACCTCAAAATATTTTGTCACTAAATCCCACAGTCACTTACAAATCCTTATCTCCCTTGACTTGTCAGGAGCATTTGACATAATTGAGCATTCTTGCCTTTTTTGGATAAAATGTGTATCAAGTGTTCAGGGGTACCTGGCTGGCTCAGCTGCTGGAGCATGACACTCTTGATCTCAGGGTTGTGGGTTAGAGCCCCATGTTGGATATAGAAATTATTTAAAATAAAATCTTAAAAAACAAAAAAACATATCAACTGTTCAAGCCAGAAATGTGAGTCACCAAGTCCCTCTGATTTCATCAATTACCATCTTCCATATTCACCCATTTCTCTACATCTTCATGGCCACCACCCTCGATCAAGCTTTTCATCTCCTTCCTCCCAGACCACTGGAACAGCCGCTAGTTGGGTCTCCTTCAGTCTACCCTCCACTTTGTAGCCAGAGAGAACACTCTAAAGTCAAGTGAGTCCATGTACTGTTCTTTCTCAAAAGCCTTCAGTGTCTTCTCATTACCTGTTATCCTTGGGGTGGCATTCAAGGCTCTTCACATACTGGGCCTATCCCTTCTCTTTGGCTTCATTACTATCACTCTTAAGAACTCTGTGTTTGCGACACCAAGGTTTTCATTGTACCCTAAATAGCTCCATTCCTTTACATCTCTGATTTTTTGCTTATGCTGTTACTTCTGCCTGGAATGACATTTTTTACCTTCTCTGTCTAGAAAACTCCATTGATGGTGGGGGGGGCAGGGGATACCCAGGAAGAATGAGAACTTTGAAACTAGGGGAAGAGTGAATTTTAAGAAGCAAGTTATATTGGACATTGGAGTTGGCTATCTAACATTCACTCCACCTCTTCCCATCTGGTAATAGCAATTATATTTGGTATTGGTCCCATCCCAACTATAGGTGTGGGGCCTGGTTGAGCTGAGCCAATCAGATAATCCTATTCCTTTGCCACATGGCTCAGTAATGGGTGCATAGCATTTCCCTGAGGACAATGATTGGTTTAGGGATGGACACATGACCTGAATGGTCCAATCAGAGTAGAGCTCAGCTCCCTGCACCTTTGAAGGAAGAGATAGTTCCCTCTTTCTTCTCCTGGCTAGAGGGAAACAAAAAGCTGGTGGCCCCAGGGACTGTTGGTAGCCAACTTTCTACCTTAAGAAAAGTCAGCCTGAGGAGTAAGCCAACTCAAAATAGAGGGTAGAGTTGAAAGAACCTTAGAGGATGGAGCCGCAAGCCTGACAACATAGTGAACTTCTATTTCAACCATGCATAAAGCCCACCTTTCTTGTAGACTTCTCACCTACAGAGCCAATAAATTTCCTTTTTTTGTTGTTTGTTTTGTTTTGAATTTTCTATTCTTAAAGAATTGAAGACTCTTAAGAAGTAAAAAAAGAAAAAAGTACACTTATCCTTCACCCAGCTTTCCCCAATGATAACATCTTAAACAACCATAAGATAACTTCAAAACTAGGAGACTGACATTGATACAGTATGATTAACTAAACTACAAATCCTGTTCAATTTCTACCAGTTTTTATATGTACTCTTTTTGTGGTGTACTATCAAAGTTTATCACATATATAGACTTACATAATCACGGCCACAATCAGGATAAACTCTTCCGTCACCACAAAGAAACTTCCTCATGCTTCCTCTTTATACTTGAACCTTCCTTCTAAATCTAACTCCTGGGGGCGCCTGGGTGGCTCAGTTGGTTAAGTGACTGCCTTCAGCTCAGGTCATGATCCCGGAATCCCCGGATCAAGTCCCACATCAGGCTCCCAGCTCCATGAGGAGTCTGCTTCTCCCTCTGACCTTCTCCCCTGTCATTCTCTCTCTCACTCTCTATCAAATAAATAAATAAAATCTTAAAAAAAAAAATCTAACTCCTGGTAACCACTAACCCATTCTCTATTACTATAATTTTGTCATACCGGAAGTGTGATATAAATGGAACTATGTGGTATACAACCTTTTAAGATTGGGTTTTTTCACTCTTTATAACATCCTTGAAATCCACTGAAGTTTTGTGTGCATCAGTAGTTCATTCCTTTTTATGGCTGCATATATTCCATTGTATGGTTGTACTATCTGCTCATTGAAGGACTTTTGGGTTGTTTCCAGTTTTTGTCAATTGCAAATAAAGCTGCTATGAACATTCATGTTTAGGTTTTGTGCAGATGTACATTTTCATGTCTCTAGGATAAATACATAGGAGTGTAATTGCTGATTTATATGGTGTAGTGGGCTGAATAGTAACCCCTGGATATTAGGTCTTAATCTCTGGAACCTATGAATGTTACTTTATATGATAAAATTTGCCAGATGTGATTAAATTACAGTGTTTTTTTTCCCCCTTAAAGATTATTTACCTATTTGACAGAGAGTTGGGGGAGAGTGCAAGCCAGGGGAGCTACAGAGAGAGGGAGAAGCAGGATCCCCACCGAGCAGGGAGCCCAATGCAGGGCTTGAAACAGGACCCCGAGACCATGACCTGAGCCAAAGGCAGACTCTTAACCAATTGAGCAACCCAGATGCCTCAAATTAAGGATTCTGAGATAAGGAGCTTATCCTGAATTATCTGGGTGGATCCTAAATGCCATCAAAACTGCCTCTATAAGAGAAAGGCAGACAGAGACGGACCCACGCACAGTGATGTAAAGACACATGTAGGGATTGCAGTGATACAGCTCCAGCAGAGGGATGCTGGCAGTCACCAGAAACTGGACAAGGCGAGGAACTTATTCTCCCCTGGAGCCTTTGATTTCAACCCAGTGAGACGGATTTTTGTATTTTTGGCCCCCGGAAATGTGAGATAATGCATTTCTGTTATGTTAAGCCACCTAGTTTGTGGAAATTTGTTACAGTAGCCATAGGTATCTAATACATAGAATAAGTGTATGTTTAACTTAATGAAAACACCAAGCCGATGGATGGTGAGAAGGGCCAATTAGGGATCTCCCATCAACACCTTTTAGAGGGAGAACTGAACTCTTGTCTATCAATGCCCCCCATTTTTTTGTCTCTTATTAAATGTGTCTAGGTTGGAATATCACCTCTACACTTACCTCATTCACCTCATCTGCAAAATAGAGTTGATAATCACCACTTGGTAGAGTAGTTGAGTAGTTTAAAGGGGATAAGGTGTAAAAAGCATAGCACCTAGCACAAGGGTAGGAACTCAGTCATCCTTCTGATCAAGTTAGTTCCTCACAAGGTACCAGAGTACCAGAGTAAGAAAGTTATGGTCTTTGTGCATCCTCAGTTTGGGGGATCGGGCTGTGGTGGGAGTGATGGGACATTACAGAATGCCTGGGCAGCAGGAGGAGCCTATTTTCAGAAACTCTGGTCCATTTCCACTCTGTCCTTGTTAAGGTACTTCCCACACTGCCCTTGTTCCCACAGTCAGGTATCATGGCCCCAAGATACAGTGCAATGATTGTAGGCTTTAGAATCTGGGAGATCAGGGTTGACTCCTCAGCAACACAGGCTCAGTAGCTCTGTGACTTGGCTAATTCACTTTTCTTGGCTAACCCTCCATTTCCTTTGCCGTATGATGGGGCTAATGATCTCTGCATATGTCCAATGAGAGGGAGACAGAAATGAGACACTTTTGTAAAGGTAAAACTCTGCTGAATGTAAGATAGTGGGCCTGTAAGCTGCCTCAGATGCAGGGGGGACAGGAGGCTCCTGGTAGATGCTGGGAGTTCAGAGGAAGGAGAGCACAGCACTTTATGAATGGGAGGAACAAAGTTGAGTTTGGGCAAAAGGCAGAGAAAGATGAAAGCTATCACTTAGTAAAAGGTCAGGAAATGCATTTTCCATCTTAAAAATAAGAAGCAAAGAGCAAGGATGCAAGCTGTCTCAAACCCTGGAAACTGAATTATCCAGCTGGTGGCTGATCAGTGAAAAATAGGAGGGTGGTTTTCATTCACAGGGTCAAGGCATGAACTGTATTTCCTTTGAGTCAGAAAGGCTTGAGGGGATAAAACAGGGAGAGGGGAGGGAAGGAGGACACAAGCAGGAGCACCCCACAGAACTCACCTGGTGACAGAGAAAGAATAGGACTTTGGAGACTCAAAAACACATGTATTAGAATTCCAGTTCCATGATTTACAAGCTGTAAACCCTTGGGCAAGTCATCTAACCTCCCCGATACCTGGATTTTACGTCTGTGAAACAGAGGCTAATAATATCTCCCGCACTGGGATAGTTGGGAAAATGAGATGAGATAGTGCATGTAAAGTTTCAGTGTCTGGTATGCAGTGAGGACTTTCCTTTTGCAGCATAGGGTAAGGAGACAAAGGAGAGGGGAGGCTGACATGACTCTGTCACTCGCTCACTAGGTGACTTTGGGTCCCTGTCTGTAAAATCCTCACTTGTAAAATGCATAGTAATAAGATCTATACTCCACCCAGTTACTGTGAAGAGCAAATGAGATAGTCTATTTAGAATTAGTTCATTCATTTTAACTGTGATATCATATTTCATTATTCCTCTCCTGAGGGACATTTAGTTTGTTTCTTATACAACAAGCTATCATGGATCTATCTGTACAAGTCCTCTCCTAGTGCAACTATTTCTCTAAGGTAGATAATTAGAAGTGGAATTATGGAGTCTAGGGTATAGATACTTTTAGTTTAAATAGATACTGCCAAGTTAGTCCACAAAGTGGTCATACCAATTTATACTCTTACCAGTAGCATATGACAGTATCAATTCCTCACAGTCAAATTTCTCTCTATTAATATGGCCAATTTTGGGACTTTGGCCAATGTAATTTTTTTTTAAAGTTTATTTATTGGGGCGCCTGGGTGGCTCAGTCATTAAGCGTCTGCCTTCAGCCCAGGTCTTGATCCCAGGCTCCTAGGATGGAGCCCTGCATCAGGCTCCCTGCTCAGCAGGAAGCCTGCTTATCCCTCTTCCCCTGCCCTCTCTTATGTTCCCTCTCTCACTGTGTCTCTCTCTGTCAAATAAATAATAAAATCTTAAAAGTAAATAAACAAATGAAGTTTATTTATTTATTTTAGTAATCTCTACCCCAATGTGGGACTTGAACTCACAACCCCAAGATCAAGAGTTGCATGCTCCTCTGACTGAGCCAGCCAGGCACCCCGCCAATATAATTGTTTAAAAAAGTTATATAATTGAGGTGCCTGGGTAGCTCTGTCGGTTAAGTGTCCAACTCTTGCTTATGGCTCAGGTCACAGTCTCAGGGTTGTGACATACAGCCAGCTGAGTGGCCCTCAGCATCCAGCAGGGACTCTGCTAGAGGACTGTCTCTCTCCCTATCCCTCCCCATCTGTGCACATACTCTGTCTCTCTCAATCTCTCCCAAATAAATAAATCTTCCTCTTTCTCTCTAAAATAAATATATCTTTAAAAAAATTTGGGCGCCTGGGTGGCTCAGTAGGTTGAGTGTCTGCCTTCGGCTCAGGTCGTGATCCCAGGGTCCTGGGATCGATCCCCACATCGGGCTCCCTGCTCAGTGGGGAGCCTGCTTCTCCCTCTCCCTCTGCCTCCTTCTCTCCCTGCTTGTACTCTCTCTCTCTCTAATAAATAATAATTTTTTAAAAATTTAAAAATTACATCATTCTTAAATTGCATTCTTCTTTCTTTCTTAATTGGGGTTGGGGAGCTGAAGGAGGAGAGAATCTTTTTTTTTTTTTTTTAAGGAGGAGAGAATCTTAAGCAGGCTCCACACCTGGCACAGAGCCCAACACAAGGCTCACTCTCACAACCCCGAGATCATGACCTGAACAGAAATCAAGAGTTGGACACTTAACCGACGAGCCACTCAGGTGCCCTGTATTCTTCTCATTATTAGTAGGGTTGAGCAGCACTTTTTGTGTGTATTGAGCATTTGTGATTTTTTTTTTTTTGTACATTACATTTTCCTCATTTGTTTAAAGATATGCCTATATATTCTGGATGTCAGTGTCATCTCTATTTTATATATAGTTGTATCTCATTATTCACAGTAGTTGTATTCTATAAAGTCACCACAAACACTGAATTAACGAATGCTGAATCATTGCTCCTATGGAAAATACAAGGTTAAGTTCCTATGGGCCTTTGGTCACAACAGTTTTGTCAACTGTCCAATGCATAAATTTGTTTTGTTTGAAGACACATGATTTAATATATATTATTGATTCATTAACATTGAACTCATGACCAACAGCACTATAACTCCTGCTTGAACCAAGTTTATCTAACACATGTATTTTCTGCACAGGGCACATCACAGCCTTCTTACACTTAGGAGTAGTAGAGAATATATCAGCACTACATTTGGGGGCCACTTTAAACAGTGAAGTTAACAAGAATCACAAAAATGCAAAAAACATGGCACTAAATAGACCCTTGTTTACAGTAGGAGAACTGAAAACAAGAAGGCAGAATGTAGACTTATTTAACATCAGCTGGGAATGTGTGTGATAGGGCAACCCAAATTTTTTGCTGCTCTGCACATGTCCACACCACAAATTACCTCAAAAGCACTGCAATTATTGATTTGGAGGTTACAGATAAATTTTAGCAAGTAAACAAATTTGCAAATATCAACTGTGTGAATGAGGATTGTCTATATGTATGTATTTATCTTTATGTTTATAAAACCTTTGTAGTCCATCACTTGTTTTGTAATGTTATGTATGATGTCTTTGTATATTCTTTTTTTTTGAGAGAGCCCGGGGGGTAGGGGGGGTGGGGGGGGAAGAGTAAGTGCATAGGGAGGGGCAGAAGGAGAGAGAGAATCTTAAGTAGGCTCCCTGCTGAGCACTGGGCCCTCTCAGGCTCATCCCATGACCCTGAGATCATGACGTGAACCAAAATCAAGAGTTGGATGCTTAATTGACTGAGCTACCCAGGTGCCCCTGTCTTATTTTTATTTCATGATTATTTGGATTTGATGAAGGTAAATTTGCCAATTTTCCCCTTATTTAAAAAAGTTAAATGTTTTATTCAAATTCCTATATTTTAATTAATCTGTTTCTAGACTCTCTTTTTATTCTAGGGTTTTTCAGATTGACACTGTTTACATTTTGGGTTGGATAATTCATTGTTGTGGAGCATTGTTCTCTGTATTGTAGGAGGTTTAACAGTATCCCTGGCCTCTACCAAGAGATACCTTCCCCAGTTGCGACAACCAAAAACGTCTCCAGACATCGCCAAATGTCCCTGGGGGGTTGGGTGGTAATATGCTCCCCATTAAGGACCACGGCATTGCCCAATTCTGTCAACTGCTGTGCCAAAATCAAGTGGACAATTTTTCAAACTTTTAAAAATGTCTCTTACCTGATAGGGCAAGTCCCTCCTCTTTTTCTTTTTCAAAATTGTTTTGCACTTTTACTCTTCTAGATACATTTTAGAACCAATTTGACAAATTCCATGAAACGTTTTCTTGGGAATTTCATTTATAGATTAATTTGGAAGTGACAGGTCTGTGACATCGAGCCATCTGTCCACATACATGCCATATCTCATGAGATAGTTTCTTTGATGCCTTTCATTAACTTCTATGATTTTTCTCTATAAAAGTTGAAGCCTGAGCTGTCTCTGGTCTCCCTGGGCTGTCTGGATCTATACTCAGGCTTTCTTCCTGTTTCCCTGCCAGCCTCCCAGGTTTCTGACTACAAGGCAAGCCAGAAGAATCCTCCTACCCTCAAAAGCCATCCCTCCTGCTCTTCAATGCTCAGCAACAGAAGGATTATTTATTGCCACTGGGATCTGAGAAGGGCTCTTCGTGCTGCTGCTTGTTGCACAAGTTGATGTCAAGCTGGAAAACTAATCTTTTACAACTAAAAGGGCCCTGTCTGTCATTCTCTGAAATTTAGCTACTACCCACCTTTCTACTGCCCTGATCATTGCCACCACTCTGCTTCTGCTTAGCTTAAATTCCTGCCTGGCCTTCTTTCATACGGTGCCCCAGGATGAATGACCCAGTCACTGCATAGGTCTTACTCAGAACAGCCCACACATTTTTACCCATTATCTATCCTATCCTGGAATGCCTTTTCTCCTTTTACCCAACCAACTCCTTTGCTAATTCAGCACTCATTCAAATATACTCTCCTTTTTGAAATTATCCTTATATTTGGTATTAAACAATTTTGTACTTAATTTCATATCTGCACAGACCCAGTGTGGTAGGCAGAAGAAAGAGCACGATTCAAGGTAGAAAAACATGGGCTGAATTTTAGCCTTACCGTTTATTAGCTGTGACACTTTGAGTAAGTCATCTAATCTGTCTTAGCCTTGATTTTCTCATCTGTAAAATGGAGATGATAATATTCATTTTGAGTGTTGTCTACCAAACTACACAGAAAGATCATTTGCCAGTAGGCACTTGTATCTTTCATAGTACCTTGCAGAAGTTGTAAAAGCGTGTGCAATAAAGACTTATGAAAAAGCAACACTTTTGGCAGGGGGGGGGTCCTTTGAGGCTCTAGGGGGCCTACGCCAATAATGAAGGAAGGGGTAGTCCAGCAATTCAGGTTATCAAAAAAAACAAAAACATAAAAACAAAAAAACCCACAACTATTTAATTTCTGAACAAACCAAGTTTGGAGAGCAGCAAGTTTTGCTTATTAATTCTATTTTGTTTGGGATAATATTAAAATCAGTTTTCATTCCCTAAGGCTAGAATTTTAAAGCAGTGTCTGAGAAAATCCACAAATGGATTAATCTTTGTGTGACAAATACAACGCTGACTATATCAAGTTATTCTGATAAACACTGAACACATTGAGCTGACTATGTCAAGTTATTTTGATAAATACTGAGTTGACTCTATCAAGTTATTCTGATAAACATTGAGCACATGAGGAGTTTGGGATGTAAATGTTCAGATTGTGAACCTCCTAAAAAATGTGCTACTGCTTCACAATATTCTAGGAACTCTTGTGAGGCAAAGGTTCCAAACGTCATCTAAATATCCCCCTTGGGGGCGCCTGGGGGGCTCAGTGGGTTAAAGCCTCTGCCTTCAGCTCAGGTCATGATCCTAGGGTTCTGGGATCAAGCCCCGCATCATCGGGCTCTCTGCTCAGTGGGGAGCCTGCTTCCTCCTCTCTCTCTGCCTGCCTCTCCACCTACTTGTGATCTGTCTGTCAAATAAATAAATAAAATCTTTAAAAAATAAATAAATAAATAAATAAATAAATAAATAAATAAATATCCCCCCTTTGTAAGGGTGCTAGCCTGTTTAATACAAGGAAATCATGAGGTTTGTTTCTTACCTGGAGGCTGGAGGTGTAAGCCTGGGTCCAACTTCGTGTGGGGCTTAGAGCTGATGAACAGGTAACAAAGCACACAGGCGGTGACAATGAAGGCCAGGAGAACCACGGCTGCTATGGATAGGCCCACAAGGGCACCAATGCTGGGGAGAGAAGATCAGAGGGAGCCGAGTGTCGGGAAGGGACTTAGGAGGTAACCTATGATGACGTATGAAGTGCTGTTGGTGTTACAGGCACCAGCAGGCTTCAACTTCTGTTCTGTCTCTATTTACCGTAGGCTGTTTGTGGCTAAGCATGAGACAGAGTGTTAGCTATATGCCCAGGACTCACCACGTATGTAACGACTTGCGTCAGCGCCACCACATAGTTGGGACTCAGTACATGTTCCCTTTCTTCTCTTCTCCTTCCTTCCCTACTTTCTTCGACTTGATTCCCGCCCACCCTGCCCAGGGAGCTGGAGATGGTCTTAAACAGCCCTCCCCACAATGCCGATTCTTAGAAATCAAGACACATAGCAGGCCTTAGCTAAAAACTAGCTGTCCTTTCAGCCTCAAGGTAGTTTCTGACTCACCCTCCAGTGGGTCATCATGCCAGTGTGGACTCCATGTTTAGAAGACCTCCCCACAGCCGTTCCTTCACCCTCCAATCTTGTCGCCCCTGCCCCAAGTCAGGCCCTCGGCATCTGCTCTCCAGTCGACTACCTCCTGGCTCATTTGGGAGTCACTGTCTTTCCTGTTTCACATGATTCCTCCCCCATCATCTCCCCACATTAGAGTTTTACTTGTCTTTGAAGGCCCATTTCAAATGTCTCCTCCTCAATAATGCTTTCCTTGGCCATCTTTCTCTCTCCTTTTCCCCCTATGCCAGGCTAATCCACCCAGGACACTTCTGGGGCCTTTAGCACTTTCCACTGGGTCAGGCAGCCCTGTGTGGTAGGAAAGAACAAAGGGCTTTGGAACCAAACCTGCCTGGATTAGGACCCAGGTATATAACAACTCACTCTAAGGTCTTGATGAAGTTATTATACCTTTTGAGCCTCAGCTTCTTTGTCTGAAAAGTGAAAACGATCAAAACACAGTATTTCACAGAGGTACCTGGGTGGCTCAGTCAGTTAAGTGCCTGCCTTCAGCTCAGGTCATGATCCCAGGGTCTTAGGATAAAGCCCCACATCAGGCTCCCTGCTCAGTGGGGAGTCTACTTACCCTTTCCCTCTGCTGCCCCCCATGCTTGTGTGTGCTCTCTCTGTTAAGTAAATAAACAAAATCTAAAACACACACACACACACACACATTCATACAGTACTTCACAGGTGGTAGTGAGGATGACTAATATATGCAATATTCTTGACACATAGTAGGTGTTCAACATATTCCTCATGTGTTCCTTCAAGGAAGAATCAGACCATAAATAATGAGCTTTGTCCTCCTCTTGCAGAAGCCCTAGCACATAGTAACCATTTCGTAAATATTATTGAATACCTACTGTGTATTAGGCACTGTGCGATTTTCCCCCAACAATAATGGATAGGTCAGCAGCAGGCTTTGTTTGTGTCTATGAAGCCTATGACTTTTTTTTTTTTTAAGCCTTTTTTTTAAAAGGTTTTATTTATTTATTTGACAGACAGAGAGAGATCATAAGTAGACAGAGAGGCAGGCAGAGAGAGAGGGGAAACAGGCTCCCCGCTGAGCAGAGAGCCCAATGCAGGGCTCGATCCCAGGACCCTGAGATCATGACCTGAGCTGAAGGTAGAGGCTTAACCCACCGAGCCACCGAGGTTCCCCTCCTGTTTATGACTTCTTTACCAGCTTTTCTGGCCACTCCTCTCCCTGACCCCAGCCCCAGACTCCTGCCCTTGCTGCTTCTGCCAAATTTTGGTCCCAGCTAGCTGATGACTTATTTTCCATCTAATTGATAGCTAAGTTCCACTAAGCAGAACAACCTTAGAGCTTTGGAAAATCTGTCTTCCCATGGCTAAATAAATTATTGAACACCACTGCAGTGGAATAGTATAGAGCCATTAAAAACATGTTTTCAAGTAATATTTAAGATCAAGGATAGGGATGACTGGGTGGCTCAGTTGCTTAAGCATCTGCCTTTGACTTGGGTCATGATCCTAGTGTCCTGGGATCAAGTCCCACATCGGGCTTCTTGCTCAATGGGAAACCTGCTTCTCACTTTCCCTCTTCCTACTGCTTCCCCTGCTTGTGCATGCTTTCTCTCTCTCAAAAATATAAATAAATAAATAAAAATCTTTTAAAAATAAAATTTTAAAAAGATCAAGGATAAGTTCTGATGAGATAATGCTAAGTGAAAAGAGTAGAACATATTACTAAATATACGGCATAACTCCAACTTAAATAAACATAAACATATACGTAAGTATACATATGTAAGGTTGGGTGGAAATATACCAAAATGCTAACAGGCTGTCTCTGATTATAGTGTGGGCTGTGGATGTCCTGCCTGTGTCCCGTGGGGTCTTGTAATTGTAGAATATTCTGGCCAGGGTTTCAAATGCCACCATCTGTATCCCTTGGCTTGAGGGCTTTCTTTGGGCCCAGAACAGTCTCATCTGTACATTGAGCAGATCAGAAGTGCAGGAAAATTAGTCCCTCGCTTCTCCCATCACCATACACCCAATGATTGACACAATTGTATGTGAATACCCGGTTTCCTGGCTCTCAGGTGGGATAATTCTGGGGTGTAATTTCTACAGGGCCGGCAGAGTTCGGCAGGTATAAGCTCCAGCGACCCTCAGTGGTGACCCACTATTGTTTGCTCATACCCTTCCCTGCCTCCTTTTGCCAGCCTCTACCTATGTTTTCTAGGATGGTTTTCCATACAAACTACTTGCCCTCAAATCCTTGTTTCTAAGTCTTTTGGGGAATCCGAGCTAAGCCACTAGATCTCCCGTGATTCCCCTATCCTTTCCACACGTTCCATATTGAGCATGCAGTCTCTTTTAGTTCTTGTAAGTACTTTAATGAAATATTATTTCCCCTTCCAAGATATGCTCACTGTTTATAAGGCTATTATCTGGAAGGCCTGTGCTGCAATAGGGACCCCACACTTTACATGGGACATCTGTGGCCAGCAGGATGGAAAGGGCCCTCTAAACGTAAGGTCCTTTGAGGAATGGGTGAGAGAGCTGGCGGGAGATATCCCAGATTAGCAGTCAGTCAGGGAGCCAGCGCTGTCTCTGATGGTTTCTCTGGGGACTGAAGAACCAGGCCCCAAGACCAGAGCTGGGAACAACAGAGGAGGCTCCAAGTGGAAACATCTGTGCTTGGCAGAAGATGAACTTTAAATGATGGGAGTTGTCCCCAGGTGAATGGACTGCCTCGAGAGGCGGTAAGTTCTGTATTAAAGCACCGGTTTGTAAAGAACACTGGGACGAGTACACTTCTCAGTGAAGCTGGAGTTTCCTGCCCTGGCTGAGAAACTGAAGAGCTGCTGGCCTTCTAGGAGTTCACAGAGCCGTAACTCTGAGAGACAAGATAACACACTGACCCCTCGGAAAGAACTGGAGAGGCGGTCTAATATTTCTCCATTAGGGCTTTTGAGTCAGGCAGCTCTAAGTTCAAATCTGGGTTCTGTCATACATAAACTGAAAAATCCTTCATCTCTTGATCTCGTTTTCTTCATTTGTTAAAGCTCCTGTCTCACCAGGTGTCCCTGAAGGTGAGACGAGATGGTGTATATACAGCGGCCGACAACCGATTCTGCCCTGCGCAAGGCTGCTGCCTTTTGGCTCATGTCCTGGTAAAAAACAGAGCTACTAATAGAGGGTGTTTGGAAAGTGGACCAGACATGTGATAGCACCAGCTGCTTCTCCACAGGGAGTCTTCACTTCCTGAGACACACTTTTAGAGACAGCAATTCTCCTGGAGCACCATCCACGGAAAAAGTTGTTTACCTGCAGATTTTTATGTTTTTAAGGACCAACTTTCATGAAAAAGGCCAAATGGAGTTGAGAGCAAAACAAGATCTCCGCCCTGCCATGGTGGGGCTCTGAGGAGCACTCCAGAAGCCTTGTTTTAGGGCTAAACCCTAAAAGTACTCTAAAGTACACCGATTACCTAGATGCCCTGGGGACCCTCCTTTCCTCTTCTCCACTTTGCAACTGTCTGTGATGTTTATGAACCACGTTATGTCCAAGCCAAGGAAGAGTCAACCCTGCAGGCCAAACCTCGCAACTGCCCTTGAGGCCACAGAATGGGAGCACACTGACACGTGATGTGACCTCAGAGGTCACCCCATTCAACCCTCCACCTCACTGAACCACTAAAGCATTCCACATATCATGAGTGGGCCAAAGCAACAGGAGGGTACCACAGGGGTGTTAGAGGGAAGGAGGTGTCAGAAGAGGGAGGGGATCTTGGCTAGGTGCTGATGGGGTGTGTGTCTCCAAGGGCCAGCACAGTGCCCAGAAGGCAGCAGAGGGTCACTGGGTGTCCTTTCAAATGATCTGAGTAGAGGGGGTTCTGAGAGAGCCAGGCTAGGTTTAGGCAATTGTGCCACAGGACAAGCCCGGACTTGGGCCAGAAAGGCCTGAGTTTTCATCCCAGCTCTGCCACTTGCTCTCACTAGGGCCTCACCAGGGAGTACCTTAGCGGCTTTCAAGTGTTCTCATCTGTAAAATGGACAGAAGGGTTGTGAACATGTGACTACATCTAACTCTTGGTTCATCCTTGCTCATGTTTAAATCTCAGTCCACCAAGACATTGCTAGAAGATCTTAGACGATTCACTTTCATACTCCAAGCTTCACTTTCCCACCTGTGAAACAGGGAAAGAAACTCCCTTCTACTGAGTGCCTACAGTATGTACTAGTCTCTTTCACACGCATTATTTCACCTAATCTTCACAATTCCACAAACAGGTAGTACGATTGCCATCTTGAAGATGAAAAAAGAGGCTTAGAGATAATTTGGCCAAATTCACATAGCTACTAAGTGACAGAGCCACAGTTTGGGTTGACGGGGTTCTAATCAGCCCCAGAGTTCCACACTGTCTCTATACCTCAAAGGGAAGTCAGTGCTATCATATTTCACACCAGCTCAGTGCTAAGTACACAGTGGGTCTTCAGCAACTACTCCATTGTTATACTCTAGGTGAATGTCATATCTCTCTAAATGGATAGTGGGCCTCCTCAGGGGGAGGGAATAATTAATTTTTGTGTCCCTATTGCCTACGATAGTATCTGGCACAAAGCAAAGGCTATAAGGAATGAATGAATATGTGGCTAAATAGAGAATAAGCTAATATATTCCTCAGGTTACAGATAGTAACCGAATATGCAGGACTGGCAAGCC
The DNA here is from genome assembly GCF_010015895.1 of Lontra canadensis. NCBI lineage: Eukaryota > Metazoa > Chordata > Mammalia > Carnivora > Mustelidae > Lontra > Lontra canadensis. The sequence continues at coordinate 1,594,307 of NW_022631142.1, read as the reverse complement.
TGGCTATCTGAAAATAGTTGAATGGTCTAGAAAAAGCGATTATCTGTAATTGTCAGTGGCATATGTCAAGTTGTCAAGTTCACCTCTTTGTCTCTTTGATCCTAGTCAGAAATCAGGGCAATCCTTTATCATACTCTTCATCTGATAGCTGTAAAGACAGGCTCAAAGAGGTTTCTGTGGCCAATGTCCTTTCCCACCCAGAGGGTATGCAGCCTCTGGTCACACACCTCCAGGAACAGGAAAATCACTGTCTCCTGAGATGGCCCACTCCATTTTTACTGATGCCTATTTCCCAGAGCAGGCTTAGGCTCGGGTCCTATTTTCTGGGTGAGGCCTCTGGAGACTGATAGAGACTGAGACCCACTGCCCTCTCAGCACCACACTTAAGGTTCCAGGAATGTCAGCACTGGCCTATCTACTCCCCGCCCTGAACAGGCAGGGAAACTAAGGTCCTTTGGGTGGGGATTCACCCAAATTACATTTCTGTTAATCTTTACTGAGCTGGATTCTGCTGTGGCCTTATGATGTTGCATGCAGCTCTGATCTCTTGGTCCTCTGCTTTAGCTAGGGAGTAGAGTACATCCCCAGGACCCACCCCTGGCCTGGCACAGCTAAGTGCTCTGTAAGGGGTAGCTGAAAGAATGACTAAATCTAAGGAGGAAGAAAGGGCTGAGCCTCAGCTAGGCTGGGACTGACTTGGGGTGTAGCATGACAGGAGGAGTAAGACTTGTGGCTGAGGTCTGGATGTAGGGCTAGACCATGTTTGGAGTCAGGGTGGGCGGGAGAGCTGAGGTAGGTTCCCTGGAGGACTCGGGGAGGTTGGGGCTGGTGATCAGTATTGCCTGGGGAGTGAGTAAAGTCAGGAATGAGGTCAGGCTCATATTAGGATGGGTACCCTGGTGAGCTCTTGGATTAGGGTAGAGTTTGGGTTTCCTGTGAATGTGGGAGATGGGAGTGTTGTGTCAGGGACAGGGTTGGTGTGTAATCTGGGGCTGGGTTCATGGTGGCAGAGGATGACACTGGGAGTAGAGATGGACTCAAGTTTCTCCAGGGTGGAGTTGAGGGTGAGGTTCAAGTTTGGATCCCAATAACTGTTCAGGTCAGGATGGGGGAAGGGGTTTACAGAGGGAGCTGGCTTGGTGACAGGGTGAGAGCGAAGGTCAGTATTGGAACGGAAGGGCTAAAGGGCAGGTGCGGTCGATGCTGATGTTGGGGTGGGCACGTGGGTGAGGACTGAGGGTTTAGCTCGCGCTGGGCTGAGGGTGCAGCGAGGGGCTAAGACTGGAGTGGGGTTGGAGCTGGGGTTAGGGCCACGGTCGGTACCTGAGCCACCACATGTAGCTGTGCTCGTAGGGGAAGAAGCTGTGCGGGTCGTCGCAGCAGTACTTGTGGTCGCGGAAGCCGCAGCAGAAGACGGCGGCCGCCTCGCCCCCCGGCCGCGGGCAGCTGAAGCCGCGCACCACCTCCTGCTCCGCGCTCACGTAGCTCGTGCAAGCGCCGCTCATCGCGCCCGGCGCCGGGCCCGTCGCCACCTGGGGCCACCAGACGGCCGGGCAAGCGAGGAACGGACAGAGACAAAACTGAGCCAGAGAAAGAGACGGAGGGAGAGAAAAGCAGAGAGAAGCAGCGAGACAGAGAGAGACGCGGCGAGTGGCGCGGAGACGCAGCGGCTAGAGACCTAGAGTCCCGGAGGACCGAGAAGGGCCACCAGGTACGCGGACCGAGCGCGGCGGGAGAGGATGTGGAGAGGAGACAGAGAAGGGAGGAGGGCGGAGGAGCAGTGGGAGTGGAGAGCGGCGGGAGGGCGCCGGGGAGACCCGGCGCCAGAGCGCGAGCGCGGGGCGGGGGGACCGGAGGGGAGGGCGACCCGCGGCGCCGAGAGGAGGGAGCTGCCGGGAGGGAGCCTTCTGGGCGCGGGTCTATGCCCGCGCTTCCCCCACTCGCCTCACAGCGTTCTCAGTGTATGCATGAGGGTGCTGGGAGCTCGCAGAGACTAGGCGACACGTCCAAGGTGGCAGGGCGGGAATCGAAGCCGCCGCCGTGGATTCCACCGCTGCTCTCGAGCAGCCTCCTGCTGCTGGGCGCTGTGCTCCTCGCCGGCATCTCAGGGCAGGTCCAGGCGAGTGCGGGACACAGCGGCCAGGCAGCGACCGCACGGTTTTCGATCAGTATGGATGACTAGTACACTACTTCGCTGAACCTCCACACCAACCCAGAGGACCAGGGATTTTCAAACCCATTTTATAAACGAGAGCTGAGCGCCAGAGAGGTCATTTCCCCCAGTCCTCAAGTCCGTGGGATTTTAACCTGGGTCCGTGTAGTACCTAAGCCCTTGTTCTTTCCGGGGTTCTCACTGTGCCTCTTTTTCCAGTGGACTTTTTCAAAAAGACTTTATTATTATTTTTTAAAGATTTTATTTATTTATTTGACAGAGAGATCGTGAGAGAGGGAACAGAAGCAGGGGGAGTGGGAGAGGGAGATGCAGACTCCCCACTGAGCAGGAAGCCTGATGCTGGGCTCAATCCTGGGATCATGACCTGACCCAAAGGCAGGTGCTTAACAACTGAGCCACCCAGGCACCCCAAGAATTTATTTTTTAAAAGATTTTGCTTATTTAAGAAAGAGAGCAGCAGGCACACAGGCTGGGGGGTGGGGAGAGAGCAGGGGACTCCCGGCAGTGTAGGGGGGAGGGTGCTGGACCCCAGCACACTGGGATCATGACCTGAGAGGAAGGGAGACTCAGAACCGACTGAGCCACCCAGAAGTCCTACAACCTTGAGATCAAGAGTCATTCCCTCCACCAACTGATCCAGTCAGGCCTCCCTCCAGTAGAGTTCTAAATGTCTTCAGCCTCTGGCTTCCTTGCCTGTCTATTCCTTCCCTGAGCAGTTAACTCATGTAACAAGAGGGCTACATGATGTCCCAAATGGAACCCCACTCCCCAGGAAGCAAAGCGGGCACACCTCTCCACTCTCAGAAATTATTTCCAGGTGACAAGAGCAGTGTTCTCACTAGGATCGGGGGATAACAGTCTGAAAGGGCCATATATGGCCCTTAGAAATTTCCTATCTGTCCTCTCAGGGTAAACTGGAAAAACTGAGGCTTTGAGAGGTACACAGCTTGGCCCAGTCACACTGATTCAAGACTAGAGACTCCTGAACTTTAGTTATCGCATTTTAAAAAAGTTTTTAAAAAAGATTTTATTTATTCATTTGAGAGAGAGTGCGAGCAGGAGGGAGAGGCAAAGGGAGAAGCAGACTCCCTGCTAATCCAGGAGCCCAAGATGGAGCTCTGTCCCAGGAGCCAGAGATCATGACCTGAGCTGAAGGCAAACGCTTAACCATCTGAGCCACTCAGGTGCCCCTAGTTGTCCCATTTTATATGAGCTTTAGTCGTTCCATTCAGCTAGTCACAGGATATTGGGCTGAAAAAGACCTGTGGGACATGTAACCAGTTAATGAGTCACAGCTAGTTTTAAAAAATAATCATTAGTAACACCGGGGTGGCTTAGTCCATTAAGAGTCAGACTTTTGAGCTAAACTCAGGTATTGATTTCAGGGTCGTGAGTTCAAGCCCCAGGTTGGGCTCCATAATGGGAGTGGTGCCTACTTAATAAAATAAATAAAAATAAAAAAACAATAATTAAATGGAATAGAAAAAGTGCACTGGGGCACCTGGGTGGCTCAGTGGGTTAAAGCCTCTGCCTTTGGCTCAGGTCATGATCCCAGGGTCCTGGGATCGAGCCCCTCATCGGGCTCTCTGCTCAGCGGGGAGCCTGCTTCCTCGTCTCTCTGTCTCTGCCTGCCTCTATGCCTACTTGTGATCTTTGTCAAATAAATAAATAAAATCTTAAAAAAAAAAAAAAAAAGAAAAAGTGCACTGTGGGATAGTAAAGCAAAGTATTCTTTCATAAAATGCTTATTTCAGTTACATATGTATGTACATATGTATTATGGACCAGAGCACAATGTAAAATGCATTTCTTGCTTTGAGTCATGTCAAAAAGGTTTGAAAGCCACTGAGTCTCTCATTGGACAGATGGGCAGGGGCTAGCTCAAGATGACAAGATCTTTAGCTCTTCTAATTTTTTACAGGAATGGGTAGAGTAGGAAATAGTTATTGTGATGCCCAGGACACCCCTATTTCTCCATCCTTTGCTTTTGGTGCGTGGGGTAAACACGGGCATCAGGCACTCTGCACTCAAAGCTTAGCTCTCCCCGTTCCTTGATACTTCTCTGTGCTTCAGGTTACCTTTCTTCATCTAGGCCAGCTTCTAATGCTAATGTGTGCCATGTTTTTGAGCTCAGCCCTGGAGTCCCTGAGAGGGATCAGATCTGGGTCTGCCCGTGAGAAACACGCAGGTGGTGGGAGAGTCACACAGATGATCATAGAACAGGGCAGTGAAAGGGGAAAGGTAGGGACCATGGCTGCAGAGAGGTCACTGTCTGAAGGAGAGAGGAAGAATTTCGAGGGGGTAGTATCCTCTAGGGTCACTATAAGGTTGGATATGAAAATTGGAGGGAATTGTTATTGTACCCCAGAAAACCTTTCTACTGAGCTATGCATCTCGGCAAACTGGAGGCTGGATCTTGTACACTAATGAAGGTGCACTTTGGCCTCTTTATTTATCAGATGGAAAGTAAAGGGGGTGGAGTGGAAATCCTGTGGAAAGGAGAGAGGTCTCCTAGAGACAGGGTTTAGCTGGGAGGTAGAAAGCACACTGCTCTGACTTTTGGGAAAATTGTGAAGCTGCCAACAGTTCCCAGAGCCCTTTCCCAGCCAAGAATTAACTTGTTCCTGGAGTGAGCCAAGCAGGGGTGATTGTGCCCCTGAGAAATAACAAACCCAATGTCACACAGCAGTTGCTGGTCCAGGCAGGACTGGCACTCAGGTCTGCTTAGCCAAGGGTTCCTTTGGCAGTCTGATGAAGACTTCTGGACCCCTATTCAGAAGAGTACTTTTAACGACAAAAAGTAAATTACTTAGGATAACAAGAATACCAGTTATATAGAATCATTATCAAAATATATATTTTAAAGGTTTTATTTATTTATTTGAGAGAGAGAGACAGGGAGAGAGAGCACAAGCAGGGGGAGGGGCAGAGGGAGAGGGAGAGGGAGAAGCAGGCTACCAGCTGAGCAGGGAGCCCGATGTGAGGCTTGATCCCAGGACTTTGGGATCATGACCTGAGCTGAGGTCAGACATTTAACCAACTGAGCTGCCCAGGTGCCCTTCAAAATATTTTTAAAAAAATATTTACTTTATGGAGCGCCTGGGTGGCTCAGTTGGTTAAGTGTCTGCTTTCAGCTCAGGTCATGATCCCAAAGTCCTGGGATCAAGCCCCACATCATCCCTTTCCCTCTGCTGCTCCCACTGCTGTGCTCTCTCTCTCTCTTTCTCTCTCAGTCTGTCAAATAAATAAATAAAATCTTTAAAAAATATATTTATTTTATGAATGTCTTTCCTTTTTAATTTTTAAAAAATTTAAAAAATGATTTTATTTATTTGACAGAGATCACAAGTAGGCAGAGAGGCAGGCAGAAAGAGAGGGGGAAGCAGGCTCTCCGCCGAGCAGAGAGCCTGATGAGGGGCTGGATACCAGGACCTCGCGATCATGACCTGAGCCAGAGGCAGAGGCTTTAACCTCTGAGCCAACCAGGAGCCCCATGAATGTCTTTCTTAAACATTAAATAACAAGATCTAGAGATTGGCCTATTAGCTTTATAATTTCAAGGTGGTGAGTGAGTGTAAGTATTTTCAAGATATTGTTATTATAATGTAATATGAAAACCACAGCATTTGTTTATAGAAGATTCTTAGTGATGTTTGCCAACCCTAGGACTGGAACTGCCTTTTCTCTTGATCTTGGGCAAGTCTGTTCCCCTCTCTGAGCTTTTATTTCCTGTCTTTTAAACGGAGACAGTAATTCCTAAATAACCACAGGAAGAACTATCATTTACTGGATATTTACTATGTGTCAGACACTGCAGTGGTTTGTGGGTGTATTAGCATTTAATCATCCCAATAGGCTTATGAGTTAAGTGCGTTAATATCCCCACGTCCCAGAGGAAGACACTGAGACCCAGAGAGGTAAAGTACTTTGTTTATGAGTCACCCAGCTGCTAAACAGCAGAGCTGGGATGTGAATCCTGCTTTGCAATTCTCTAGACTAGGATTTCTCAGCCTATTGACGCTTTGAGATAATTCTTTGTTGTGGTGGACAGTCCTATGCATTATAGAAGCTTCTGTGGCCTCTACCCACTAGATGCCAGTAGTGCCCATCCCCCAGTTGTGACAACAAAGAATGTCCCCAGGTATTGCCAAATATTCCCTGGTGAGCAAAATCACCCGTAATTAAAAACCACCTGTCTTGTCTATACTCTCGAGTTTTAGACAATGTCTTTCCTCTGCAGTGTGACCACGCTTGGGAAGCTTCTTTCCCCACAAGAGTCAGTAAAGGAAATCAAGTGCAGACAAGTACTGCTCTGATGATAATAGTTTCATTTTTGTTACAGCCCATTTCCACTTGCAAAGTGCCTTCTCATACATTAGTTTGTCTGAATATTCCAGGTGAGAGAACACATAGAAGTTATCTAGCACAGTGCCACAAATCAACATCTTGATTTCCTTTTATTGGCTAGATGAAGTGATGGTTTTGTGAGGTTAAGGGATAGTTCCAGGGTTACACAGCTATTAAGTGGGTATTGTCATTTATCATATTTATTAACCTGTTAACTATTTTTCCCAGCTTTTCTACTTAAACCCTGAGAAGAGTTTCTGCTTTCATTGGGAGGAACAAGGCAAATCGGAAGAGTTAGAATCTTTGTTTCTTGGAGTTGAAAGGATCTTAGAGGCATTAGCTCAACACCTTACTGTATGGTATTCAATCCAGGGAAAGGTTGCCAGATAAAATATGGATGGCAAGTTAAAATTGAATTTTGGGAAAACAGCAAATAATTTTTTAAAAAGATTTAATTTATTTATTTGAGAGAGAGAATGCAAAAGGAGAAGGAGTGGCAGAGGGAGAGGGAGAAGCAGGCTCCCCACTGAACAGGGAGTCTGACTTGGGGCTCGATTGCAGGACCCTGAGATCATGACCTGGACCAAAGGCAGATAGATCCTTAACTGACTGAGCCACCCAGGTGCCCCAATAACAAATAATTTTTTAATAGACATATGCCCCGTGTAATCATCACTAGTACCAAAGACAGCCGTGGCGCTGGCACTCCCACTGGAGAATGATGAGCAGGGCTCAGTTGGCCATGCGATCAGAGTGGAGCACTTATATTCTAAGGGATTAGAGGAAGGGGTCTTCTGACCAGGCTTTCCCATATCACTGAAATGGGTCACCCCTTCTGTGGGAGAAGCCTACCAGATGCAGGGGCTCAGACAGCCCTTGGGACATTCAGAAATACAGATGACAACAATAAGGTCAGTTGAACACCCACTCTGAGCCAAGCATTTCCTATACTCAAAGAGGGATAAGGCAATATCAATATCAAGGAAAGTGAGAATATTTTTTACCTGTGCAATGGGAGGAAGGAGTAAAGAGAATATGGCAAGAAATGGAGGAAAATGAGGCACAAGGACTTGGAATAACAGATTAAGGAACAAAGCCTTTACTCCAAGAATAGGAATGGAGGACACACTGAAGCAGAGAGATGATATGCTCAGATTTGCTTTTGGAACATCATTTAGCTTGTGACGTGAAGGATGGATTGGAGAAGGGAGCTGGAACCAAGCTGATGAGCAAGAAGGATGATAAGTCTTGAGTTAGGATAATGGTAGCAGGAAAGAACAGGGAGAGATTTGAAAGATGTTAAAATGTGGGGGTTTTTGTTCCAGAACCCAACTATTGGGGCTATTTGTTCTCCCCTTCTTCTATGTTAATGAAACTCCCAATTTTCATCTGGGCACATTACCATACAAATAAAAACTTTATTTCTCAGTCATCCTTGTCTGAGTGGCTATTTGGTCAAGTTCATCTGACCTATAGGATGTGCTATAGTGCCCTCACTTAAAAGTATAGGGTTGAGGGTGCCCAGTGGTGAGCTCCAACTCTGGTGTCAGCTCAGGTCATCATCTCAGGGTGTTGGGATCGAGCCCCATATCAGGTTCTGTGCTCAGCACAGAGTCTGCTTGAGATTCTCTCTCTCCCTCTCTCTCTGCCCCATCCCTGCTCACATGCCCTCAATAAATAACATAACATAACATAACATAACATAACATAACATAACATAACATAACATAACACAACATAACATAAATACATAAAATCTTTTTTAAAAAAAGGACTAGGGTTGAGGTGGCGAACTCTCTTGGGTTGTGCAGGTGATGGCAATATCCTGAGGCTGGAAGAGCCATTAACCTGGCTAAAGGTCCTTTACATAGGCTGGAAATAAACTTTAATTTTATTTGAGGATGTGTTTACTTTGGGTTCCTGTTATAGCTGCCAAATCTCCATCCTAACACAAAGCGGTAAAAGCCACAGGTGAGAGCTAAGATGTAGGGACTAAAGGAGATGTGGGGAAGAGAGGAAGCTGCAGAGGTTTTTGTGAGACCTAAGGCAGTGTTTCATTTTTGAAATGTACCTTTTTTTTTTTTTAAGATTTTATTTATTTGAGAGAGAGAGAGAGAATTAGAGAGAGAGAGCATGAGAGGAGAGAGGTCAGCAGGAGAAGCAGATTCCCTGCTGAGCAGGGAGCCCGATGTGGGACTTGATCCCCGGGACTCCAGAATCATGACCTGAACCGAAGGTAGTCGCTTAACCAACTGAGCCACCCAGGCACCCCTGAAATGTACCCTTTTGACCACCTGCTGTGTCATCTGTCAGGGTGGAGTCCACTTGGTGATTCGTAGGTACCAGGCTTTGGCAATCCCCTCCCTCAGCTGCCAGGCTGGCCTTGCTGGAACTGGGATCTGCCAGGTCCTCCTGCTTTCCACAGGAGTCTCCATGGTGATCCCTCCTCCGGGAAGCCAGAACAACCTGCTTCTCCTATCTGTAGTTCAGTGTCTGTGTCTGCCCTGGAGTTTATTTCTGGCCTTCAGACTTGGAACTGAAGACAGGCTCTGTCATGCTAAGTCAGGTCACTCTCATTTTTTACCTGGATTCCACAAGGCCCGCATGGTCTGGCCCCTATCACATGGCTCCAGACAGCACTGGCTCCATCCTATTGAGCATCTTTCTTCCTTAGGGTCTCTGTCTACTTAAGAACTTCCCACTTCTTTCCCCTAACTCTTTTTAAAATTTTTTTTGTAAAGATTTTCTTTATTTATCTGAGAGAGAGAGAGAGAGCATACAAGCAGAAAGAAAAGCAGATTCTCTGCTGAGCAGGGAGCCGGATGTCAATGTTGGGCTCCATCCCAGGACCCTGGGATCATGACCTGAGCGAAGGCAGACGCTTAACTCACTGAGCCACCCAAGCAACCCTCTTTCCTCTAACTCTTATTAAAATTTCAGCTCAGTCAGTTAGGCATCTGCCTTTGGCTCAGCAGGGAGTCTGCTTCTCCCTCTCCCTCGACCCCTCCCCACCTTGTGCACTCTCTCTCTCAAATAAATAAACAAAATCTTATAAATAAATAAATAAAGAAATAAATAAAATTTCCGCTCTTGGCTTAAATGTCATTCCTTAGGGAGACCTCTGAACTCCAGAATAGCTCCAGGGCCAGCCTCCCTGTACTTCCTCCTGGTGCTTGTCATAATTATGTAATAATTGGTGTAATTATTTGTGTAATGCTTATCTTTCCCAGTAATGTTTGTCTTTCCCACTATTCTCTAAGTAACATGGCAGCTGAGAACAGGCCTGTTTTGTTCACTGATGTATCCCTAGACCCTAGTGCAGAACTTGACACATAAACGGGGCTCAAGAAATATTTGTTGATGAATGAATGTCCCTTTCAACCATAGCTTTCCAGGAAACACCCTCATAGTCATACTCTCCTCTCACTACATTTTAGCTCAGCTCAGAGAGGTAAATAAGCAATTAGGAGGGACCTCCCTTTCTTAGAGGACCCGGGACCAGTTGATGAAGGAGAGATCAGCCAAACACAAAGGCCTTTGTCATATCCACAGCCAGAAGTGATCCCTCTCCAAACTCCTACCTGGTGGTCTCTGGATTGCTAATTTACTCTAAACTAATAGCAGATAGCTAAGGGATCAGTATAGGATTTAAGCAGACAACCAAAATATTGATTAATAATTAAGGCTTTGCAGAAAGCTAAACTACTAAGTGCTAAGATAAAACCTGATAAATAAAATATATTGCTTATAAATAAAGTGTTAGAAAATAACTAAAGTGCTAGTAGAAAACCAGATATTAAGTAATCAAGTGTTAGCTAATTACCAAGGGATTAATTTAAAACTAAGCTGTTAGCAGATACTGGTTAGCCAATGACTAAGGTAACAGTTGATAAGGATTTAAAGTGAAATTTTTTTTCCCTAGGGAACTCTTGCACATTAGAGGGGACAATGGGAGCAGCAGAATGCTGAAAAAGCATAGGAATGAAGGCCTACTTGGGAATGCGAAATCCTCAGCTAGACTCTAAATTTCTGGGGGAAACTGCTCGTCTTTGGTTTCTAGATAGGTCCTAGTCAGGGACAGCAGGGAGCTGATGCTCAGAATGCTTACTTTATAGTTAAATTATATGTATCCTGAAGGCCAGGTGCTGGGCTAAGGAGAGAGGGGAAACCAGTCGCTTAAATAATAATAGTGTAGTAAGTGAGTGGTATGTGAAAGGAAAGGCTCTGGGGATTTGTGAAGGCTGAGTGGAAGGGAGAGAGGTGTGTCAGGGAGCGGTGATGAGTTAAGTTCTAGAAGCACTGAACTGCAATGTCTGTAGACATGCCCACTAGGCAGGTGACTAGGAGTCCAGTGTAGATACAGGGTAGAGATTTGGGTGTCAGTAGGGCATACATGGTGGGGCGCCTCAGTGGCTCGGTTGGTTAAGTGCCTGACTCTTGATTTTGGCTCAAGTCATGATCTCACGGTTAAGAGACTGAGCTCCATCATGGGCTCTGTGCTCAGCCTGGAGTCTGCTAGAGATTCTCTCTCCCTTTCCCTCTGCCCCTCCCCCCACTAGCTCTAAATACACAAATAAAATATTTTATGTATTTTTTTAATTTCAATTTTTTAAGATTTTATTTACTTATTTGACAGAGACAGAGTGAGAGAGGGAACATAGCAGAGAGAGTGGGAGAGGGAGAAGCAGGGATCCTGATGAGGGGCTCCATCCCAGGACCCTGGGATCATGACCTGAATCGAAGGCAGACACTTAACGACTGAGCCACCCGGGTGCCCCATTAATAAAATCTTTTTAAAAATAGGGCATTGGTGGTGGTCAAACTATGAGGAAAAATGAGATGGCTGAAGAAGAGTACATGGAGTGAGAAGAAGGACCAGCCTGGTACTGCAAGGAAGAGCAACCGGGAAGGAGTGGGCAGGAGGAAGAGACATCAACAGATCTGAAAAGGAAGGAGCCCTCAAAGAGAAAAGCATAAAACCAGGAAAGATAGTGGCATGAAAGGGAAGAGAATGTGTCAGGGAGAAGAGTGCAGTCAGCAATGTCAGATGTGGCTGAGAGGTCCAGCAGGACAGGTCAGAGATGTCCACTGAGAATGTGGTTCTGAGGTGTCCATCATGAACATTTCTATGATTGCTGCATTTCATTGTGTGTGTACGCATAGCATACGCAGAGCTGGAACTTGGAGCAGGTTGTGTAAGGGCAGGCTACCATCGTGGGGCCTGTGATCAGCTCACAGAGAGCCTTCATTTACTCTGGGTAGCTTTTGAGGGGGACCACTAAGGGACACTGCAAAAACTATAAGCACAGTTCAAACTTTTCATTGTCCAGTGGGAAAATGGAAGACAGCAGAGAGGAAACAATTTGCTCAGTCTGTGAGTCAGGGGCACAGCCAGGACTTACATCTGAGTCTGCCTTCTAGAAAAGTGACCTTGGGAGAAGTGGACATGAAATTCTTATGGTTAATGAATTATCAATGAGTGACTTTGCCCATTACTTCAGTTTTTAGCTGCCTCTTTTTATATTTCTATAAAGAGTGAAACACATATTTTACATACAAAATTCAACCATTATAGAAATAGTTAACAAAGACTGTGAAGGTCTCCTGTTATCCCCTCTTTCCCCTGACTACTTCATTGACAACCACCATTAATAGTTTGGTCTAGGGGGACCTCGGTGGCTCAGTTGGTTAAGCATCTGACTTTGTCTCAGGTCCTAATCTCAGGGTCCTGAGATTGAGGCCTGCATCACCCCAGTGCTGGGCTCCATGCTCAGGGGTTGGGGAGTCTGCCTGCCCCTCTGCTTCTCCTCCGCATGCTCCCTCTCTTGAATAAACAGAATCTTAAAAAGAAAAAAAAAAAAAAAGAAATAGTTCCTCTCTCTCTCACTTAATATAGAAAAATTTTGATAAAAATATTATACTTCTTGGGGTACCTAGATGGCTCAGTTGGTTAAGCAACTGCCTTCAGCTTGGGTCATGATCCTGGAATCCCAGGATCAAATCCCACATGGGGCTCCCTTCTCAGCCAGGAGTCTGCTTCTACCTCTGACCTCCCCCACTCCATGCTCTCTCTCTCACTCATTCTCTCTCTCTCAAATAAATAAATAAAATCTTTAAAAAATTATACTTCTTTATACTGGATTTTTTAAAAAAGATTTTATTTTTAAGTAACCTCTACACCCAACATGGGGTTCAAACTTACAATCCCAAGATCAAGAGTCACATGCTCTACAGACTGAGCAGCCAGGCACCCCATACTAGAGTTTTGTGTGTGTGCATGTATTCATTCTGTTTTACAAGTTGCCCTTTTATCACTTTTGGACAACTTTTTCTATGGTAGCATATAGAAATCTACTTCATTCATTTTGGGGCACCTGGCTGGCTCAGTCAGCAGAGCGTGTGACTCTTGGTCTCAGGGTTGAGTTCAAGCCCCACATTAGGTATAACATTCTTTAAAAAAACTAAAAAAAAATTAAAATAAGATGCATAAATTATATTTTTTGAAATATTTTATTTTTAAGTAATCTCTACACCCAATGTGGGGCTCAAAATCAACCCTGAGACCAATGAAGCAGTGGTTCTATTAGTTAGAATTAACTGAAGAACTTTTAAATATCCTGATGTCCATGGGGCACCTGGGTGGCTCAGTTCGTTAAGTGTCTGCCTTCAAATTTTACTTTTTTATAATTATTTTTAAGTAATCTCTACACCCAATGTGGGGCTCAAAATCAACCCTGAGACAAAGAGTTGCATGGTCTACTGACAGAGCCAGACAGGTGCCCCTAATTCATTCATTTTAATAACTGTATTAGTGTACCATTTGGATTTGTACCATAATTCATTGTCAGGCCATATTGATGGATACAGGGTTGCATCCAATTTTCACTATTGGATACTTGTCTTGTTTTTCATTTCTTTGTATAAGGAGGCTCCATACCTAGCATAGAGTCCAACACAGGGCTTGAACTCACAACCATGAGATCAAGAGTCAGATGCTTAACCTACTGAGCCACAAAAGGTGTCCCTCCAGTTTTCACTATTATGAACAATGTACATACATATTATTGTACATATATATTTGCACCGTTTGGGAGACTTCTAGGATGAAAAATGATGTAAGATACTGCCAAATCACCATTTAAAAACTTGTGCCAGTTCATTGTCCCACCAACAGTTACTATGAATGACATTTCCCCACATCCTTACCAACTATGGGTATTATCATTTAAAACAATCTTTCCAACTTTAATGAGGCTGAGTATCTTCTCATATCCTTATTATCCATCTACATTATTCCGTGAATTATCTATTCATATCCTTTGCCTATTTGTTATTATAGTGTAGTTTTGGTCTGTGAATTCTTATTGGGCAATAATGATTGGCTTGATAAAAAAAATTAGGAAGTCTTTGTACCAAAATGCTGACAGTATTTATTTACCTCCAGGGAGTGAGATATAGAAAATAAAGGGGATATCTTCATTTTTATTTTATATCATCCTGTATTATTTTACAATCTATTTGCATTACTTTGTGATTTAAAAAAATAATACAGAGGAAATCAATTACAGTAACAAATAAATCTTTGGCCTTGGATTCTCAATGGCTGGAAATTCCTGCTGGGCAAAAGTTTTTATTGATTACAAATTATTTTACGGTTTATATGCAAAAAAAAATTATTGAATGCCTCCTAGTGAACTGGCACTGCCCTAGGCACTTTCATAGATCTTTCATCCTCATCCTCACAACAGCCCTGTGAGGTAGGAATTGGTCCCATTTTACAGAGTTCTTAATAGGCAGGAGATTATTGCTTGATATACTTCTATTTGCCACATGTTTTCATGGGCTAGAGGTTCTTGTTGGCTGGTGATTCATTGGTCAAGAGCTCTTACTGCCCAAGAGTTCGTATAGGTTGTTCTAAGACTCAAATAACCCAAATACTAGAAATTTCCCCCCATAGATGTGATAGGGTAGGTGGGTTAAAAATGGAGGAAGGAGAGTCAATAGCACCACTGAGCACCACTGAATTTGCTTTGGTCACCCATTCAAGGTGGAGGATGGCAGGGGTGGGAGGATGGGGGAGAGGAGAGAAAGTGGTTATAAGTCTTCTCGCTTCTTCAGGATGAGCTTCCTCACAAGTGCCGTGATCTGGGGCCTGATCTCCTCCACCGACACAGTTGGGTCCCAAGCCCCGACTACCTTTCCATCTGGGGCCACTAGGTACTTCCAGAAGTTCCAGGTGGGCTCCTTCCCAGAAGTCTCTAGAGAAAAAGGAAGAAGGAGAGCAAAGTGTGCTTCCCTGTGTCGCCTCTCCTGGAATTCCACTACTGGTGTCCATCCTTCCCTTGAAGCAGTGGTTCTATTAGTTAGAATTAACTGAAGAACTTTTAAATATCCTGATGCCCATGGGGCACCTGGGTAGCTCAGTTCGTTAAGTGTCTGCCTTCAGCTCAGGTCATGATCTTGGGGTCCTGGAATTGAGCCCTGCATTGGGCTCCCTGCTCAGCGGGGTGTCTGCTTCTCCCTCTCTCTCTGCCCCTCCTCCCTGCCCATGCATGTGCTCTCTCTCTCTCTCTCACTCTCTTACTCTCTCTCTTTCAAGTAAATAAAATTTTTAAAATCAAATCAAATTAAATCCTGATGCCCAGTCCACACCCCAGACTACTTAAACTGGAATCTCTGGTGTTAAGATTTAGCCATCAGTATTACTTAAAAGCTCTCCAGGAAATGTCAGTATGGCTCCAAGGTTGAGAACTATTGCTTTAGGATTTTGTGAAGTGCTTGATAAAGCAGTATCAGATCCTCCTTTTGTAATGATCTCAAACTACTGAATAGTCTACACTCTATTCTCTAATGAAATCTTAATAGTTTCCAGATGTTAGTCTGTGGACTGGTTGCATCTGAATCATGGTGGTGGTGGTGGTATGGTGGGGGGGGGGGCGTGGGCTAAAAGCAACAGATTCTTGGGCCCTGATTCAGTAGGTATCAGTCTAAACCACTTTTAAGAGCTCCCCAGTTGCTTCTAAAGCAGTGTTGGGTTTGATCTATAACTATGGGAACTGGAAAGGAACTAATAAAAACACACAAGGGGAAAAAAAGCAAATATTAGGATTGACCCATAGAGCAAAATTCAGATCTGCCTCAGTAAGGGATCTTTTGTTTGCTACACTGTTGTTTTTCATTTACTCTTCCAAGTAAATGGGGCGTGGTGGTGAGGGATAGGAAGGCAATCAGAAGCATGGAATAGAACGCAAAAATGGAGCCCCCAAAAGAAAGAGAAAGGCCCAAGGGAGGAAACAGGACCACAATGACAAGCTTGGCCCATGACCCCGTCTTGTGGTTCTGAGGCTCCTGGGGATGCAGAAGGGATCTATTTTTGAAATATTAAGATCTGGTATTTTTGGCTCCAAAGGTTTCCCTGCCATGGTCTACAAATTTTGCCCCTAACTCAGGAAAGGAGATACCTGTCAGCCATCTTGGTCAGCCTTCTCCAGGCATGTGGCATCCCTTGTCTGTGCCTTGGTTTCTCTAACCTAAGTCCATAACCTCGACTAATTAATGTTGACTAAATCTGAGGGCCCAGTCTCCTTTTAAGAACCCCCGCATATGAAAACAGGATCCCAGAGAAGTCTGCAAGAGTAAGGGAGAACCTCAAGGCAGCAGGGTGAGCTGGGGTTAGAGATATTCTCAGGTAGGAATACCTCTGAGCCCACCCTCAAAGATTAGTGCTGGAACAGGCCACGAACCTACATGCAGGGGTCTGGAAGGGGCCCCAGGTCACCCAGCCCTCCAGTGGCTTCTGCTGCCCAGGGAGCCATGACCTCAGCCAGCTACAGGAAGATGAGGGAAAGGATCAGGACTCACGGATCAGGTACTTGAAGGCAGGGTGGGCACCGGTGCCAGTGACTGCGACCTTGCTAAACATGGGGAAAGAAACACTGTAGGTGCGGCGGGCGAAGCTCTCGATCTCCTTGTTACTGTCGGGCTCCTGCTGGCCGAACTGGTTGCAGGGGAAGGCAAGCACATTGAAGTGGTGGGGCCCCAGGTCCCGCTGCAGCTGCTGCAAGGCTCGGTAGTGCTGGTCCGTGAAGCCGCACTCGCTAGCCACATTCACCACCAGGGACACCTGGGCGCCGAAAACAAAACCCAGACACATACACAACCCAGTGACGAGTCATGCACTTGTACATGACCTAACACGCCCACACAGTGAGCCCCCCAATAATTAATGCTTTCTCATAAATACAAAGACACAACGTACACATATGTAAATATGCAGTCCTTGCACAGATAGAAGAACACATGCATGCAGGCACAAATGAAATCAAACACGCAGATATGTGTGCACTCACATACATGAACACTCATGAGGATGAGAATACACTCTCCATAAATGGGGATGCGTATGCCCCAAGATACAGAATATATCAGAGCACATCACACGTGCCCACAAACACACACAACACATTTACAGAGAGAGGCACACACGCTGGTGACCTCCCATCAGGAGGTAATGTGGAGGAGTGGAAAGGCAGATCTGAGTTCAATTTCTGGCTCAGTCAACCGGCACTCATCACTTTACATGGTCTCCCTTGTAATAAACTCACTGTGAACCCACTGAAGGCTACGCCTGCTTCACTCCTGGGCTTAACACATGGAAAAGAAAGCAGAAAGTGTGTGTGGAATGAATAAGTTAGTGTGCACACAGACAGTCATACCCCTGCAGGGGTATATAGACAGACATGGGTTTTCTTCATAAAAGGACCCCACAGTAATCCGTCCCATTTTACCCTCTCTCTCCAGCACACAAATATCACTTTCTTGAGTCTAACGTAACTAATCCTTAAATTTATTATCACCTTATAATAAATGCATTTATTTATAGCCTCTAGGTGATAAATACAAAGCTGGCTGGTAGAACTCAGTTATAATACTGCAGTTAGAATTTTGGCACCAGTGCTGTTTTTAGCTTCTAGTTATACATTGTTAAAGAATTCTTAAAACTGGGGCACCCGGGTGGCTCAGTGGGTTAAGCATCTGCCTTTAGTTTAGGTCATGATCCCAGGGTCCTGGGATCGAGCCCCACATCGGGTTCTCTGCTAAGCAGGGACTCTGTTTCTTCCTCTGTGCTCTCTCTCTCTCTCAAATAAATAAAATAAAATAAAAAAAGAATTGCTAAATCTTATCCTGTGTCTGGGCCGCCTGGGCCTATCTCTTTGGCCGCTTTTCTAGAAGAACAGGGATTATACTAGCTGTCTCCGTAAAGAGGGCCACCTCCCAGGGGCAGTCTGGCACTGGGCATGCACAGGCACAAACTGCTCAGGCCATGCAGAGTTTCTCACCTCAGTACTAGGGACATTTTGAACTAGTTATTTCTTTATTGTGCAGGGGCTATCCTATTCATTGTAGGAAGATTAACAGCACCCCTGGCTTCTACCCACCAGATGTCTAGTTTTGGCAGTCAAAAATGTCTCCAAACATTGCTGTATGTCTCCTAGAGGAGTTGACAACTACTTGGCTGGATGATGAGAACTGTTGAGTTATAACTCTTCTACCCTGCCTCCACCAGATAAGGAAGGACCCATCCTATGGAGCCACAGGCCATTAGTACAACCTCCCTCATTGGTGTTAGCATGTCATATTCTGCCTGTGGTGGTGAGAAACTAGGACCCTTATCTCCCTTCCCTAGTTAGCGGTCTTCCTCTTTCTTCTCTGCTGGATACCTGGGCAATGAGAACATTGAAGGTTGCTTATTTTTAACCTACATTTGTGCATCTGCCCACTTTTTTGGAAGGAGGGAAATTCGGCTTCTAGTTCCATTCCTGAAACCAAAAAGTTTATCCTTTAAGTAACCCAAACACGGATGGGCAGACATACCCAAATACACATAGCTAATTTACATATATGTCTAGCCAAACATACAGACTCAGGTGTGCACACAGAAGTAAACAAACCATTTGCACACAGGCTACACTCAGGCCCACAGGTACATAAGCTCACACCCGAGACAAGTGCTTTCCCAGGTGGTCACCTATTCATCCATACTCAACACTGGTCTAAATGACAGCCTTCCCAGTTAGCCTGAGAGCACAAACCGTACGCTCTTGTTCATGGCTTTGTCTCCAGGGTTAGACCCAGTGCCACGCAGGTACTGGGAGCCAGGAAACCTTTTTCAATTTTTAAAAAAAGACTATTAAGATACACATAATGAGTCAGTAATTATTTACAGGTAAATGAATGACCCCTATCGTCCAAGTAGTAGACCCAGCTTGGGTTAATTCACAGAATCCTTTACAGCTTCCCTGGAATGACTATTCCTGGTTTCCCTTTAAACCTTGCAGTTACAGGCTTGGGCTTTGGACCTGGACTGCCTGGGTTCAAATTCTTACTTTATCTCTTGGTAGGTATGTGATTTTGTTCTGATTGTTTGTTTGTTTGTTTCAATTCCTTTCGGATTGATTTCTTGGCTTCTCACTCCCATGGTTTTTAGGATTTACCAATGACCTAGAGTATCAAAACACTCAGAATTCTGGGATCACTTCTCTGGGTCATTTTCTCCAAGAGTTCTGTTCCTCACATTCTGAGTGCCTTATTAATTCTAAAAATAAATAGACTTTGTTCTATTTATGTCTTAGCATTTAGTACCACTGTACTAGGAATTACCTTGTTCACTTCTCTGTTTCTGTTTATGGTCTCTCTCTTTTCCATTTTATATAAGCTCTATTAAAGTGGAAACTTGTCTGTTTTGTTCACCACTGTATCCCGAGCACCGGCCTAGTACTTAGCATACAGTAGGTGCTCAATAATAATGAATGAATGAATAGCAGAGCTGGTCAAGTGCTAAATCTGGAGCTTTCTGTCAACCTGCACTAGAAGGAAGGTGAGACCTGACTGGGAATGGGCCCTACTCTTACTGGCTTTTTTGTCCTCAGTCCTGGATGAGTTTCCTGCTGGGGCCCACCAAACACAGGTACAGAGCACTCTACCAGGTTCTTCTGATGTAGGAAAATGTTGAGTTTCAGAGCTGACAGCCAAGAAAGAATTCTTGAGAAGTCTGGTGCAAAAAGGTGCTTTAATTCAAGCACGAGGACAGGACCCATGGGCGAATGAGCTGCACTGGGGTCATGAGCAGTGGCTGATTATATACTTTCAGGTTGAGATGGGGTTAGGGACAGCACAAGCCTCCAAGGTATTTTGGAAACAAGGTTTCCAGGATTCTGAGGGGGCTAGCCATTGTTGGGAAAAGGTCATTTATTACTGTTTAGTAAAAACTCAGCCCTGAGATCCTCCATATGTATATCAGTAGGTCATTTGCTTGGAGGATGATTGCTAACATATATCTTAGAGGGTAGAGACAAAGGAAGTTTCCAAAGGAATTTTTGTATGTTAAAGTAGACACACAGGATCCTAGGGGGTCAGGCTAAGATTGCCTCTTGCCCTTAGCAAAGTGTCAGCATCGAGGTAGCTGAGCTCCTAGAAGAATATCACTCTACCTGTTTCAAGGACTTGTCAATGGGCTGTAGGCAGTAAGAAAACTTAATTTCTTTTGCCTTTGTTTCCCATATCACTTCCACACTATCATCTCATTTGAAATTCACAACACCTTGGGGAACAATCAGGACAAGGAATATTGCCCCCAGGATTCCCAGCATAACTGGGCATTTTAAGGTTTAGAAAGTGCATTCTTCACTAAAGACTTTCTCCCAGGAGAAAAATGCTGATAGCCATTTTTGTGCAGTCCTTCCAAATCTGGATGCTGTCCCTATGTGTCCATTACCAACTCCTGACCTTTCCCACAACAAGGCCCTACCTAGGTTCATCTCTGTCTTTTCTTTCCTTCTTTTTTTTTTGTCTCAGGTCCATCTTGGGAAATGGACTTTGAGCACTCTTCATTACACCCAGTGCAAAATCTAGGCCTCTGAATATAGTGTTCAAGGCCCCTCTTGGGCCCTCCCTACTCCCTTCAGCCTCATCTTCTACCACTAAGCCTCAAGCTTTATACTCCTGCAAGCAGAACCCTTGAAGCCCACCCACCCATCCTCCATCCTTCTTGCTGTTTGCTTCTGAGCCTTGGTATGAACAGTTATTTGCCTGGAATGTTCTTGGTCTTGCCAAAACTCACCTTTGTTCCAAGACTCACCCAGGCACATTTCTCTTTGAGTCCTCTCTGAGCTAAGAAGATAGCAGTTAGCCTGGGTGACTTGGAGCCCAGCCCCAGCTGCCATCTTAGGAGTTTGCCTAGAGAAGTCCACAGATGGGTGGGTGATTCTCCTCCAGGCTCTGTGCTTTCCAGAGCTGTGTGACCCTGTGCAAATAACCTTTCCTCTGCTGGCCCCAGTGTCTCCTCTAAAGGGAGATCCGGCAAGGTCCCCGTGCATCTGAACAGATAACCCCCGCTACACTGCACATTCATTTTCACAGTGCTCTCATTAGATTCAAGAGCAGCAACAATCCCAGCTCCAGACGCGGAAACTGGGGGTGGGAGAGACAAAGGCGGCAGGATGCTGGGGTTACTTTCCGACCCGTGCATGACAAAGGCTGGGCCGAGGCGATCAGCCTCTGGGAGAAGTCCAGACTCCAAAGCCCAAAGTCGCTCGCTGGGAGGGAAATCCTCGTCCGCTGGGAGAGTTTCGGGTTTCACTGCGTGCCGGGGCCGTGCCACGTAGTCGCGGGACAGACCCAGAGCAGGATCTGGGGGCGCTGCACCCCGCGGGGAATGTCTGGGGTGGTGGGAGCCAGGGCAGAGCTGCGGAGCCTCCTCGGAGCCACACCCGCAGGGTCCTGGGTCGCGGGGCTCGGGCACCAGGCCCTGCCCGGGAGGGGCCGAGGCTGCCGCGGGCGGACACTCACCGAGCCGCGGTACTTCTCCAGCGACACCAACTTGCCCCGGATGTTGACCGCCTTGAAGTCGTAGAAGTCCTGATCCCGCTGCGCGCAGGCCGCGGCCGACAGGAGCAGCCACGCCGCCACCAGTGCGACCACCATGACTGGCTCCCGAGCTGACGGCGCCGCGAGGGCAAAATCGAGGCGGAGGGACCCAGCGTGGGGGGCGGGCGGAGGCGGCCCCGGCGCCGGGCGGCTGGGAAGGCTGGGCGCTCCCCCTCGCTTTCTGCCTCGCTGGCGCTGGAGCACGGGGCTCTGGACCTCAGTCTCCCCACCGACACCGGGGGAGCGTCCGACTGCGCGCTGGTTCCCGGGCCCCAGAAACATGGTTTGGGGATTCTGACCGCTGAGACCATTCTGATCAGTGACTGTGAGGCTTCTCGTTCCAGGATGCAGCGACTCGGCAGGGAAAGGGAGGTGAAAAACTGGATCTGAGAGCTCAGCTTTTAATGAGCTCAGTGACCGACCTTAAGCTGGTCACGCGACTTCAATGGGCTTCAGCTTCTCCCTCTGTTCAGTGGAGGCTGGCTAGTCCCCCTTCCTGACGCGCCTAGACGATATAGAATGGGAGTAACAGAAAAAATGGAGGTGAAACTGACGGAAGAAAAAGAATCAAAGGCCAGACTTTGCTGCGGCGGGCAGAATTCCTGAGGCTTACGGATTGTAACACTCCTACATCTCTCTCAAGGACTTCCTTTATTGCTTTACCGCTATAGCTTTGCTTTTATTAATGTCACTTTCCTTGATAGCTGTAAACACTCCTCAAGATATATTTGCAATTACCTCCTGAGCATGTGGCCCAATGATAGGCATCCGAAGGGTCCATGACTGATGTTTTACCAGGCAGTAGTAAATAACCTTATCTTAGCAGCACCTAACCCCCTCAAAGTCCTGGAAGCTTTACTTCCAAATTCCTTAGAGACTTAGTCCATCCCTAAAACCCACTAACTAAAAAGGGTATCATTAGTCACTCCTCCCAAGCCCAGTGCAGTTCTTTCTGTCCACGGGTCCTGACCCCGTGCTTAGTAAAAGCATCTTTTTGCACAAAAAAAGTCTCAAGAATCATTTCTTGACCATTTGCTCCTGGTCCACATCACTTCAGAATGCTTTGTCAGCTGAAGGGTGCCTACAAACTTTAGGTGAATGAATGTACATTCCCTGAAAGAGATGGCACAGAGAAAGGGGAGAAAAGACAGAGGGCCTGTTGCAGGTGGGGTTTGGGGGAAGCAGATTCTGAATGGAGGTTACAGTGCAGGACTTTATAAGGGAACACCTGTGGAATCAACACCTGTGGAAGGGAGGGAGGGAACAGGAGTGGGCACAAGTCCAGAGTTCCTTGCAGGCCCAAGGACAGTCTTGGCTGACCCCATGGAGTCTCTGGAGACTCTGGAGCTAGAACGGCCCATCAGGGTAGTCCCCAGATTAGCTAAAATGGCCAGGCCAGGGCTTTATATCCCTTTATATCCCTGCCTCATCAGTCTTTGGATGTGGGACCATCTGGGAAGGGGCCTGAGGGGAGCCAAGGTGACCCTGTCCTTGGAGGGGCCGATCGTTAAAGGCTTTCCACTGACCACACTCCCAGCAGCTGATATCTCAGGTCTTCACTGATGGGGAATCTGGGCGGCACATCACAGTGTCTCCCACATCAGAAAACCCTTACTGAGCCCCATAAAGTGCCAAGCATGGTGCTGGGTGCTGATGCTGTGCTGGTTCTTCAGGAGCTAACAGGCTGCTGTTAGAGAACAGCCGGGGCACACGGGGTGCAAGAGCTTTTGGCTCCAGGGGTCCCAAAAGACCAAGTGCAGCCACTTGTTACTGACAAAATCAAAGGCAGAGAGATGAGTGGTAATAAAATGAGAAAGGAGTTTATTTCAGTGAGGCCAACATTGGAAGACAGTGGACTAACTTCTCAAAGACTATCTCCAAAGTGCCAAGAGTACTTCCAGATTTATATATGGAAAATGTAGGGCAAAAGTGGGTGGCTATGTGCAGGGAGGCAGTAGCAGTCAAATTGATCAAATTGTCTTGGAGTCAGTCATGGTCAAGGTCTTGCTGGCTCAGGGCAGTCCTGATTGCTTAAAAGGGTGGTTTGGGTTCCCATCAGGGGATGCTTTGCCTGCAAGGTCTTCCATCTGAGCCAAGAGACAAACTGGAAAAAAGAGCCCAACCGGGGAATTTTGAGGTCAAAATGGAAGCAGCTGAAGTCCTCTTTCATGAGAAACCAGGTAAACTGGAGATTTGTTGTAATGTTGTAAGGGCTAAGCACTCCTATAGTCATTCAACAAACACTTATTGAGCACCTGGTCTGTACCAGGTTCTGCTCTAGGCACCTCTTATGCAGTGATGAACAAGACAGCATGGTCCCTACCCAGGGGAAGACAGGTATTAACTAATTCATAAATAGGTCTCTAATTACTACTGTGTTAAGTACCACCTTAACTAGCTTGGTGAGGGAAAGGGAGGCAGGCAAGGAGGGCTTCCCAGAGGAAGTTTGATCTGCACTCTGAAGAATAAGCAAAAAGTAGCCAGGTTGAAGCAAGGAAGCAAGCTCAAAGGTCCTGAGGGAGAGAGAAACATGGTGCATTGAGAAGCAAAAAAGACTCGTCTGGCTGGAGCACAGACAGCAAAGGGTGAGAGGGGAAGGTAATGCGGCAGGTAAGGGGTGAAATCACAAAGTAGCTAGTAGGCCACAATAAAGATTATGGTCTTAAGCCAAGAAATGAGGGTGGTTTGTTGTTGTAGTTATTTATCTTTTTTTTTTTTTTTTCCTTTAGAGATGGAAAGGGGAGGGGCAGAGGAAGAGGGAAAGAATCTTAAGCAGGCTCCATGCCCAGTGCAGATCTTGATCTCATGACCCTGAGATCAGGACCTCAGCTGAAATCATGAGTCAACATTTAACTGACTGAGCCCCCCAAGTGCCCATTGATGTTATTTGAAGTACAGGAGTCGGGGCGCCTGGGTGGCTCAGTGGGTTAAAGCCTCTGCCTTCAGCTCAGGTCGTGATCCCAGGGTCCTGGGATCGAGCCCCGCATTGGGCTCTCTGCTCATCGGGGAGCCTGCTTCCCTTTCTCTCTGCCTGCCTCTCGGCCTGCCTGTGATCTCTGTCTGTCAAATAAATAAAGTACAGGAGTGGCAGGGAGTCTTATGATGTCGAAAGATCCCTCTGGCTGTTCCAAGGAGAGTGGATAGAAATGGGAAAGAGCACAAGCATTCTAGACACTGAGGTAGAGGAAACTCTGGGTTTTTAAGGCCTAGAGGCAGTTGCTAAACTAGCAGTCAGGAAAGTAGGTAGGTAGTAACACTAGAATCATGTCTTCAGAGAGGAATGAGAATTCTCCAGTTTGGGGAAGGGGAGGGCAAAATGTCAGCCTGAGAGAGCAGTGTCTGTGGGGGCACAGAGTCTTCATAAGAGTCTGCCTGACAATTGGGATGAGAAGGGTTGAGGGTAGATGAGATTGGAGCAGTCATCAGGGTCCAGATGGAGAAGGGTCTTAAGTGCCAAGCCAAGGAGCTCAGACTTCACTCTATACTGTGACGAGAGAAGTTTTGGAAGGTGGGCACAAGATCACATAGTTAATGAAACTCAAATCCAGGCCTTCAAATTCAGAACATGGGATCTTTCTGAACTGCCAAGGTGGCCTCTGTCTTCAGGAGCACACAACATTATCAAGGAGAGGAGGAGGGGCGCCTGGGTGGCTCAGTCGTTAAGCATCTGCCTTCCGCTCAGATCATAAGCTCCACATCAGGCTCCCTGCTTATCGGGAAGCCTGCTTCTCCCACTCCTACTCCCCCTGCTTGTGTTCCCTCTCTCGCTATGTCTTCTATCAAATAAATAAATTAAATCCTTAAAAAAAAAAAAAAAAGTAGAGGAGGAAAAGAAGAAGAGGTGCTCCCGGCAAGTGCCAAGACAGAAATCAAGTGCTCCTGCCATTCCCACTCCCTCCCCCACCTTCACCATGGGAGCCTCAGGCCTATGATGCTTCTATGATATTAAGTGGCTCCTGCTTTACTCTGCCCAATGAAGATGTTGATCTCTCTTCCTGCCATCTGTCCCTTTCACTCAGCCTGTCCCTGGATGTCCCAATAACCATGAGTTCTCAAATTCTGCTCTATACAACTTAAGAGTTTTGCAAGCTTGGCCAAGCTTTTTCCTGTAAAAATCCGGATAGGTAGGCATTTCTACTAAGTAGGGAAAAAAAATAGTGATGTAATGTTTCTCACTTAAATTTCTCTTCTGGGGCATATCCTTCTCCCTATTGAGAACCCAGCTCAGATATCACCCTCCTCTGGTACTACACTGAATCACTCTTTCTTCTCTTATGCCTCTGTAGTTACTACATTTTCCTCCTGGTGGAGTGGTGATAATATTGTGTAGTTGTCTGTTTCCATGGCCATCTTTCCCATCAGCTTTTGGGGCAGGCTGGACCATATCAGAATGATCATTGTCCCTCTGGCATACACTAGCTACTCAGTAAATGTTCATTTTTCTTAAACTTTCTGGTGACTTTCATTACTTGTCTCTGCTAGAATCTGAGATGAGATGCTATTGATTTTAGCCATCAGTGTATATTTTGTCATTTTATTTTCAGTCCACTATGAATTTTTTGTGTTTCTGAAAGAGCACAGCTATTTCTAAGTGGTCTATTAAGTGGGAGACCCACACAGTTAGCTGAGTGCCTGAAAGGGTAAGGGACTCACTCCTGGATATCCTGTACTCCTCTTCCCCATAATAAGTTCAAAGAAGCTTTATATAGGTATTTAGAATATTTTTATTAATGTTTTGTTCATTCCTCAAATTATTGATCACCTGCTATCCACAAAATACATTTTTTTAAAGATTGTATTTATTTATTTATTTGACAGAGAGAGAGAGAGAGTGTAAACAGGGGGAGCAGCAGAGGGAAAGGGAGAAGCAGGGTCCCCACTGAGCAGGGAGCCAGATGTGGGGCTCGATCCCAGGACCCTGCAATACAGGGCCTGAGCTGAAGGCAGACGCTTAACTGACTGAGCCACCCAGGTGCCCCAACAGAACACATTTTAAGGGCTAGGAATATAGTAGTTAATAGGAGAGAAAAAAAAAAAAAAAAAAAAAAAAAAAGACAATAGTTCTTGAATTTACATTCTTATAGGGGGAAAACGAATAATAACTAAAATGTATAATATGAAACATATAGTTCATTAGATGGTGATAACTGGGGAGAAGGATAGAGAATGTGGTGGTGAAGGGGGGGGGAGTGGGAAGGATTTTGCAACTTTAATTCAAATTATCAGGCGGCCTCACTGAGAAAGTGTTATTTGGGCAAAGACTGAAGAAAGAGAGTAAACAATGGGGAGAACTAGTAGAAGAGCAACATTCCAGACAGAGGAAACAGCAAGTCCACAGGCCCCACGCCAGGAGCGTGAAGGTGTGTTTGGAGAACAGCAAAGAGGCCAGTGTGGCTGGAGTGGAGCAGGTGAGGGGAAGAGTAGCAGGAGATGACACTAGAGAGGTAATGGGAGGGGAGCAGGCTGATACTGTAGGGCCTCACAAACCATTGTAAAGACATTGGCTTGGAAGCTGAGATGTTGAGCCACTGAAAAGTTGTAAGCAGGTGGGGCGCCTGGGTGGCTCAGTCCGTTGAGCATGAGACACGGGTCATGATTTCAAGGTGGTAGTGATGTAGTTTCTGAATGTTGGTGAGGTTCGGAGCCAATGGACAAGAAAGAATTCTTGAGACATCTTTGGTGCAAAAAGGTGGTTTTATTAAAGCACTGGGACAGGACCCGTGGGCAGGAAGAGCTGCTGCCCCAAGGTTCTGAGGGGTGACTGATTGTATTGGGAGACATAGGGAAAAGGGAGTTTTTCAAAAGATTTTTGTATGCTAAGGAGGATCTACAAGATACTAGACGCCTTGTCATTGTCAAGTTAAGGTGATTTTTCCCTCTAGTAAAGCATTAATATGAAGATAGTTGGGAGTTTCCTTCTGGAAGTTAGGTTATTGGTAACAGTGCTTTTACTCTTGTAAGACACTAAGACATTTGTAGCTGAGGGAGACTCTCGGTTTACTGAACTGTGATCTCTATCAGTTAACCATTTGTTTTTCCTTCCCTTAGCTTTAGGGCAGCAAGCAGTGCCTGAGGAATGTCACGTATAGCCCCCCTCCCCCCGGGGAGTGAGGAGGATTACAGAGTGTCAGTTTGTGGTTTTTTCTGTTTTGTTTTTTTAAGATTTTAGTTATTTATTTGACAGAGAGAGACACAGTGAGAGAGGGAACACAAGCAGGGGGAGTGGGAGAGGGAGAAGCAGGCTTCCTGCTGAGCAGGAAGCCCTATGCAGGATCAATCCCAGGACCCTGGGATCATGACCTGAGCCCAAGGCAGACACTTAACAACTGAGCCACCCAAGCATCTCAGCTTGCCTTCGATCCCTCATCAGCGGGATGGAGCCCAGTGTGGAGCTCTGTGGGCAGCTTAGAGTCTGCTTGTCACTCTCCCTCTGCCTCCCACCCCTGCTTTCTTTCTCGCCTGTGTGCAGGTGCGTGCGCACACACAGTTCCTCACTCTCTCTCTCAAATAAATAAAGTCTTTTTAAAAAAAATGTGAAAAGAAAAAAAAAGTTTTAAGCAGAGGAGTGGCATTTCTAATTCATATTTTAACAGAATCGCTCTGACTGCACCGTTGAAGCAAGGAGACCAGTCAAGAGGCTAGTGCAATAACTGATTGGCTTAGAAGAAAGAGATGGCAGTAGAGGTGGTGCAAAGTAGTCAGGTTTGAAAGGAGACGCAAAAGGATTTCCTGATAGTTGGAGGTAGGGTGTGAGAGAAAGAGAAGAGTCATGGATGACTTTCTAAGGTTTTGGCCAGAGCAACTGGAAAGATGAAGTTTTGCCATTAATTGAAATGAAGATGCCTACAGTGGCAGCTGGTTCAGGATGGAAGATCAAGAGCTCAGTTCTGGAGTTGCTTATGAGTAGGAGTGTGCTGGTGAATGTTTGACAACTGGTTCTCCAAGGGAAAAAGGGGTGTGAGTGTGTGTGTGTGTGTGTGTGTGTGTTCATATAAATTTATTATAAATGGACATATACCACCCAATTCACAATAAAATTTAGTAGCTCTCCTCCATCTGTGGAAGATAGGTTCCAAGATCCACAGTAGATGCCTGAAACCTGGGGTAGTACTGAACTCTATATGAAACTATGTTTTGGTATGCCTGGGTGGCTCAGTTAGTTAAGCATCTGAATCTTGATTTCAGCTCAGGTCATGATCTCAGGGTCATTGGACTGAGCTGTTTTAGACTCCTTGTTCAGCGGGAACTCAGCTTCTCTTCCTCTCCCTCTGCCCTCCCCTAAAAATCAAATCAAAACAAACAAACAAACAAAAAACCCACAAACCTAAGATTTTTTTCTATAAATGCATACCCGAGAGAGTTTAATTTTTTTTAAAGATTTTATTCATTTATTTGACAGACAGAGATTACAAGTAGGCAGAGAGGCAGTCAGAGAGAGGAGGAAGCAGGCTCCCCGCCGAGCAGAGAGCCCGACTCGGGGCTCAATCCCAGGACCCTGGGATCATGACCCGAGCCGAAGGCAGAGGCTTTAACCCACTGAGCCACCCAGGCGCCCCGAGAGAGTTTAATTTATAAATAGGCACAGTCTGAGATTGAAAACAAGTGCAAGTAATAGAATAGTATAAAGTTACATAGTGTGGTCCTTCTCTCAAAACATCTTGCGCTGTGTTTGTAGTCAGGGTGCCGGGGTACAAGAGCACCCAGCTCTCAGGGTCCCAAACACACCAAGTTTGGCCACTTGTTGCTGACAAAGTCCAAAGGCAGAGAGATGAGTGGTGGTAACATGAAAGGAGTTTATTTCAGTAAGGCCAACAGCGGGAAGACAACGGACTAGTGCGTCTCAAAGCCTGTCTCCAAAGTGTCCAGAACACTGCTAGGTTTCTATACAGAAGATGTGGGATGGTGGTGGGCGGGTACAGGCAGGTGCACAGTAAATGTCAGGTTGATCATTATCTTGGGGTCAATCACCAGCCAGGTCTTGCTGGCTCAGGGCAGTCCTCATTGCTTGAGAGGGCATTTTGGGCTCCCATTAGGGGATGCTTTGCCCAAAGGGTCTTCTGACTGAGTTAAGAGATGGGGGGGCAGGGGAAGAATTTCATCAATGTGTGGAGCACCTGGGTGGCTCAGTCATTAAGGCGTCTCGAAGGTGTCTGCCTTCAGCTCGGGTCATGA
Source organism: Lontra canadensis (assembly GCF_010015895.1). Taxonomy (NCBI): domain Eukaryota; kingdom Metazoa; phylum Chordata; class Mammalia; order Carnivora; family Mustelidae; genus Lontra; species Lontra canadensis. Next base: position 1,564,690 of record NW_022631142.1, on the reverse strand, counting down.
TCCCAGAGTCCTGAGATCATGGTCCACCTGCTCCGAGGGAAGCCTGCTTCTCCCACTCCCACTCCCCCCTGTTCCCTTTCTCTCTGTGTCAAATAAATAAATAAAATCTTAAAAAAACAAAAGATCTTTATCAATGTGAAAGTACAGACTGAGGTCACAATGCAGGTAGTTGACGTCCTCTTTTATATTCTCCCTTCTTGTGATGATGTGAAGTGGGTTGAATGTCTAGGCATTTGTGATGTAGTATTAGGGGACTATTGGCCTCCTAATGGTGCATCAGAAGGAAGACTTTTTCCAGACAGCAGTTGACCTGGATAAGTGAAACTCCAGAAGGCAAAGCCTCGGAGAAGGGAGGACTTTATATAATACTCCTTATCATAAACTCCATATGGCCAATTTATTCTCACAGAATGTTTTCATCAGTTTTTGCCAAACTTGTCTGTTTGTTTTTCAATGAATTTTTAAAGTTATTTATTTAAGGATTCTCTACACCCAACATGGGTCTCAGATTCACAACCCCAGGGTCAAGAGTCTTGCACTCTATGGACTGAGACAGGCAGGTGCCACGATTTTTGCCAGATTTGTATCTGAAGCCAGCTAATGGTTGCAACTGCTGAACAAGGATTGTTCCAAGGTTCAGCCATAAAAAAGAATGAAATCTTGCCATTTGCAACAACATGAAATGAAAATGACCCCTAGAGTAGTATACTAAGCAAAATAAGTCAGTCAGAGAAAAACAAACACCATATGATTTCACTCATATGTACAATTTAAGAAACAAAACAAAGGGGGAAAAAAGGGGGGACAACCCAAAAAGCACACTCTTAACTATAGAAAACAAACAGATGGTCACCAGTGGGGAGATGGGTGGGCAAAGGGGTGATATAGGGAAGGGGATTAAGAGTATACTTACAGTGATGAGCACTGAGTAACATACAGAATTGGTCAATCACTACATTGTACACCTGAAACTGATAAAACATTGTATGTTAACTATAGTAGAGTTAAAATTAAAATTAAAAAAGTATAATTCCAAGGTGAATATTGGTTGATATTTCTTTACATTAATAGTAAGATGCAAATTGGAGGGACTGGGTGGCTCAGTTGGTTGGGTGTCCAACTCTTGGCTTTGGCTCAGGTCATGATCTTGGGGGGCTGTGGGATGAAGCCCTGTGTCAGGCTCCTTGCTTGGTGCTGAGTCTTCTTGAGATTCTCTCACCCCCTTCCAGGCCCTCCCCCTGCTTGCTCATGTGCTCTCTCTCTCTCTCAAATAAATAAATAGAAAAAAATAAAATCTTTAAAATAATAAGATGAAAGTGAAACAAGAAAGAACTATTTTGGAACTTCACTAGCCAATGACACAAATGACTCTTTGTTGACTCAGTTGTTTTCCAACACTGGAAGAATAGTTCCTCAAATTTTTTTTTTAAAGATTTTATTTATTTATTTGTCAGAGAAAGTGAGCGAGAGAGAGCACAAGCAGGGGGAGTGACAGGGAGAGAGAGAAGCAGGCTCCCTGTGAGCAAGAAGCCCGATGTGGGACTCGATCCCAAAACCCTAGGATCATGACCTGAGCCGAAGGCAAACGCTTAGCCAACAGAGCCACCCAGGCATTCCTGAAATGATATTTTTTTAAGATTATATGTATTTATTTATTTGACAGAGAGAGCACAAGCAGGGGGAACAGTAGAGGGAGAGGGAAAAGCAGACTCTCTAATGAGCGGGGAATCTGATGTGGGGCTTGATCCTAAGACCCTGGGATCATGACCCGAGCCAAAGGTGGAGCTTAACTGCTGAGCCATCCAGGTGTCCCCAAATTTTTAAATATTATTTACAGTGTAATGGCTACAGATACAATGCAATCTAAATTTAATCTGCATTATTAATATTTTTTACATCGCTTTCTTAGGTGCAGGCAATCAACAAAGTAACAAGTCAAACTCTGATTGGTAGCATTTGCCAATTTCTGCAGTGTAATACTCTCACCATGACTGGTTTCAGAGCTACCAACATGTCACTGAATGTGGAGTTGGGAAGAGATGAAAGAATAGCACATCATTAAATAGTATTTTCATAAGAAAGAATAGTTGTAAATCACATCAAGAGCATAGGAAATAATAAAATATACGAAAATTATGAGTTTTGGGGTGCTTGGATGGCTCAGTTGGTTGAGTGTCTGACTTTGGTTCCATTCATGATGTCGGGGTCCTGGAATCAGGCCTCACATCATGCTCCCCGCTGGAGCACGGGGAGTCTGTTTCTCTCTTTCCTTCCTGCCCCTCCACCTGCTTGTGCTTTGTCTCTCAAATAAATAAATGAAATTTTATAAATTTCATTTATATGAATTAAAATGAAATTTTATAAAGTGATGAGTTTTAAATTTTACCTTTTTAAAAATAGAATTTATTTCATTTTAACTTTATATAACTTAATTTTTAGTAATGGCTGTGTTTAACAAGAGGCTGGAAAAATTCCTGAAAATGTAGCAGTTGTCTCTAGGAGCCTGGTCCAGACACCACTCTTTCTCTATTTAGGCTGGGTATCTGAGTCTGGACTTGGAGGAGAACAACTGGTCAGATATATAAATTTGGGAGTGGACAGCATGTGGAGTATTTAAAGCTATGATACTGGATGATGGAGATGATAGAGATAGAGATTGGTCTAGATAGACAGGAGAACCAAGAATAGTTCCTGGGACTCCCAACATTCAGCATCAGGGAAACGAGAGCCTCCAAAGAGTAGCTAGAGGAAGAACAAGAACCAATAGGGTGCAGTGTCATGGAGAACAAGTGACAGATTTGTCTCAAGAAGGAGTTATTTTTTATGTATTTATTTTTTTGTATTTTGTTTTAAAATTTTTTCAAATTCTTAATTTTTTTGTTTGCTTGTTTTATCAAAAAGGAGTTGTTAACTAGTCAAATGCTGTTGGTGGTAAGACTAGGACTGAGAACCAAACAGTGGATTTATCAATTTGTTCTTAGCCCACAAAGAGAATCAAACAAACAAAAATACAATATTTTCAAGCCTTTTTGCCATTACTTATCCTGCTCCTTCTGCCATTTTTTCTTCTTATCCTTACAGCAAGCTCCTGTCCTGCTTCCAGGCTTTATCAGTCAGTCTCAATAGGAAACAGATGACACATTCAGATTAGGACAATTAGACAAAGGTTTATTTACAAAGGGGCTAATTTCAAACATGTGGATGGGGTATAGAGGAAGACTAGGAAGAGTCCAGGAACCTCATGCGAGCTGTTAAGGCCCCTTGACCTGGAGGGGTTTGGGGGAGGGGGGAGATTACCGAAACTGGAAGAGTCCCGTTCACCAGTTACCTTCAAAGAAGGTTCACAGCCAGCTCAAGGGAAACTTGTAGGAAGTAGCCGGGGAATTAATGACCCAGCTCTCACATTCCTCCCTCTCATCGATCCCCTGCAAGGGTGTTGGTGCATACCTAAGTGGAAGAAGCAAATTGACTTGGTCTGCTCAGGTTCATTGTACTGGGCTGTGAGTAGACAGTGGATCTAGAGAGCCAAACAGAAGGTATCCATGCAAACCCAACTCCAAAAACAACTGAGGCTTTTCTCAACATCTTTCATTTTATTTTTGAGTAATCTGTACACCCAATGTAGGCTCGAACCCACAACCCTGAAGATCAAGCGTGGCACGCTCCATTGACGGAGCCAGCCAGGTGCCCCTCTCAAGATCTTTAGGTAGCTAGGTGTGCCTATGCTAAGCTTCCCTTTAACGTAGTACTTAGGCTGTATTGCCACGATCCTCAATCCTGGCTGTGCCTTAGAATCACCTGGGGAGCTTTTTTTTTTTTTTTTTTTTTTTTAAGATTTTATTTATTTATTTGACAGACAGAGATCACAAGTAGGCAGAGAGGCAGGCAGAGAGACTGGGGGGGAAGCAGACTCCCTGCTGAGCAGGGAGCCCGATGCGGGACTCGATCCCAGGACCCTGAGATCATGACCTGAGTCGAAGGCAGAGGCTTAACCCACTGAGCCACCCAGGCGCCCCTCACTTGGGGAGCTTTGAAAAAATAACTGACATCCGGTCCCATTCCAGGCCAGTTGAATCAGGAAGTCTGAGAATAGGTCCTCAACATTAGTGCTTTTTAAAAAATCCTCCAGGTGATTCTAAGGTGCAGCCAGGACTGAGAACTACTGCTGTGTTGTCATTACCTACCTACCTGTGTTTTCTTGAGTGTCTGAGCGCTGTGAGGGGAAGATCATGTCCTTAACATGCAGCATGGAACTCGATAACCTGGCAGGTGCTCAGGACATGAGAGTTCACATTACAGAGTACGATGACTTCACATTTTGTGTAATTTTGTTAGGATTATGGTATATTTGTCACCTAGGGCATTGTTTTCAAACTGCAAGTTGCAACCCATTAGAAGGTCCTAGAATCAATTTAGTGGCTCAGAACAGTATGAGGGGGAAAAAAAAGACTTGAATAGAAAATACCAGAGTAGGTCCCACAGAGTAAGGTTTAGTGTAGTATTGTGAAACAGGCATGAGTGATCCAGGTTACAATATGAACTATGTTTCTGCTGTTGCTTGCGTACACAATGCTTGAAATCCACGGACCTGGGACAAGTAATCTACTGTCTGTGCTTCTGTTTCCCTATTTTTTAAAAAGAGGGTAGTGGGGCGCCTGAGTGGCTCAGTAGGTTAAAGCCTCTGCCTTCAGCTCAGGTCTTGATCCCAGGGTGCTAGAATCGAGCCCCACGTTGGGCTCTCTGCTCGGTGGGGAGCCTGCTTCCTCCTCTCTCTCTCTGCCTGACTCTCTGCCTACTTGTGATCTCTGTCAAATAAATAAATAAAATCTTAAAAATAAATAAAAATAAATAAATAAAAAGGGGGTAGTAATAGTACCTCCTACTTTATGGGATTGCAAAGAAGATTAAATGACATAATATATGTAAAGTGCTTGGTGTCTAGCACAGAGTAAATAATCAACAGTTTTATTGTTCAACAACAAAAACCTTTTTAAAAGCAGAATATAAAAGTTTATTTATCCTGCAATTACTGCTGTATACTATTGGGCATGCAGATAGATAAGGGTTTTTGTCTTAGACCAGTTATCGTTGGTAAATACTGTGGCAGGCAGTACATAACCTTTTATAAACAGGAAACTATGTACCCAACCTCTTTCCTTTTCTTGAGGTCAGGAATGTTGTGGGGCCTGATTGGGGTGGTGGAGGTGCTGTGTTAGATTCTATCTGAGGCTATATCCTATTAATATCTCTACTGCTTCTGACCGGTGCCCGCAGGCTGTCTCTGCACCTGCTCTTGGAAAATTAACACAGCTCTGTTTAGAGGCCCTGGGAGAAGGGACTCAGCAGGGCTTATTTAGGTATCCAAAGCACTTAGCACCATGCCTGATACGCAATAAATGTGGGCTAAACTATGGGTAACTGTTGTGTGACCTTGATCAAATCATATACTCCAGACCAGAGTTTCTTGTGTGTAAAATAAGGGAAATTGCGTGGAAGTTAGAGGTAAAAGGAACCTCTGATTTTACAAGTGGGGAAGCCAAGATTCAATTAGGTGAAGGCACTTGCCCAAGTTCACACGACAAGGTAGTAGAGAGGTAGAGGTTATAGTTGAAGGCTCTCCGCTCCGTGGCACAGCACTTTCAGTGGCATTGTATTGTCCATCTAATTCTAAAATCCTGGCAAGCAGTTAGAGACGACAAACTAAAGACGCACATAGCAGCAGGGATAGATCTTGAGAAACAGAGTGTGTGGTACAAAAGTAAGATACAGAATGAGATACATAATCGGGTGTCATTTATATAAATATGAAATATGTGCACATGATATGAAAATGCACATTTTGCAAGAACAATAAAAATGGTTGCATATGGGACGCCTGGGTGGCTCATTCGGTTAAGCGTCTGCCTTAGGCTCAGGTCATGATCCCGGGGTCCTGCATAGGGCTCCCTGCTCAGTAGGGCTCCTGCTTCTCCCTCTGCCTGCCACTCCCCCTGCTTGTGCTCTCTCTCTCTAGCAAATAAATTAATAAAATCTTAGAAACAAAAACACAAACACGGTCTCACAATCAACACATTAAAGAGTTACCTACAGTGGAGGGGAGAGGAAAGATAGTAAAAGAAAATAAGTAGGGGCACCTGGCTGGCTTAGTCCATAGAGCCTGCAACTCAGTTTTGGGATCATGAGTTTGAGCCCCATGTTGGGTGTAGAGATTAACTAAAAAAAGAGAGAGAGAGAAAGAGAGAGAGAGAGAATGGATGAATGAATGAACGGGACAGGTCTTTCAGGCCAAAGAAACAACTGAGTAATATGTTTAACTCAACTCTCTGCACTTAAAGTTTAAAATAAAATAAAATACTACAATCTCTGCCTTCTTGGGATTTTATTTCTTTTTGGGGGGGGGGATTTTATTTCTAACAGTGTATGTAAAATGCAAAGCAGATAGGTTGTCACTGATTTTTAAAAATCCTCCCCTCCTCTCCTTAGCCTCTATCCTCACCAATTAGGCCTCAGTTTCTCTCACTTGGACTCTTGGGGCAGCTCTCTCCTTGGTCTCCCTGCCTCCACTCTTATCCCATCCAATGCAATGCAATTTCCCACAGAGAAACCAGAAAAATCTTTCTCATACAAAAATCTGATCGTGGTTTGCTTTCTTTTGTTTAAATACCCTTCAGTGACTTAGTCTGTGAGCAAACAATATATCTTTTTCTATCTGGCTTCTTTCACTCATCATAGGTCATTTGGTGATCCATTCTGCTACATTATGAGTTTTTTGAGGAAAGGGACAGTGTTTTATTAATATTTAAATCCCTAATACCTAGCCCAGGGCCTGGCACTTGATGGGAGCCCCATGAGTATTTGAGGAATGAACGGATGCATGATTCCCTTGAGACTTTGTAATTAAACCGGTCATTTCCCCATCGTCAGTGGGGCCCCAGCTTCAGATCCCTGGGTGATGCAGGTGAGTTGCTAGGCAACAGCATGAGGTTGGCTCTGGGGTCACAGTGGAGAGTGTGCTATGGAGGCCCGAGGCTGAGGTAATTGGAAACACTTCTATTCAGCAGCCTCTGAACTGCCTCTGGTTTCGCCCCTCCAGCCCATCCCCCACACAGCTGCGGAGTGATCTTTCTAAAAGAGGCATAGACCATAGCTCTCCCCTGTTCCAAAACCTTTGGGCTCTCAGCTGAGGAAACTGAGGTTCAGAGATTTGAAATAACTCGCCCAATGTCCACATAACAAGTAAAGTGCAGAGATAAACTCTGGTTTTTCTGATTCCAAAACGCAAGCCCTTTCCAGTAGTTTGATTTTGGACAAGCTGAATTTGGGGTCCCCACAGATCATCAACTGGAGAGATCCAGGAGTCCATGGGTGGCACTGCTGCCCTTCTCGTCAAAGACTTCCAAGAATTAGGTGCTTCAGCAACAAACAAAAAGTAAAAGGCCAGGAGACTAGTTCCCTGTTAGAGAAGGGATAATCTTGAAGGTTTCATACAACTTGGTATCTAGAGTTCTAATCAGTGGACTTTGATCCGGACAGCGGCAACATCAGGCCCCCAGAGCCTGTCTGCAGGACCTCAATGATCCCAGAAAGGCACAACAGAGTGGTAGACTGGAAGAACAGAGGAGAGCCTTCAGTAAAGGATTCTAGGACAAGAAGGCATTTTGAACAATGAGTAGAAGACCAGGGAGAGAGAAGGGGAATGTGATAGAGGCAGTTCAAATGTCTGGATGTGTGAATTTAGGAGACCTTTAATAATCTGGTTGATGCCTACTTTCCTGGGTGAAGTTGTAGTTCTTTAAAGCATTCATTCAATCACTCATTGCACAAATTTTTCTTGGTTGAGCCATGTACATTATACTTCAACCACATTGAACTTCTCACTGTTCCTTACACAATAAATGAAAACTTCGTCCCTCCCTACCATTTGCATATACACACACACAGTTCATGGGACACCATAGCAGTAAGTCTCAGTCTCAATGCAGGAAGGAAAAGAGGCATGTGGAGGAAGAAGGAGGAAGTGTCATCCAAGCAGACACCAGAAAGATGGATGGCGTTAGCCCGGTCAGGAAGGGGGAGCAAGGTACTGGTCTAGGGAGAGAAACAACATGTGTAAAAGTGCAGAGGCAAGACAGCGCAGTGTATCTGGACAGCTGGAAGAAGCTTCTCATGGTACATTCCTATACATTCTTCTTCTATGGATCCAATTATTCCAGGGAGACTTGGATCCTTTCCCATTTCTCGAAGATTTATGATATCTTTTCTTAAAGGGTTCATTGCATGATATTGTCACTTGTCTGGATTGTAGTATTTTGTTTGTTCTCCTAAAGATCTTAAGTTCCTTGAAGGCAGGAAACTATGTCTGATTCTGCATGATGACAGCAACACTGGCGATTAGTGTCGTTGAATGACTGAATGAATGAACAAACTCCTCATATGTCTTTCTTCTCCACTAAACTATGAGTTGCTAAAGGGCAGGGATCCTAGCTAATTCATCTCTAAGAACTTCCTGGCTTTTGAGTATAGTAGAGTACACAGGCTTTCAGGGACAGACAAAGAGCAAATGTCGGTTGCATCAGGTATTAACTATGTGACCTTAACCTTCCTTGCCTTGTTTCCCAATGGTCAAGGGAAGCAATAATTCCATTTTCACAGGGCTTCTGGGAAGGTTGAATGAAAAAATGTGTATGGGGGCGCCTGGCTGGCTCAGTGGGTTAAAGCCTCTGCCTTTATCTCAGGTCATGATCCCGGGGTCCTGGGATGGAGCCCCATATTGGGCTCTCTGCTCCACGGGGAGCCTGCTTCCTCCTCTCTCTCTCTCTCTGCCTGCCTTTCTGCCTACTTGTGATCTCTGTCAAATAAATAAATAAAATCTTTAAAAAAAATGTGTATGATGTAGCTAACACAATGCTCAGCATATAGTAGATGCTGGTTGAATGAATGGGTAGATAGGTGGTATGGCAGTGGTTGAAGAGAAGACATAGGAAAAGATGATTCCCTTCCAACCCCAGATGAAAGAGGATTATTTTCCCCCTCATCACTGAGAGATGACTGAAACACTCTGCCTCCCACTCAGGGACCCCAAATTCTAGTTTATAACCCTCTAACTCATTGTTGCATGCTCAGTCCCACTTAGACCTTCCCACTTTCCCCATTGTCTTTTCATTCTCTTGTATTATCTGTGGGTTCATCTTATCTGTGCAGTTCATCTCCCCACATGGAAGTCCTTGGAGAACAGGGAGCAGAGTGGATTAATGCCTGACACATGGGGAATGGTTCTCATTAATCACATGAGAAGTAGAAATATAAAGGACAATAAGTCTGATGAGAAGGCCACCTGGTTCTTGGTTTCAATTCAGGTCATGATCTCAGGGTTTGGAGACCTAGACCTTAGTCAGACTCTGTGCTTAGTGGGGAGTCTGCTCCCTCTCCCTCTCCCCCTGCTCGCTCTCTCTCTCTCTCAAATAAATATATCTTAAAAAAAAAACCACAGACAACCTACTGAATGGGAGAAGATGTTTGCAAATTATATATCTGATGAAGGGTTAATAGTCAAAATATATAAAGAACTTACACAACTCAACACCAAAAACAACTAAATAATCTGATTAAAAATGGACATTTTTCCAAAGAAGATATACAGATGGCAAACAAACATATGACAACACTTTCAAGATCACTAATCATCAGGGAAATAGAAATCAAAACCATAATGAAATATCACCTTACATCTGTCGGAATGGTTAATATCAAAAAGACAAGAAATAACGTGTTGGCAAGGAGGTGGAGAAAAAGGAATCCTTGTGGACCAAATGTAAATTGGTCCAACCACTGTGGAAAACAGTATGGAGTTTCCTCAAAAAATTAAAAATAGAAATAACTGTATGATCCAGTAATTCCACTACTGGGTATTTACCCAAAGAAAATGAAAACATTAATTTGAAAAGATAAATGCACCCCTGTGCTTATTGTAGCATTACTTACAATAGCCAGGATACAGAAGAAACCTAGTGTCCATCAATAGATGAATGGATAAAGATGTGGTATGTATGGAATATTATTAAGCCATTAAAAAAAGAATGAAGGGCACCTGGGCGGCCCAGTCAAGCATCTGCCTTCGGCTCAGGTCATGATCTGGGGGTTCTGGGATTGAGTCCTGTATCAGGCTCCCTGCTCAGTGGGGCATCTGCTTCTCCCTCTCCCTCTAATCCTCTCCCTGCTCTTGCTCTTTCACACTCACTCTCTCAAATAAATAAAATCTTTAAAATAAAAATGAAGAATGAGATCTTCCCATTTGTGACAACATGGATGCATCTAAAAAGTATTATGCTAACTGAAATAAGTCAAAGACAAATACCATGTGGTTTTACTTACATGTAGAATCTACAAAACAAAACAAACGAACAAATAGAAAAGCAGAAACAGACTGCTAAACACAGAGACAAACTGGTGGCTGCCAGAGGGAGGGGAGTAAAGGATGAGCAAAATGAGTAAAGAGGACTGGGAGGAACAGGCTTCCAGTTATGGAATGAGTAAGTCACAAAGGTGAAAGATCCAGCACAGGGAATATAGTCAATGGGATTGCCATAGTTTTGTATGGTGACAAATTGTAGCATAGCATAACATAGAGTTGTCAAATCATTATGTTATACACCTGAAACTAATGTAACCTTGTGTGTCAAATATACTTCAATTTAAAAAAATAAAAGGAGCAGTTTTGTTAAAGAAGGAGTCTGAATAATACATTCAGGGTGATTATGGACTCTAATTAAACTCAAAGACATCTTGTTAAAAAAAATTTTCTTCCCTGGTAGCAATTTTCTATTTGAGGCCAGTGACTTGCTTTATTGAAAGACCTTAAAGTGTTGTCGATCTGAGCCAAAGGAGGTTCAGAAAGCCTTTTCTTGGCAGCGACTCAATCCTTCCTATTATGTCCATTTCTTTAAACAAAAAAGGATTATAAAAAATCTTTTAAAATTGATTCTCTTGTAAACACTCAAAGAAAGAATGTCTGTTCTGTGGCTGGGGTAATTGACTCGAAGAATAAAGTGGAGGTCTGGGGAGGGGGCTGGGTGAAGGGGGAAAAAAAGGTCTTTTAATTGTAAAGACATAAAATGTCTGAATCTTCCATCCTAACATATTTAGTGTAATTGGCAATAATTTTCCCCTCCCCCACACCCTGATTGAGAGACAGCTCACTTCCTATTAGAAGAAAACCAGATCACCAACCTGGGAATCTGAGTCTTGGAAAGAGTTTATTTTACTAGAGCATGCTTCCAGAGGGAGCGGAAAGCAGGAAGCCTGCATTTTCTCTCTGCTTCAGTCCACCTGGTACCTGGACTTACCACCATGCTTGTGATTGGCCTCAGCTTTCCTCCCTTCCTCTTGGGACATTTTGTAGCCTTGGAAATATTTGGGCAGATGCTTCCTGTGGAAAATATTTCACAGGGCTACCCTCTGTTATATAGGTTTCTGGTAGAAGTATCAAAGGTTCAAAGCTGGGCCCCATATTGAGATATTAGGTACATTGTGCTTTTAAGGGATCTGTTATAATATTAGAAAATACCTTAGAAATTTCTTTGCATTGTCAACAATTAAAACCTCATCTTTTTCTTTCCTTCCTTTCTTCCTTTCTTTTTTTCCTTCTTTCTTTCTTTCTGATTTTATTTGTTTATTTGAGAGAGAGAGAGAGAGAGAGAGTGCATGAGTAGGGAGAGGGGCAGAGGGAGAGAGAGAAGCAGACTCCCTGCTGAGCAGGGAGCCCAACAAAGGGCTCAATCCCAGGACCCCAAAATCATGTCGTGAGCGGAAGGCAGACAGACACTTAACTGACTGAGCTACTGAGGACTCCTAAAACCTCTTCTTTTCTTCAGCAGGCAAACTTTGAAATTTGTTAAATTTCTGGCCCTACCATTTATTAACTGTATAGTTTTGGACAGGTTGCCTGCTGTCTCTGAAACTCAATTTCTTTTTCTGAAAAAAAAAATTTTTTTGGAAATAACAGTTCTCGCCTGCATGGGTTGTTATGAGGTAGAGAGAAAAGAGAAGTGACCATCTTGGCAAGCATAATCACAAATAAATTATAACTATTATCAGTGTCATACCCTGGAACCAAAGGGTCCATTCTGCCCAGTTTTTGAGCCAATCCTGCCTGACCAACGTAGGGACAGACTGCCGTACCTCTAGGAGCAGGTGGGAACCGAGAGACCCGGTTTTGGATAGGCCAGACTGATTCAGTGTGTGTGACTGGTCTCCAGCTGCAGTCCTCCCACTTAATACACCTGCTGCTTGGTTGTCAGCCTGCATAATTCCTATTAATCTTAACCTGGCTAGGGAGTGGGAATGGATTCTGCTCCTTATTTTAAGCCGAAAGCTGGCATTGAGCTGCAAATAGAATGATAACCCAGAACCACAGCCTTCCTCTCATGAGACTCCTCAATGTCATTTGCTGCCTCGACTGGCTGCCATTTTCACCTGCCGAATTGGTGTTTCTTGCCATACATACCACCAATCCAGACCATGTCTGAGCTCATCACACTCTGAACATCAGGCATTGGTCTGAGAAGATACTCACCCTTCTCCTGACCAGGTCTCTACTTCTCCCTTCCTTGAGCCCAAGAGAAAAGGGAAAAATAGGTTAACATTTATTGGATACTAGGCAGCTTTATAAATGCATTCTCTTAGTTTAATCCTAACAACTATACGAGATAGGTCTTATTTTTCATTTTCCTTCTAATTTTCTTCTAATGATGAGATAACCAAGGCTCAGAAAGGTGAAGTAATTTTCTCAGAATCACATATAAATCAAGAGGTGGGGTGAGATTTTGGACCTTGGTCTTTGCTTCTGAATTCCAGGTTCTTTTCGTTAGAGACTGGGTGTTCGTTCTGAGACCCTCGGCTCGAGGCCCATAGAAAATCTTTCATTGGAGTTGGGAAATTCCTCTAGTCCATTCTTTCTTAGGGTCCTGCTTGGGTTCACATCTTGACTCTGCCTTCTTGTCTTGTTCCATTTGCATATAGTAATCTTCTTTCCATCTTCCAACCTTGCTCTTGGATCAGTCACTAAATTCAACCAGGGTTTCTATTAGTTTTCTAGGGCTGTCATAACAAAATACCACAGACTGGGTGTCTTAAACAGGCATTTATTTTCTCACAGTTCTGGAAGTGAGGAGTCTAAGATCAAGGCACCTGCAGGTTTGGTTAACTCCTGACACCTCGCCCTTTGGCTCCAGGTGGTCGCCTTCTCACAGTCTCTTCACACAGTCGTTTGTCTGTGCACGTGTGCCTCTAGTGTCTCTCTGTGTCCACATTTCCTCTTCTCATAAGGACACTCGTCAGATCGGATTAAGCCTACCCTCATTTGAACTTAATCACCTCCTTAAAGTCCCTGTTTCCAGATACAGTCACATTCTGAGGTTCTAGGTTTCAACATCTGAATTTTGATGGGAGAGGAGAAACACAGTTAAGTCCATCATAGGGTTCTAAGTAATAAACAACAGAAACGGACTCACTGAAGGGTGCTTGGGTGGCTCAGCTGGTTGAGGGTCTGACTCTTGGTTCCAGCACAGGTGGTGATCTCAGGGTTGTGGGATTGAGCCCTGTGCTGGGCTTGGGGCTTAAGCAGGGAGTGTGCTGGAGATTCTCTCTCTCCCTCATGTGCTCTCTCTCTCAAACAAGTAAATCTTTTTTCTTTTTTTAAAGATTTTGCTTATTTATTTTATTATTTTTTTGAAAAAGATTTTATTTATTTATTTGACAGAGACACAGCGAGAGAGGGAACACCTGCAGGGGGAGTGGGAGAGGGAGAAGCAGGTTTCCCGCTGAGCAGGGAGCCTGATGCAGGGCTGGATCCCAGGACCTTGGGGTCATGATCTGAGCCAAAGGCAGACGCCTAACCAACTGAGGCATGCAGGTGTCCCTCAAATAGGTAAATCTTGGAGGAGGAGGAGGAGGGGAAGGAGGACGGGGGAGAGGAGGAGGAGGGGGGGAGGAGGAGGAGGAAGAAGAAGAATGGACTCACAGATTTCAGGAAAAAAAATTTATTAAAAAGGCACTGAGGATTTCACAGAATCTTAGGGAAGCCTTAGAAATCAGGCATGAATGAGAGAGGTGAGTAACCAGCCCACAACACAAATCATACTACAAAGCCCGTCTGGTGATGACCTGTAACTGGCCCTGACCAGTGACACTGCCCTCTCTGGATGCCGTCGCTGCCCCCCGGAAACATGGCATGCCTGCTACTGCTCCCACTTTGGTACTAGAATGAACACTCTATGGCCCCTGATCTTCTGAGTTACCAGCTCCTGATTCAAAATTTTGGGCAAGTGTATCTGGTTGGACAACACATGCCCTTGCCCACCAGCAAGAGAGGCTACGAAAAGAAGCATCTTGTGTTTTCTGCTTCTATATTAGACCCTGTCTTCACCCAAGACTCACAAGGAGTTTCCAAACATAAGGAAAAAGTTCAGACCTGGGGCACTCAGAATTGTAAGTGTCCACTGCACTCAGCAAGTATTTATTGAACTTTCAATTTAAAAAAAAATTTTTATTTTAAATAGGCTCCAAGCCCAGAGTGGGTTTGAACTAATGACCCCAAGATCAAGAGTTGCAGCTCTGTTGGGGCACCTGAGTGGCTCAGCCAGTTAAGTGTCTACCTTTGGCTCAGGTCGTGATCTTAGGGTCCTGGGATCGAGCTCCACATTGGGCTCCTTGCTCAGCAGGGAGTCTGCTTCTTCCTCTGCCTGCTGTTCCCCCTGCTTGTGCTCGCTCTCTCTCTGACAAATAAATATATAAAATTAAAAAAAAAAAGAGTTCCAAGCCTGGTATAGTGGTAAACAGATGAATAAAGGATCAGTTTGAATTCACTGTAATTATGGCCATGATAGAGGATAGCAGAATGGGTTATGGGATTACAGAGAAGAGGAACTGGCTAGCATAAAGGAATCAGGAGAAAAAAGAGAAATATTCTGGGAAAGATGATGTCTGAGGAATGAAGGACAAAGGAGTTTTAGCTAGCTAAGAATCACACCCCGCCCCCCGCCCCTTACCGTCCCAGGCACCTGTTTTCCAAGCCTCAGATATGAGATGCCTTCTTGGCACCTGGCATCCAATCCTAATTGTACCTTTGCCCAGGTACCTCAGTCTTCTGGTCTGATAATAGAGACTGAACATGAGTTTCCTCAATTAAGAGACTTATCCCAAATGTACCAAATATATTCTCTCCTTCATTAATATTCTTAATCTCTTTTGGAAGCTTCTAAAACTTCCCAGCCCTGTGCTAGGCAAAGTAGGAGAAAAAAAAAAAACAACAACAAAAAACGGAAGCCATGATCTGTGCTTTTAAGTGTTTGCAATCTGGCTGTGGAGAGAAGCAGGCCTGCAGTAGGGCTAATGATGTATTCCTGGAGAAGGTTGGTTGGCCACTCAGATTCATTCTCATAGGCTGGCATTACCATGGTCTACCCTGGTTTTGTGACACATGAAGAATGGATATGTCTCCTAGATTAGAGACAGACCCTCAAACTCACATTAACAAAGCTCAGTGTAACATGCATAAACCAGAAGTCCATTTATTAATCTATGAAAATAAACTTTTTTCCAAAGACAATTTAATTTGCAAAGCAGACCAGAACACTCACATCAAAAGATCTGTGCACTTTCTCTCTCCCTCCAAACCTGTTATAAGGGGAGCTGAGTATCACAGTCCAGTAGCCCAATAGGCCTGGAATTAGAGCAAAGGGTGTGAGTCAATCTCAAAAGAGACCCTCTGCTCACTTAGATGTTTCTCAACACTGATTGCACATTAGAATCATCTGGAGACATTTTTTAAGCACTCATGCCTGGGACCCACTTAGATTTTCATTCAGTTGGTCCATGGTAAAACCCAAATAGGAACCTTAATTAATCAATTAACTTATTTTTGTTTTGGAATCTTATTTTAAAAAGCTGCTAAGGCCGGGACACCTGGATAGCTCAGTCAGTTAAGCGTCTGCTTTTGGTTCAGGTCATGATCCCAGGGTCCTGGGATCGAGTCCCACATCAGGCTTCTTGCTAAGTGGGGAGCCTGCTTCTCCCTCTGCCTGTTGCTTCCCCTGCGTGTGCTCTCTCTCTCTCTCTCCCTTTCTCTCTCTGACAAATAAATAAATAAATCTTTAAAACTAAAATAAAATAAAAGCTACTAAGGCAAGTCTAACATAAGGTAAAGGGTTGCTTTCTAGGTCTTGCCAGGGAAATCATGATGTTTATGTTGCTTAGCTAAGACTTCTCACCACAGGACAGTGCCTGGAGAGACACTTCTATGACTTCCTTTTTTTTAGGTTCCATGGTTGACCATCCTCCCTTTCTATGCACACAGATGTTCTCCAAACAGGATATATTACAATTGATGTGGTTTCCAGTTATTACATTGCAGTCAGTTTCTAGGCCTGCAGCTTTGAGAACACTCCCAGGTCATCTTGATTGAAGTTCTGAGCGTTCCCAAACTTTTCAGTTTTACACATGGGTTCTTTAAATGGCTAATTTCTTTTGTGGAGAGTGGATTTTATTTCAGGGGCAATCTTATTTCCAGACCTTTTGAGGGTGTCCTACTGTTGATCATAAGCATCAGAGAAAAATGCAAGGTTGTGGAAATTCAAAGAGAAAGTTTAATTATAATGAGTTCACTCTAACTATATGGACACACCAGAGGTTCAATGGAAAGAGTCCAGGAGGTCCGAGTACACATCTTGATTTGGACCTTTTGAGGATATGTGACTTTGGGCAAAAGGCTTTATCACCCTGAGCTTCATCTGTAAATTAGGGATTATCATGCCTAGCTTTTATCATAGTGATGAGTAATGAAGATACTGTATAAAAACTCTACGGCATAGCATAGGCACTCAATAATATAACCATTACTTTGGTATTTGTGAGAGAATCTGCTTCTCAAAAGCAAGAGATTATTTCCTCAAAACCAAAGTCCCTCTCTCTACTTTTTTAGAGTAGAAATTTATCATGCTTTAAAAATAATGATATAAAAAATAACAATACATGCTCATAAAAAATTCAAGTAGTACAGAAGAAACACAAGGAAGAAAATAACAGATCACTTAATTCTGACTCTCAAAATAACATCTTTAATGTGAATGAAAATCATTCTGGACATCTCTATATGTATTTACAAAACATAATCAACATATAAAATAAATCCAAAGGGCTCAAACTGGGGAAAATATTTCAAATAAAAGATTTAATAAAAAGCTCTTATTGAAATTAGCTTAGGAAATTTAAAAAAAACAAAAGAAGTTGATAAATGATAGTTATAAGAAGATTATGAGAATAATTGGAGTTGTCAGGGTTTTTTTTTTTAAAGATTTTATTTATTGGGGCACCTGGGTGGCTCAGATGGTTAAGCATCTGCCTTTGGCTCAGCTCATGATCTCCAGGTCACAGGACTGAGTCAAATGTCTGGCTCCCAGCTCAGTGGGAGCCTGCTTCTCCCCCTCCCTCTGCTCATGCTCTCTCTGTCTCTCTCTTGCTCCCTCTCTTTATTTATTGATGAGCGAGAGAGCACACAAGTTTGGGGGCGGGGAGGGACAGACTCTCCGCTGAGCTCAATTCCAGGACCCTGAGATCATGACCTGAGCTGAAGGCAGATGCTTGACAGAATGAGCCACCCAGGCTCCCCTGGAGTTGTTATTTTTTAAACTATGCATTTTAAAAAAGATTTTATTTATTTATTAATTATTTATTTATTTTTGAGAGAACATGAGCATGGGGAGGGCAGAGGCAGAGGGAGAGAGAATCTCAAGCAGACTCCACACTGACCACAGAGCCTGACATGGAATTTGATGTCAAGACCCTGAGATCCCAAACTGAGCTGAAATCAAGTCAGACACTTAATCAACTAAGCTACCCAAGTGCCTTGAAAGTATGCATTTTAGTGTTAGACAATATTGACTGATTATTGTCTGTCATGGTTGGGTGACTAATACTATTACACTTCCCTCGTCTCCTCTCCAGTACTGCCTAATTTTTGTTGCTCATTATTTTTAATTTGCCAAGATCCATAATGTTTACATTTTCTTTTATAATTATAATTCCTCTAGCTGTTTAGGCTTAATTCTAGATTTAAATGGATTCCATTTTCACCATCAGTCCTTTATACTTTCTTTTCTTTATATAGATTCATGTCTTGATTAGCTGGATTTCAGCATTAAGAAGTTGTTTTTTTTTTTTTAAGAAGGATGCTGGATTCCTTGAATTCTTCCAGTTTTAAGAATGTCTGCCTGTTGCCTTTTTATTTAAAATGACAACATAGCTGAGTAAGATAGTCAGAAAAACTGCTTGCTATTTTTGCAACTCTTCTATAAATTTAAAATTTAAAGTTATTTTGAATTAAAGAGTTAAAAAATGGGGCTCCTGGCTGGCTCAGTTGGTGGAGTGTGTGACTCTTAACCTTGGCATTGTGAGTTCAAGCCCCACATTGGGTGTAGAGATTTCTTAAAAATAAAATCTTTTTTAAAAAATAAAGAGTTAGGATGCAAAATAATACAATATATTGTTCAGGGATACAAATATGCGTTGAAAGTCTAGGAGCAAGTGTTCCTGGATAGCTCAGTTGGGAAAGCCTGCAACTCTTGACCTTGAGGCTATGAGTTCATGCCCCACATTGGGCATAAAGCTTACTCTATAAATAAATAAGATTCCTCAAAAAAAAAAAAAAATCTAGAAGCATACATAGGGCAACCTATGGAATAGGAGAAGGTATTTGCAAATGACATATCTGATAAAGGGTTAGTACCCAAAAATATATAAAGAACCTATACAACCCAACACCCCAGAAGACAAATAATCCAATTAAAAAATGGGCAGAAGACATGAATAGACATTTTCCCAAAGAGGACATACAGATGGCCAACAGACCCATACAAAGATTCTCAACATCACTCATCATCGGAGAAATACAAATCAAAACTACAATGAGGTATTACCTTATACTTGTCAGGATGGCTAAAATCAACAACACATGAAACAACAGGTGTTGGCAAGGATGTGAAGAAAGGGGAACCCTCTTACACTGTTAGTGGGAATGCAAACTGGTGTAGCCATTCTGGAAAACAGTATGGAGTTTCCTCAGAAAGTTAAAACTAGAACTACCCTATGATCCAGCAATGGCGTTACTAGGTATTTACCCAAAGAATACAAAATACTAATTCAAAGGGATACATGCACCCCAATGTTTATAGCTGCATTATCTACAATAGCCAATTATGGAAAGAGCGCAAATGTCACTGACTAATGAATGGATAAAGAAAATGTGGTATACACATACAATGGAATATTATGCAGCCATCAAAAGGAATGGCATCATGCCATTTGCAATGACATGGATACAGCTAGAGAGTATTATGGTAAGAGAAATAGTCAGAGAAAGATTCATATGTGGAATTTAAGAAACAAAACAAATGAGCATAGGGGATAAAGAGAGAAAGAGATGCAAATAAAAAAACAGACTCTTAACTATAGAGAACTCATAGTCACTAGAGAGGAGGTAGGTAGATGGATGGGTGAAACAGGTGATGGGGATTAAAGAGTACACTTGCTATGATGAGCACTGGGTCATGTATGGAAGTGTTGAATCACTAACTTGTACACCTGAAACTAATATTACATTGTATGTTAACTAACCGGAATTTAAGATAAAAAAAAAAAAGCAGCATACATAGGAAAGAAAAACACTGAATTCATGATAGTGAATACTTATGGATGCTAGAGGAGAGGAAGAAAGGATTAGGCAACTGTGGACAAGTATATAGAGGCTTTAATTTTATTGGTAGTTTCATTTCTTCAGTGGGTTGTGGGACTATAGTATTCATTATATTTTCTATAATTTTTTAGTATTTCGGATTTATTTCAGTAAAAATGAAATATGGGGTGTCTGGGTGGGGAAGTTGGTTAAGCATCTGACTCTTGGTTTTGGCTCAGGTCATGATCTCAGGGTTGTGAGATCAAGCCCCGTGTCTGGCTCTATGCTCAGAATGGAGTCTGCTTAGGACTCTCCCTCTCTCTCTGCCCCTCCACTGTGTATGCACGACCTCTCTCTCAAATGAATAAATATATCCTAAAAAAAAGAAATATTACAGCACCTACCTGGCTCTTGATCTTGGGGTTGTGAGCCCATGGGGGACTCAAACTCACAACCCCAAGATCAAGACTTATTTAAGTTATCTCTATACTCAGTGTGGGGCTCGAACTCACAACCCTGAGATCAAGAGTTGCATGCTCCACTGACTGAGCCAGCCATGTGCTCCAAAAATAAAATCTTATATATAAAAAAAGAAATATATAGTTGAGTGCCAAAATGAACATTTGTGATAAAGCCTTATCTTATTCCCTTGTACAGATTTACCACTGAACAATAGCCAAAATTTGAACTACCCTCCTCTTGCTCCTGCCTTTGCCTTAAGGTAAAAAATGTGAGTTGAGGGCAGATTGTAAAGGAGCCTGAATGCTTACACTTTATCCTGAGAGCAAGGAGAAGCTGTTAGAAGGTTTCAGCAGGTGAGGGGTGTGGTTAGATTCATGTTTTAGGAGGCTGACTCTGGCTACAAGAGATAACAATTGAATGGGGATTGAGAATAGAAGCAAGAATGTAAACCAGGAGACTGGCAGTAGGGTAGAGAAACGTGAAT
The DNA here is from genome assembly GCF_010015895.1 of Lontra canadensis. Classification (NCBI taxonomy): domain Eukaryota; kingdom Metazoa; phylum Chordata; class Mammalia; order Carnivora; family Mustelidae; genus Lontra; species Lontra canadensis. The sequence continues at coordinate 1,544,021 of NW_022631142.1, read as the reverse complement.
GGAGTCTACACCAAGGCAGTAGTAGTGGGAACAGTAGGAAAGGGAAATATAGACAAGGTAAGAAGGAAATAGCAGCAACAAGACTTGGAGAGTGATTGCATGTGCGGCAATAAGGAAGACTCGGGGATAATGGCTCCTCTGAACTTTCTCATGAATGCTCTGGGCATTTAGAGTATTTGGCAAAGGGGCACCATGGTGGCTCAGTTGGTTCAGTGTCTGCCTTAGGCTCGGTCATGATCCCGGGGTCCTGGGGATGAAGCCCTGAGCCTCACCTCAGGCTCCCTGCTCAGCGGGAGACCTGCTTCTCCCTCTCCTCCCCACTCATACTCGCTCATCTTCCTTGTGCTCTCTTTGTCTTTCTCTCTCTCTCAAATAAATAAAACTATAATCATTACAAAAAATAAAGTATTTGGCATTTAAGTATACAGTATGCTATTTATTTTGCTTTTTTGTATTTATCCTTTGTCTCCTCAGTAGACTGGGAGCTCACTGAGGGCAAAAACTGTCTTTTCTTTGGCTCCTCCACACCGCCCAGTCCCATGCCTTGTGCTATAGCTTACCAGAAATTGGTAGGAGCTGAAGAGGTGTTGAGTAAAATGGTCTGGAGCTAGGAGCAATCATATTCTGATGCTCTAGGAAAGGCTGCTGAGGAAAGGTGAATCCTGGGGCAGGTGGCTAGGGCAAGGCTGTGAAGAACCAGGAAGAAGGACCTGGAGCGAGAGATGAGTTGAAAGCTAGTGCAGGAAAAGTAAGCTCAGAAAACAAGTATTTTCCAGGCACCTGGGTGGCTCAGTGGGTTAAGTCTCTGCCTTTGGCTCAGGTCATGATCTCAGGGTCCTGGGATTGAGCCCTGCTTCAGGCTCTCTGCTCAGCAGGGAGACTGCTTCCTTCCCGTCTCTCTGCCTACTTGTGATCTCTGTCTGTCAAATAAATAAAATATTAAAAAAAAAAAAAAAGAAAACAAGTATTTTCTTGCTTTTTTTTTTTTTTTTAAGTAAGCTTTATGTGAATGTGGGGTTCGAACTCACGACTCGGATATCAAGAGCCTCATGTTCTATGGACTGAGCCAACCACGCATCTCAACAATCCTGATTTTTTGTTTTAAAATAAGATTTTATTTATTCATTTGACAGAGAGAGTGAGAAAGCAAAAGCAGGGGGAGTGGCAGACAGAGAAAGAGGGAGAAGCAGGCTCCCTGTTAAGCAGGGGGACCCCAATGTGGGACTTCATCCCAGGACCCTGGAATCATGACCTGAGCAGAAGGCAGATGCTTAATCAACTGAGCCACCCAGGCACCCCAATAATCCTGATTCTTAATGATGAATGGTGAAGCTGAATTCTAAATGGTGACTCACTGGTTTGGTTTAGTTGATTCCAATCTATTGTAACACCATACAGAGCTTCCTAAAAGCCGAGCCACTAAAATCATACTATAAACAATAACATTTTATTCATTTATTCAGTAACTTATTCAAAATTATTTTTGTTGAGCACTTGTTATCTTACACAATTTGTTCCAAGTGCTGAATTATGAAATTTATGATCTATTGGAGAGACAATGATCAAGTATTTACAAGTGTGATAAATGATACAAGCAAGGAATATTGAGTATTATAAGTCCATATAATAGGAGTGTCTAAACTTGTCTTTGGGTAGGGGACGGCTTCCATTAAAAGTAATGTTTAAGTTAAAAACTGAAGGATGAGCAGGAGCTAGGTGGATGAGGAGTTGGAGAAATGAGTGGGAAGAGACTGGGAGTGGCATTGGCATGTGGGAAGGCCCAGAGGCCTAACCCTAACCCTAACCCTAACCCAATTTTGTTCAGGGAACTGAAAGGTTCAGTTCCTAAAAACTGGAGCACTGAGTATGGGCATGAGACAAAGCTGAAAGACTGCTGGGGGTCAGCTCACTCAAGACTTTATGGTCATGCTAGAGTATTCACAGTTCCTCTCCCTGGGACTGGCTTTGTTCTGGGTACTAGACATATACAGAATTGAATCAGACTTTAAAGTTCCTTAATCCTGGGGCACCTGGGTGGCTCAGTTGATTAAGCATCTGCCTTCCATTTGGGTCATGATCCGGGGTCCTGGGATGGAGCCCCCACCTAATCTGGCTTCTTGATTAGTGGGAAGTCTGCTTCTCTCTCTCTCTCTCCCTCTGTCCCTCCCACAGCTCATTTTCTCTCTCTCTCTCAAATAAATAAATAAAATCTTTGGGGCACCTGGGTGGCTCAGTAGGTTAAGCCTCTGCCTTCGACTCAGGTCGTGATTCCAGGGTCCTGGGATCGAGCCCCGAATCGGGCTCTCTGCTCAACAGGGAGCCTGCTTCCCTCCACCCCAAGTGCCTGCCTCTCTGCCCACTTGTGATTTCTCTCTGTCAAATAAATAAATAAAATATAAAAAAATAAAAATAAATAAATAAATAAATAAAATCTTTTAAAAAAGTAAAGTACCTTAATCCCAGGCCTTAAATAATAGATCATCGGGTGGCTTAGAGACACTTTGACAATGGCAATTTAGCATAATAAATATGATAGAGGTAAGAAGAGACTTTCATGGGAATTCACAGGAAAGGATCTTAAGGAGTAAAAAGAATCTAGAAAACAATTTTTTTAAAGACTTCATTTATTTATTTGGCAGACAGAGATCACAAGTAGGCAGAAAGGCAGGCAGAGAGAGAGAGGAGGAAGCAGGTTCCCTGCAGAGCAGAGAGCCCCATGTGGGACTCCATCCCAGGACCCTGAGATCATGACCTGAGCCAAAGGCGGAGGCTTAACCCACTGAGTCACCCAGGCGCCCCTAGAAAACAATTTTAAAGATTTTATTTATTTATTAATTTGACAGAGTGAGACAGACAGAGAACACAAGTAGGGGGAGCAGAAGGCAGAGGGAGAGGGAGAAGCAGACTCCCTGCTGAGCAGAGCCCAACACAGGGCTCCATCCCAGGACCCTGGGATCATGACCTGAGCCGAAGGCAGACACTTAGCTGACTGAGCCACCCAGGTGCCCCAGGAGCAAAAATAATTTCATTATATTTCCTTTTAAAATTATTATTATTTTTAATTAATGTATAATGTATTATTTGTTTCAGGGATACAGGTCTGTGAATCATCAGGCTTATACAACTCACAGTACTCACCATAGCACATACCCTCCCCAATGTCCATAATCCAGGCACCCTATATCTCTCCCACCACGCCCCCAGCAACCTTCAGCTTGTTTCCTGAGATTAAGAATCACTTATGGTTTTTCTCCCTCCCCTGTCCCATCTTGTTTCATTTTTCCCTCCCTTCCCCCTATGACCTCCTGCCCAGCCTCTCAAATTCCTTATATCAGAGAGACCATATGGTAATTGTCTTTCTCTGACTGACGTTTTGCTTAGCATCATACCCTCTAGTTCCATCCACGTCATTGCAAATGGCAAGAGTTTCATCTTTTTGATTGCTGCATAGTATTCCATTGCCATTATAGTTCCTTTAAAGTTATTTCCTATAGCTTCTAAACTCATATTAGATCATTCAATTGTAGGACTAAGTTTAGATTAATGTTACTTTTGGGCATACAGAAAAATGATGTAGCCACTTAGGCAACCAAGCCATTGCTAGTACAGTTCTTGCTTATCACCTCTATACCACATTTTCCTTTCCTTTTCAAAGATTCTTACTCATTCTTTAAGACTCTGCTGAACTCCCCTCTCTCATTTTACCCCAGGTAGAATTAGAAATCTGTTCTTTTCCCCTCAGTTTCCCCTCTAGACTTTTCCCCCCCACTAGATTTCTTAAGCACAGAGATTTTGTCTTGTTCATGCTTCAGTGAGTCACTCAACAAATATTTATCAAACATCTACTATATGCTGACCATCAGGACAGGTGTTGCAGATTCACTGATAACCTGGCTAAGACTCAGTCCTTGCTCTCACAGAACTATAGCCCAGTACAGAAGGCAGACAAGTAAGTGGGCAAAAACAGTAAGTATGACAAATGTTATGATAAGGACAAGGGTAAAGTGTCATGGGGAACTCAGAGCAGGAGTACCTACCTTACTAGTGGTATCATAGAAGGCTTTCAGAAGGAAGTAATTCAAGCTAAGAACTGAAGGATAAGCATGAATTAACCAGTCAGAGTGGCATCATGGAACAGAGCTGAGAGAGAACATAACACACTTAAGAAACGGAAAGAAATAAACATTTAAAAAAACAGAGAGAGAGAAAATTAAAGAACTTTAAGAACAGTAGAGCTAGTAGACATGGGTGGGGGGGGCGGGGGGTTAGAGAGAAAGAGAAGGAAACAATTAGAGAGAGGTGTTTAACATGATGGTGTACACATAGAAAACACTATGTAAATATTTGTTGGATGAGTGAATGAGCCATTCCAAAACCTAAGAAAGTGAGTCCTTTGGGAAAGCCAAGTTTGTGTGTGATTTTGTTCCCTTGTTCTCTGCGAGGCATTGTAGTGTGTTGGTTAAAATCCTGGTCTCTGGCACCAGCTGCTTGGATTTGAATCCTGGCGTTCACAATTAATAGCTGAGGTCACTCTAGACAAATTACATAACCTCTTTTGTGTCATTTACCTTATCTGTTAAGTTAGAGAAGATAATAATACTTCTTAGGATTGTTGTCAAGATTAAACGAGTTAATACTTGTAAAGCATTGGAACAAAGCCTAGAACTAAGCACTGTGTAAGTGTTAGCTATTATTCATCCATTCATCAAAACATTTATTGCGGGCCAAGTACTGTGGGAGATGCTGTGAAAATAAGATGTGGCTCCAGCCATGGAGGAGGACCATAAAATCTGGTGAGGAAGAAAATTCATAAATAAGTAATTACAACACAATACCATCAAGTGAGGTGATGGGGTAAGTGCTGCAGAATTGAAGAAGAGGGTGTGACTCATTCTCTCCAAAGAAGCCAAGGGAGGCTTCAGAGGGCAGAATGCATTTAAGTTGGGTGACACAAAATGAACAGATTGCCAGCAAAGAAAGACAATAGGATTTATCAGGCCAAGGAAGCACCATGTTGCAAATGTTTAATAGGATGCAAGCCTAAAGCATGTTTAGCAAATGGTAAGGAGCACTTGAGCATCTATTTTGGTCTGCGCTAGGCACTTTTTGTAAGTTATTTCCTTTACTTTTCATAAAAACTCCACGAAATACTCATATACTCCTTACTGTTACAGTGACTTTATGTATATTAACTATAGATACTTATGACCACTGTGTGAAATAGGTACCATTATTATTCCCATTTTACAGATAAAGAAATTGAGGCAAAAATGTCAAGCTCGTCATTCAACATCGTACAGCATTGAAGCAGCTGTGCCAAAATGCAAACTCACAGGCTGACTCCAGAATTTGTGCTCTTAACCACTATTCTTAGTCTGTCCCCTCCCCTCTCCCATCCATTAGTTGTTGTTTTTGATCTGCTATGGCTGTAGAAACTAGACAACCAAACTTGTTGGGACTGCATGAAAAGTAAGAGTTGAAAGTCACATTTGGGAGCGAAGTGCATGCATAAGCTCTACAGCATATGCAGTCTGCCCAAGACTGAGCCCCAAATAGTTAAGCACAAGACAAATAACTCCTTCCCCTCTCTGACTCTCCCGCTAGCTGTAGCCAGCAAAGGTGCGGGTGGGGGAGAGGTGGATGTTTATTGAATTACACAGGATGTCTCAGGCCACACATGTGTCTCTGGGGGTCCATTTTAAATGTGGATCCTCCAATCAGCAAACTGCTCTTCTCTAGAAACAAACAAACAAAAAAGGGTTTAAAATACTCCCTTTACGGCAGGGGAGGACAAAAATGGGTGGAAAATTGCAACACAGACAAGACATGTGACAAAAAGAGTTAGGATTATCGAGAGCTAGGCAGAGCCAAATTAATTCACAAAGAGATACACCAGTTGCAAGGACAATGAGGAATAAGAAAGGAGACTTTTGCAGACTTACTGGAGGAAGCAAACTTCCTCAGAAATATGATTAAGATCGTACTTAAAGTGAACCCTTAGCAAATGCAACCATGGAGATTTAGATTAATGGTGGCAAACAGGAGAAGGAGCAGAAAGCCCGAATCAGACCTGAGGAACTCACATTAGTTAAGAGCTTTCCCTAAGTTGTTTTGTTTTGTTTTGTTTTTTTATGGAGGAGGAACTGAAAGTCTGAACCAAAACCTATTAAGCCACCTTTGAAGATCTTCCTGCGGATTTATGTGTAAGTCAATGGGCGGTGAACTGTATACTCTGAATAAAATATATATTCATAATATATATTATGTATATATATAATAACTGTATATTATATAGCATATAATATACATTATAAATCTATAATATAATAACTGTATACTCTGAATAACTGAATATATACTGTATATATATATATATGTATATATATATATATACTGTATGTATATATATATATCAGAGCATAGGTTCAGTCTTTCCCAGTGAACCCTTAAATGATCTTTATAAAGTCTCCAGTTTAAAAAAAAAAAATCCCTCTATGTATGACCTTATAGATAGCAATCTGCATGGCTAGACCCTACCTGAGGTACGGTCAAAATTCTGGTGGGCAAAAAGCAAAGATCTCTTTTTAGTCTGAGTGTAACATAACGAACAGAAACTTCCCGACCACTCTCAGGATGTTCAGAGTTCTTGCTTGTGAAACTGCTTGAAAGCTAAGATTCTGGATAGGTGAATTTATAGCAACATCATGTCCCAGATTTTTGAAGACAGCCCAGATTTGAAGTGTCCTATCTTGTTGTAACTGTAAGTATGCCTATAAACTTGTGCTCTCATGTATCCTAATTTGGACAGAGAGGAAAATATGGGCATGATATAAGTGATACTTTCTTGGACTTAATGATAAGGATAAATACCAGAAGGACGTTGTGCTTGGGTTTAGAGGGATAACAGTGCTAGGAGTATTCCTAAGAATACTTGGTATATACTTGGTAACAGGGTGTAAAAAAGCTGTTTTGGATTTGAGAGAGGCTGGAAGAAACTCCTGCAAAATTGAGGATGTTACATGTGCCATTTGGAATAATAGAAAAGTCTAAGTGAGAGAAATTTGGGGACAAAATAGAGTCTGCTCCTAGTGAATATCGGTTGTGTCCCCATCTAAGAGGAAAGGGCTGGAAGTTTGAGAAATCCAGAAGGACATAGAGAGAGTGAAAGAAAGTTTACAAAGGCTCACAGGGAGAGAGAGAGAAACAGAATAACATTAAAAGAGATCACAGAAAATCTTCAAAGAGACACAGGAAAGTAAGAGACAAGTGGGGGGCGGGGAAGAAAGGCTAGGGAGAACCAGAGCATTCGAGTGAGGATGGGGTGGGGGTGGGCTGAGTTAGAGCAAGCAAGCAGGCAAGGGCGAGAGAGACAAAGGGGAAGCTTGGAGTTTCTCTCAAGATTGTGAAAGTCTGGGGGAGAATTGGGAGAAATCTAAGTCTCGGAAAGGATTGTGGAACTGGACCAAGGGCTGTCCAAACAAGAAAAACTCAGAGCTGCATTTACTGTCTGCTAGAACTGGTGATCCCTCCAGGGATCCCCTAGAGAGCCTCACCCTGCCCAAAGTTGTAAGTGATCTTGGGTCATATTCTCCCAGGAATTTTGGAGACCCAGCCAGATGTTTTGTTGATGTTGTCGAATCTTAAGGAACTCTCTAAAACATTGTCAACCTGCAAGGTGGGGGTACTTAGTGGTTTAAAAGGTGTGTTTCTTAGGTTCTTGGGAAACATCAAAGTGAGTAACGTGTGTAAGTCCCCAGTTCTCCCCAAATCTGGGACTCCTATGCTACCAAGCCAGTATTTAATTTTTTAAAAAAGATTTTATTTATGTATTTATTTGACAGAGAGAGAGATAGACAGAGAGAGAGGGAACACAAGTAAGGGGGAGTGAGAGAGGCAGAAGCAGGCTTCCTGCTGAGCAAAGAGCCCAACACAGGGATAGATCCCAGTCGAACCCAGGACCCTGGGATCAAGACCTGAGCCAAACACACATACTTAACAACTGAGCCACCCAGGCGCCCCACAGTGTTTAGTTTTTGACTGAAACTACATTTGTAGTTACTACAGCCTTTGCTCAGAGATTCTGAGAAGCCTGCCCTTTTTAAAGCTTGGAAATGTTTAGTTTGTTTTCTCTCCCACATAACAGTGCAAGTGGAATTTAGGACAAACCCTTTAAAAATCAGTTTGGCAGCATATATTAATTTAAAATTTTTTTAACTTAAAAACTTTAAAATTTTCACACTACTCAATATAGAAATCCCACATTTGAGGATTTTCTCCTAGGAAATAACTTCATAATGCTTTATACATTTATGTAAAAGTTATCATTTATAATAGTAAAAAATTAGAAGTCACTTAAATGCCTAATAATAAGGGACTGGTTAAGAAAACTCAAGTACCTTCTCTTATGTAACATTTTGGAGCTGCTGAAATTGTATTTACAAAATTCTTAGTGATGTGGATAAAAAGATAAAACATCAGGTAAAAAAGTTCGTACAAAGTGTGATCTAAACTATGTTAAAATGCATATTTAAAAAAAGACTGGAATGAAATATGCCAAAAAGTTGCTCAGACTAGGGATCATAAGATAGTGGGGTGATGGTCTATTATTATTATTTTCTTTCTTTAAGATTTTATTTATTTATTTGTCAGAGAGAGAGAGAGAAAAAACGCACAAGCAGGGGCAGAGGGAGAGAGAGAAGAAGGCTTCCTGCTGAGCAGGGAGCCCAATGTGGGACTCTCCATCCCAGGACCCTGGGATCATGACCTGAACTGGAGGCAGATGCTTAACTGACTGAGCCACCCAGGTGTCTCCTATTATTTTCCTCTTATGTTTTCTTACATTTTCCAGATTCTGCAAAGGGCATATAATATTATCATTGGAAGAAAATTAAAGTTTAGTTTTAGAAGTTTTAGAAATCAGGGAACTAAATGTTTGCAAACATAAAAATCATTTAGTCGAAAGTAATTTTTACAAAAGTAATTTTATAAAAACAATTGTTAAAGGGAATGACGTAAAACTTTTTATTTTATTTTATTTAATTTTCAAAATCATTAAAAAAAATTGTATTAGTACTGGGGGGCCTGGGTGTGTGCAAGGGGAGGTAATATGAACCAATGATTGTCCAAAATTACTTTCCATTTCTTCTACCTCTCACCAAGAGAAAGATCAGAAAGGAAACAGCAATGTCACAATCAGAGCTCCCTCTCTGAAGCAAGAGTGGACCATGACCTTACCTTTAACCTGTTTCCTAGACATTATTTGTAAGTAGGCCAGGGTTTCACTTAAATCCTCCTTTCCCTCTGTATCCCTTTAGAAGGAGATGTCTATAAAGTCAAGGGCAGATAACCCAAAATTATTTTAACTCTTATCAAGGTCTAGCTTTCTAAAAAGTTATCATAATTCTTGTATTGAATACCAACCTGTAACTACACCCCAACGCTGATCAGACAGCTTTAGGCGGAGAATGCAAAAACAGTCTCGAGACCCTATTCCTATGGTTCCCTTAACAAATTAGTCCATACAGTCCAAACAGTTCCTTCTGGGATAAGGAAGGATACATGAACAGCAAAGGTTAGAGAAAATAGATCAGGACCCACTCCATCCCAGCGTGTGTCAGTTAGCCTTTACTGGTCTTCTGCTTAGGTCCTAAGAGGCAGTATCCAGGTGGAGGTGAGAAGAGGTAACTCCTTACGAAGTAAGACAAAGCAGGAAGGCTTCTAGCAAGGCAGTCCTATAGGAAAATGCTTAGGCATGACATTGTTTTTCATACACAAAAAATTATGTTCTCTCCCCCATCTTACTCCCAACAGAGGAACCCACCAGAAAGATTCTTCTCTGGATCTCCTAAAAGAACAAGGAAAAAAAAAACCCAAGAAAAATTTGGGGAGCCTGGGTGGCTCAGTCCCTTAAGCATTTGACTTCAGCTCAAGTCATGATCCCAGGGTCCTGGGATAGAGTCCCGCACCAGGCTGCCTGCTCAGTGGGCAGTCTGCTTCTCCCTTTCCCTCTTCCTGCCCCTCCCCCCACTTGTGTGTGCTCTCACTCTCTCGCAAATAAATAAGTAAATAAAAAGTTTTCAAACAAAAAAACCCTAAAGGACAGATCTTGTTAAGAATATCCAAAGGGGACTGACTGGAAGGGGTTGCCCCCTCATGAGGGGCCGGAGATTGTGACATTCTAGATGTTCACCATCACAGAGCTTTGACTGCCCAACCCAAGGAACGGTGGCATTCAATAGTAGTCAAATGTAGTCAAATGACAGAGGGCCCAGTCTTGCTCCTTGGCTCCTAGTATTAATCCATTAACATTGAGGGCGGTGGAGAGAGGTCCCCTTTGGGCTCAGCTTTCACAGTCTCCTGCACAGCCATTATGCTCTTCTATAATTCAGGCCCACCCCTGGCATGGGAGGCAGGTATTGACCTGGCATAAGGACCAAGTCAGACACGTGGACTGGCAAGGTAAATAGTAACTCAGAGTAGGAAAACGATTGCTCCACCAAACTGCTGTTCCAGCATAATATATCCAGATGTGAGTCTTGAAGTTTAAGAGATTCATGCATAGTTGCAGAGGCCCCTGTCGCCTCTCAAGGGATCATAAATAAATCCTCAGCCTGCCTGGATAACCAAGTTGTCCATTTCTGAAGCCTATGCCATCAGGTGGAGGGCAAGACAAAGGGTTTTATTTAGCAAAAGGTTAGGCCTTGTCTCCAAGTCCATGAGCTGTAACTGCTGGACCTTTGGGAAACTGGTAGCTTTGACCTTTTCTTCTTGTTGGGGCCAAGATCACAGAGCTTCCCTTACCAAATTCAGTTGTAATTCTTTTTCTTGGTTTTCCCGAATTGTGACTATTAATATCCATATCTTATACCTGACTTTCATTCGTCTTGGAGAAGTCTCATTCAGAGGCTCAGACATCAGAGGAGCAGTCCCACTAAGGACCAGTGATTAAGGCCTGACCATCAGCTAGCTATGTTCAAACTGTCAGTTATCCAGAAAGCCCTTGATATCAGGCAGCCAGAAAGGCTGAAGAACCAAAGGATTCCTAGGCACACAGCTGCTTGCCTGTGCACTGGGGACAGTGATGGGGGTGGGTGGGGTGTGTGGATGGGTGGTAGGGTGGGGATGGGATCCTAATTCCTAAATTATCCACTTTGGGTTTTTAAAGGCTAGGATCCGGGCACCTGGGTGGCTCAGTTGGTTAAGTGCCTTCGGCTCAGGTCATGGTCCTGGAGTCCAGAGGGATGGAGCCCAGCAACAGGCTCCCTGTTCAGCGGGGAGTCTGCTTCTCCTTCTCTCTCTGTGCTTCTCCCCCTGCTCATGCTCTCTTGCACTCTATCTCTCTCTCAAATAAATAAATAAAATCTTAAAAAAAAAAAAAGGCTAGGATCTTCAGTGGGAATTGGGACTTTTTTTTTTTTTAAAGATTTTATTTATTTATTTGACAGAGAGAGAGATCACAAGTAGGCAGAGCAGCAGGCAGAGAGTGAGGGAGAAGCAGGCTCCCTGCTGAGCAGAGAGCCCGATGCGGGGCTTGATCCCAGGACCCTGAGATCAAGACCTGAGTCAAAGGCAAAAGCTTAACCCACTGAGCCACCCAGGTGCCCCAAGAATTGGGACTTTTGTTTGATTTTTTTTTTCTTCTACCTAGATACCTAACTTCTCCAGACCACAAGGCCAGTGTATATTATTGTCCTGGTCACCTTCTGACACTTTTATGTTGCAGCTGCTGGAATTCTGGAAATGAGCATTGTAACTGCTCATCAGGCCCATTCCCAGATGCTCCAGGAAGGGAGCAAAATAGGAGCCACGAGCCCCTCCATCTTTCACTGGCTGAATGCCAAAATCCTTCACACTACCAGTTTCTGTGAACTGCAGGTAGAAGTAGCCACAGTCGACTGCCCCGTGCACCTCAGTGCAGAAGGCCAAACAAGAATCCTGTGTTAGGTGTAGGAGCAATTGGCCTCTAGCTGGTTAGTATCCATGTTAGCCAAAGAGATTTCTTGCATTTTCTTTGGTAAACCACGGCGGAGAGGGTGCACTATTGCTCACAGCAGCGCGGGCAGCAACAAGTCGAGCTCTCTCGGGCTCGCTGGGGCTGTGTTGGGCCTAGAGGCCTGTTAAGGCCATGTCCCCGGGTGGCAGGGACAGGGGGAGTGTGCGGTGCCGAGGCAGCAAGCAGCCAGCGGCATCTTCCCGGGAACCCCAAGCCTTTCAGTTTCTTCTGGCATCTCCTGGAGTCTGGGACTTTGAGCTCAGGCTGGCCTGGACTCACCGCCAAATGGTCTCTGAGCTTCAGCCAGCAGCCCCCTAAAATTTTTATTTTTTTTAAGTAGTATATTTAATTTTTATTTTACTAAAAATAAAAGTTTTACCTTTGAAAACACAAGTGGTCATGAAGAAATGCTTATGATTTAAGGTTAAGTGCAAAGGGGCCAAAATAGTTAAGATTACTATTATCACTATTATTATTAGTTAAGATTACTAAGATTACTACTATTTTTTTACTTCTATTATTATTATTACTATTTAGTCCAACATTCTAAGCAACTATACTCAGCTCACAGTAAAAGGACATCCAGGCTCCATGCTCAGAGGGGAGTCTGCTTCTCTCTCTCTCCCTCTGCCCCTCCCCTTGCTCACGCTCACTTTCTCTCTCACTCTCTCAACAACAACAAAAAATCTAGATGTGTATTTCTGACTTGGTTTTCATTTAGGTTCTGTCCTACCCCTGCCAAAATATGCGCAGAGACTACTTTTGGTAATGCTTCTCCATATCTGACCTAGCCCCTGGTAATCTCCTTTTTTTTTTTTTTTTAAAGATTTTATTTATTTACTTGAGAGAGAGCATGTGTTTGCAGGAGCACCAGCACAAACAGGCGGGAGGGGCAGAGAGAGAGGGAAAAGCAGGCTCCCTGCTGGACAGGGAGCCAGATATGGGACCTCAGTCCCAGGACCCTGGGATCATGACCTGAGCTCAAGTCTGGAACAAAAATATTTGAAGTTTGAATTAAAGTCACTCTGTGCTTTCACAGGTAACTTTTGAATTCTCCTCCATTTCATGATTTCCAAAGATGGATATAAAATTGATATCCCTTTAGCCAAGAAGATATGAGGTCTGAGATCCTATCTAGATCAGAGAAACATCTTTCTCTCTCCAAAGCAGATTCTGTACAACCAAAATAGTGATTTAAGCATATACTTCTCTTACCTCTTATCTTACTTGAGATACCCCCCAGTGCTCCTAAGAGCAATATGGCTCCCAAGACCCCTCACAATCTACTGCCATTCTACCTCTCCAACTTTATCTTCTAGTAATCTGCTAACCTTTTTCTTTCTTCCTAACCCGATGTTACATCAAACTACTTCCATTCCTTAAACACATATTAACTTTTCCACATTTTATTGATGTATACCCTTCATACAATAAGGAGCACCAAACTTAAGTGTACAACTCAGTGGTGGTTTATATAGGTACCCACATGATCAAGATCTAGAACATGACTAAGATCTAGAACATTTCTAGCACTCTAGAAGCCTCCCCATACCACCCTTAGTCCATATCTACACAATTCTGACTTCCATCAATACAGATTCATTTTGCCTATTCTTTAATTAAAAAAAAAAAGAAGAAGAAATATGCCATATGTATTCCTTTTTCTTTTCTGTTCTTTTTTTTTTTTAAGTAAGCTCTATGCTCAGCGTGGGTCTTGAACTCATGACCCATACACCCCTAGATCAAGAGTTGCATGCTCCACTAACTGAGCCCACCAGGTGTTCCACCATATGTATTCTTTAAAACACATAGTAGATTTTTATGCTTCCTCTACTGGAAAGTAGGAATGCTGAATATCTGTCATGTGCTGGTGTTCTCCCATTCTGTCTCCATGGCAAATATAACTGAATCACCATTCTTTCTTATTGTATCTAGATTGAGGTTTAGGCTCTTTTCCTAAACTGTGCACCAGTAGCCACTACTGATTATTGAGAGCTGGCACTAGTGAAACTTTCCTGGACAAGAATGGCCTCTTTCACATGAAATCCTTCATTTCCACCATGTACAACACATTTGATAAGTCATTTAAGTCTTACTGACTTAAATGTCCCTTTTTTCTGTTCCTTTTTTGCATGCCTACTCCTGCTTATTTCAAGCTTTCATAATTTCTCACCTGATTTTCTACAACAACGCCTCATGGTGTTCCCTGCCTTCAGTTTTGGCTCCTCTATTTTTTTCTGCACACTGCTGATTAATCTTTTTAAAATATCCAAATACGATATACTACATCATTCTCCTGGTTAAAACCTTTTAAGGTTCTACCTTTCAGGTTAAGCCTAAGTGGCTAACAACTGTATTGTAGGCCCCGCCTCTCTTGCCAGTGTCATCTCCTATAACCTGCCCTCCAGGATGTCAGCTGTGCACAGCTTTCTGAAACATGTTCTTCCCTCTTCCTCTTCTAATCTTGAATGCTGTTCTTTCTAACTGGCTAAGTCTCCTTCACTCTTCAAGGGTGTTTCAAGGATATTTATTATACAAACGTTTATTGGTCATTCTTTCCCTAACAAACGATTATTCTCTCCCAGGCAAAACTAATTATCCCTTGTTTGTGGCCTCATAATACTTTATACATATCCTTATTACGACAATTATCACATTGTATTATTATCTGTTCACATTTCCAAGAGTTCCTAGAGGGAAGAGAGCTTTGCAGCTCCAGAACTAATCACAGTGCATGACATCTTATTTTACAGGTTAAAAAAAATTGTGGTAGGGGGGCCTGGGTAGCTCAGTGGGTTAAAGCCTCTGCCTTCAGCTCAGGTCATGATCCACGGGTCCTGGGATTGAGCCCCGCATCCGGCTCTTTGCTCAGCAGGGAGCCTGCTTCCCTCTCTCTCTGCCTGCCTCTCTGCCTGCTTGTGATCTTTGTCTGTCAAATAAATAAATAAATAAATAAATAAACAAAATCTAAAAAAAAAAAATGCGGTAAAATAAATGTAATGTAAAATTTACCATCTTTATCATTTTCAAGTGTGCGGTTCAGTAGTAGTAAGTACATGCATGTGGTCCTGCAGCTATCACCATCATCTATCTCCAGAACTCTGTTCAGCTTGTAAGATTGAAATTCATACTTATTAACTTCATTCTCCCCTCTCCCTAGCCTCTGGCAACCACCATTCTACTTTCTGTTTATGATTTTGACTTAAGTGCCTCGTAGAAGTGGAATCCCACAGTATTTGTTTTTTTGTGACTGGCTTATTTCATTTGGCACAATGTCATTTGGCACAATGTCTTCAAGGTTTATCCATTGTTGTAGCCTGTGTAGAATTTCCTTCCTTTTTAAGGCCAAACAATATTCCACTGTACGTATATACCACATTCTGCTTATCCATTCATCTGCCAGTGGACAATTGGATTGCTTTCATTGTTTAGTTATTGTGAATATGCCGCTATGAATATGGGTGTACAAATCTCTTTGAGGTTTGCCTAGGTGGCTCAGTCAGTTAAGCGTCTGCTTTTGGCTCAGGTCATGATCCCAGGGTCCTGGGATGGAGTCCCACATCGGGCTCCTTGCTCATCAGGGAGCCGGCTTCTCCCTCTGCCTGCAGTTCCCCCTGCTTGTGCTCTCTCTCTCTTGCTCAAATAAATAAATAAAATCTTAAAAAAAGAAATCTCTCTTTGAGAACCTGCTTTCAATTCTTTTGAGTATTTGCCCTGAAATGGAATGGCTGGATCATATGGTAATTCTTATTTTATTTTGTTTTCATTTTTTGAAAGATTTTATTTATTTATTTGTCAGAGAGAGTGCACAAGCAGGGAGAGCAGCAGGCAGAGGGAGAAGCATGTTTCCCACTGAGCAGGGAGCCGACGCGAGACAGGATCCCAGGACCGTGGGATCATGACCTGAGCCAAAGTCAGACAATAAATTGACTGAGCCACCCAGGCATTCCTTGGATGACAATTTTATGTTTAACTTTTTGAGGAACCACTATACTATATATATGTGTGTGTGTGTGTGTGTGTGTGTGTGTGTGTGTGTGTGTTTATACATATGCTATGTTTTCTGCTGTGGCTGCACCAGTTTACCTTCCCATCAATAATACACAGGGCTTCCGATTTCTCCACATCCTTGCCGACACTTAGTGTTTTCTATGTTTTGTTTTTCTTTTTGATAGTAGTTGTCCTAACAGATGTGAGGTGTCATCTCATTGTAGTTCTGATTTGCATTTCCCTAATGATGGTGATGTTAAGCATCTTTTCATGTGCTTATTGGCCATTTGTAGATCTTCTTTGGAAAAATGTGTATTCAAGTCCTTTGCCCATTTTTGAATGAGGTTGTTTTCTTGTTGTTGAGTTTTAGTTCTCTACATATTCTGGATATTAATCCCTTATCAGAGATAGGATTTGCAAACATTTTCTTACTCCTTGGGTTGCCTTTTTACTCTCTTAATATTGTCTTTTGATGCACAAAATGTAATTTTTATGAAGTCCAATTGTTCTATATTTTCTTTTGTTGCCTGTGCTTTTGGTGTCATATTCAAAAATTATTTCCAAATCCAGTGGCTTTTTTTTTTTTAAGATTTTATTTATCTATTTGATAGAAAGATAGAGAGCACAAGTAAGCAGAGCAGCAGGCAGAGGGAGGGAGAGAAGCAGGCTCTCCGCTGAGCCTGGAGCCCAATGTGGGGCTCAATCCCAAGACCCTGGAATCATGACCTGAGCCAAAAGCAGATGCTTAACCAACTGAGCCACCCAGGCACCCCTAAATCCAGTGTTTTTGCCCCATGTTTTCATCTAAGAGTTTGCTGTTTTAGGTCTTACACTTAGGTCACAGATTCTTTTTTTTTTAAAGAAAAAATTTTTTTTTTTTTTTTTTTGACAGAGAGAGAGAGAGTGCAAGCAGGGACATCAGCAGGCAGAGGAGAGGGAGAAGCAGGCTACCCACTGAGCAGGGAGCCCTATGTAGGACTCGATCCCAGGACCCTGGGATCATGACCTGAGCTGAAGACAGATGCTTAACCGACTGAGCAACCCAGGATCCCTGGTCACAGATTCATTTTTCGTTAATTTTTGCTTATGGTGTTAAGTAAAGGTCCATTTTCATCTTTCGTATGTGGATATCCAGTTTTCCCAGAACCATTTGTTGAAAACACTGCCTCTTCCCCACTGATGAATGGTCTTAGCACCTTTGTCAAGTATCGTTTGACCATATAGGTGAGGGCTTATTTCTGGACAGAATGCGTGGTATTTCATAAGATCCAAAGATGAATCAGATTATCCTAATGCACTAGAGTTGCTCATAGGGAGTGGGATCTCATTTTTATTTTAGACAAAAAAGAAGAGATGATTTTAGAGGGAGGTAAAATAGCCAACTTAAAAAGAGTTCAAGTCAGAATTATAGATTCTGGTCATCTAGTTCACATCCTTGTTTTTATATAGGAAGAAAAAAAGGCCTGATGTTACTCTTAAGATCAGAATTATAACAAAAATAAAAAGTTATTATAGAAGATTTCAACTCAGTGAAGGAAGAACTTCTAACATCTAGAATACACAGATTTGAGAAAGAATGAGCTCTCTATAACTACAAATATTTAAACAGAAGTTGGATGAATACCTGTAAGCTTTGCTATAGAAGACAGGTCTGATCATTTCTTTGCCTTGCTTGTAAATATTCTATGACTGCCCATTAACTTCAGGATAAGGGCCTGCTTTTTAAAATGGCATATACAGGGGCGCCTGGGTGGCTCAGTGGGTTAAGCCTCTGCCTTCGGCTCAGGTCATGGTCTCCGGGTCCTGGGATCAAATCCCTCTTAGGCGTCTTGCTCAGCGGGGAGCTGGCTTCTCCCTCTCTCTGCTGCTCCCCCTGCTTGTGCTAGTGCACTCTCTCTTTCACAAATAAATGAATAAATAAATAAAATGGCACACATAGCCCTTAAGATATGGTCCTAGGTTACCTATATAGCATCATTTCCTGCCATGTATCTATGTTCTTGATATAGCCAACTTTTGTATTGTGAGGTCTGTCCTTTCTAATTGTCAGACCTAACTCAAATAAAAAAAAAAAAAGTAAAAAAACAACCACCTTAAAAAAAAAACAACAACAGTTTCTAACGCTTCAAGGAAGTAAGCTAAAGGGTGTGGCTGTAGCTTAAAATTCCACACATAGAATTCTCAAAACAAATTAAATAGAATCAATGGGTTGCAAGTATACACATGCACTAGTGACTATAAGGGCACATGAAATCCAAACGGGCAGATGAGAACAAACTTTGATTTTCAGAAGAAAAGGAATTAACTTTTGGTGAATGTTACCATATAACATACATTTATTATTATTTTTTTAAAGCATGCTGTATGCCCAACATGGGGTTTGAACTCACAACCCAAGATCAAGGGTCGCATATTCTACCAACTAAGCCAGTCAAGCACCCCTATAATAGACATTTAAACATATTTTAGCTTATTTAATTTTAAGAATGCAAAAAGACCAAAAAAAATAGATCCTTTACACTATTTTTGAGGTGAAAACATACTACGTTAGGATCTTTGGTATTACATGCTATAAATAAGAATCACAAAAGTTTTAAACTTTGAACATATCTTCTGCTTTACAGATAACTTAGTGTGTCAATAAGTACTTTCTAGGTACTTTCTGTGTGTCAGGATTGTGCTGGGTACGGGGAATACAAACATGAAAAAGGAATAGGACCACAGCATCGAGGGTGATATGGTTGTTTTGGACGGAGCTCATCATCAGACAAGGTCTATAAAAGGTTAACAACCACTGAAGTCTCTCTCCTTGAAGAAATCAAGTATCTAGGAAAAAAAGGAGGGGAGCTTAGAGAAAACCTTTAGCAGATCAGACCACATCTTTCTTGCTTATAAAAGTTCAGTGACTAGCCAATAACTACAGGAGAAAGCCTGTTTTTTTTGTTTGTTTGTTTCTATGGCATACATAGCCCTCTATGATTTATTCCCTTTATGATCTACTGGCAAATTGACTTGGTTTGAGCAGACTTATCTTTGAGGTCCCTTTCTTGTGATTTGATTTACTCACCAGATCACCTGTCTGTCCAATATGATTATTTTTGGACTAAGTTTTTCTATCACCTAGGAGGAAAATAGAATATGAATATTGATCCACTGGGCAATTATATTTCTCGTTATATGTGATGAAATAAGACTTTAACTGCAAGCAATTTTCACCTGAGTTTAGATGAAATTGTGCTCCTAGAAGTTCTGGACTGGAGGGCTAAATTTAGAGACTTAACCACAATTATGATATCTACCTTGCAAGTATCAGGTATAAATCCTCAGTGTTTTTTTTCGGAGCCGTCGTTTACGGTCTTATTTCTCAGTAAACTGTTTGGGATTCAATAGAAAGAACACAGGGCTAGTATTCTAGTCCTGCCTGTGACTTACTGTATAATCCTGGTACTTCAACCTCTTATGTCCTAAGTTTCCTCATTTTTCAAATACAAATAATATTTGTTCTACATGTACTTTGTGATGATACACAAGATTATAGTTTAATTTTAACTCAATGAGTATGTGAGTATTATAAGGAATACAAATGTAAGTATTTGTACTCAAGCTTATATTCTGTTGGGGTCAGACTTATAAAAGTAACATGTAGGGATCCAGAGGAAGGATGGATTACATTCAGTGGAGGGGGTGTGATCAGGAATATTTAATAAAGGAGATAGGAGTTGAGCCGGGTCTTGAGGAATAGGAAAGGTGGCAGAGTCATTTGGAAGGGATAAGAACAGAGAGGCACTGGGATTCTCAGTCTGGCCCCAGCTTTTTCTTTTTCTTTTTTTTTTTTAAACGATGTATTTAGTAGAGACAGAGGGAGAAAGCACAGCTTTCTTGAGGGGGAGGGATAGGGCAGAGAGAGAGAGAATCTGAAATAGACTCCCCACCATGCGGAGGCAGGGCTGGATCTTGCCATTTGGAGATCAGGAATCTAGGATCATGACTTGAGCCAAAATCAAGAGTCAGATGCTTAACTGACTAAGCTACCTGGGTGCCCTGAACCCAGCCTTTATTTTCAGACTCATTATCTTCTGCACACTTCAGACAAAATGATGTTTTCTGAATCAGGCATGTGTCTGGCATATAGCAGTTGAGCCTCCATGGTCCAGCTACTACCTCTTCCATTAGAGCCGCACCCAAGTGGCATTTATCATACTTTCCTCTGTATGAGCCTGGGCCTTTGTTCATATGCCCTTTTGCTTTTATTGTAGCTTAATAGAACAACCTTCCTTGCTTAATGGTGAACTTTTTGGAGACAGGAATCTGGTACTGAACTCAGTGCTTTGCTTTTATTAAGTAATCAGGAAATTTTATTGAATTGAACTTGTTCCAAGGACACTGATATCACTCATGTCGGAAGGACATGTTGGTATCATCTCAGTGTCTCTATAGGCTTTAACTTTTGTGTCCTGCTGTTTTCCTTACAGCATCTCTGTGAAGTAGATTTTTTTGCCTTTAAAAACTTACAGATGAGGAAACTCAGAGGGTACATTTGCCCAGTCATCCAGCTAAGTTCTGAAGCCAAGCAGGGCTCTTTTGACTTGAAATCCCCTACTCTCTGCACTATACCTGGGCCTTGTGGCATCAGACAAGTAGGGGTAAGATGCACTTATTCTGAGAGCTCTCATTCTCTCTTTGTAAATGGGAGCAATAGTACTGACCACATGGGATTGTTATGAGGGTTAAATGGAGTAAAATATGTGAAGTCCCTAGCTCAAGGCCTAGCTAGCCCTTAGTGGGTTATGCTTGGTCCCTTCTCAAAGCTTCAAATTCAAATGGACATAAACAGATAAATACCCAGTTCTGAGGTGCAGTGGGAAGTAGATGGGACTACACAGGCAGGAATATCCTTCTCCTTGTAACCTCTCATATGTTCTATCCTTTGAGACCTATTATATGCATTAGGCCATATTTTGTAAATACTTAAGATTTAACAACCTCCTTCACCATCACGTCCACCCATGTTCTACCCTTTTCCTGCCTAGTGTGTGTCAAATGCAAGGGCTGTAGTTGTGTGACTTGTCCAGCTTTGAGGTCAGGGGTTGATTGAATAATGTCCAAGGCTGGGGTCTTTAAAAAAACAAAACAAAACAAAACAAAACAAAACAAAAACTAAGCCATAGATCCTCTCGGATTGTAACTTTAAATAACTATGCAGAGGAACCTATTAAAAGTAAAGTAAGAATGGGCCCATAGATGGTAGTTAATTGCAAACCCGAGTGAAACTAAAGAAATTATTTTTGAAATCTTCCCGGGGTAGGGAGATGTTCTTGAGATTTTTCTGCTGAGTTCCTTAACTCCTAAATAGGCTGCATTTTGAAAAGAATTCCAGCTTTGGTGGGTTGGTGGCAAAGGTGACTAGGCGGGTGTCGACCCCCGGCTTTCTTCGTCCAGCTCCCCCTTGATGTTCAGAAGCCCGCGCTAGGGGCCGAGGGTCCACGGAGGATCCGGCTAAGCCCGGTCCGTGTGCCAGGCTACAAAGTGCACGTCCAACGCCAGGCTTCCTTGGTGGTGGTGGCAGAGCGGGGGGAAGGACAGCTTCTGGAGCGAGGAGTAGAGGCGGCTTTCTGGCCCTTCTTTTCGCTTGGAGGCCTCGGTAGGGCGGGAGGCCTAGGAGCCAGAACTGAGTGGCGCTGCAATGCCCGTAATCCCGACCTGCTCAGGCACGCCAGCGTCCCCGTTCTCCCCAGTGGGGCCCCGTCGGGTAGCGGGAGCTCGCGACTCCCACTCGATGGCCCCGCCCCTCCTCGCGAGCCCGCGGTGACTTCGACCCTCCCCCAGCGCTAGAGGACCCGCCCCCTCCTCGCGGACTAACGAGTGTCCTCGCGCGCGCGCGCCCCTTTCCTCCGCCTGAGTGTGAGTGTGCTGCCCTCCCACCTCGGCCCCTCCCTATTGTTTCTCTCCGCCGCCACAAGCCTCCAAACGCAGCCCCTCCCCCCATTGGTGTTTACCGCTCCCCCTTCCCTCGTCTCGGTTTAACCGGCACCCTGGGGCCCCCAGAACGAAGGGAGGGGGTACCCCTGAACTCTTTCCTCTGCGTCTCCTCTCCTGGGTCTTCTCCGCGTCTTTCCCCAGCCCAACTCTCGGAGGTCAGGACTCCATTCAAGGCTCTGTCCGTCCCTCCCCTCCCCCCTTCCCTGGTTCCCCCTCGGCCCCCTCCCCTCAGCGGGTCCTCCTTTTTCTCTCCCTCTCCCTCCTCCTCCCCCACCCCATCCCTTCCCCCCCACAATGCAGTTCGCGGCGCGGCGGACATGGCGGTGGAGTCCTGAGCTCGTCGTGTCCCGGCCTCCAGCGGCGGCGGCAGTGACGGCGGCAGCGGCGGCAGCAGGAGGCGGCGGGGGGAGCGGGAGCCACTGAGATGAGGAGGCGCCGCGCGCGCCTGTAGCTCGCGGGCCTCGCAGGTACGGAGGTTCCGGCCGCGTCGCAGCGCCGGGCGCCGAGGGGGTGTGCTTTGGAAAGGCCAGGCGGCCCCCTGTTCGCCCTCCTCAGGTGCGGAGCCTCGCAGGTGTCGGGGGCCCGGCCCGAGCGTGTCTCAGCCACCCCTTGGGGCCTGACACTTCTTTCTTTGCCGGAATGGACTTCGGGTGTCCCAGGGGAAGGCTGAGATAAGGGAGGTAGGGGCGGCGGCCTGGCGGCCTGAGGAGGGCATTGGGGCGCTTCGGGGGCCGAACTTCACAGAGAGGCTGAGGTTCTCGGTTCCGGGCCGAAACCTGTAGACCCGGGAGGCGGATTTTGAGTTAACGGGATTGATGTGAGCATTCTCTTGGGTCCAGTACGATTCCCTGTCATGTATGCCTTTTCTTTCATCTCTCCCCCCACCTCCGTTAGACACAGATGTCCATATATAACAGGCAAATATACACACTCATGTAATACATAATAAAGGATTTCTCCGGGCTCACCCTTGTCGAGAAGAGAGAAGGCAGAGATGTCTGTGAATTTCGTTTTTTGCTCGCCCGCCTTCTCTCTCCCCCGCCCCCCAGTCGAATGGTGGTAATGAACGCTTTGACGTGGGAAACTGAGATTCGTATTTGTAAACAGACAGCACTAGCCGTGTGTGTTGCACGCCTCCGCGAGAGGTTTCAGGTCCTTTTGGTATCCGGATCGCAAAAGAATGAGATATTTGGACGTGAAAGAAGCACATCGCCGAGATTTCTAGTCATACCTGAATGGGATGAATTACTGTTATTTTAGGAACGTTGATTGAACTTTTTCTTTTCGTAAGTTTATCCCATCTTTAATCAGATGAATTTTGAACCTTGAGTGAGATCTTGTTTCGGTATACCATGTTTTTTCATTTTGATATATTTTTGATACAAAAGTAGTTCCTGACACATGTGACATTCTACTTGGTTTTGTGATCTTTTTAGTGTCTAGAAACGCAATTCGAATTGTTTTGTTGGCGTGCATTTAGTAATTAGCTGTAGTGGATCAGATTACCTTTTGTTTCCAAAAGGCCCCTCTCCCCCGCCAAGTCTTGTAGTAGCGAAATGTGTAACACTTGGTGAAACAGAACATATCCTGTTTCTAAAGTAATGAGAACTATTAGCTAATAAAACTGGATGATCCCAACTAGATACGACAATTTAGAGAGAGTACTATACTAGGGTGGTGAATTGTGGAATGCTTTAAAAAAAATTGACTTTTTTGTTCGTGGTGTCAGTCAGCATGTTCTGTATATGAGTATATTGTACTCTGGAATTTTCTTTAGGCTCAGCACCCTTGTAAGGTCTCCTTAAAAATTGCTGCACATTGCATCCTAGTACTTAATTAGTCACAACTTGTAAAATTTTGAAATTGCTTTATTTAGAATGCTGTGCTTTAAAAATAATGAATTCTCTAGTGTCTAGTCTGCTGTGATGCTTTTATAAGTTTTAAAGAGTGTTCTTAAAAACCACATACTTTGGGGACAATAAGCATTTTATGCTTTAAAATTTTATGTATTTTATGCTTTAAAATGTAATTGTTAATATAAACAAAAGAAAGTTGCTTTGAAAGAGAGCTCTTTTAGGTCTTCCTATTTGCAATTTTTAATTTGACTAGTGTGGAAAATGAAAATTAAAGCTTCCTTGAAATAATACAGAGGAGGAAGTGAAAGTTATTGACATTCAATGTTTTAAATGTAGCAAATGTCTGAATACAAAGAGAAAATTAAGGTCTTTTCATTGTCTTAGGTCAAGTTGTTATTAGTTACAGATCAATTTACAGGATGTTATCATGTACATAAGTTTAGTTCAATTTCATAATTCCTAAATCACACAGATTCACATTTATTTTTAGTTCATTTAACTAGAACAGTAGTGTCTGTGTTATAATTTTAGACCTTTTAAAAATAAAAATTTATAATTGCAATTATAAATATTTCTGATTAATAGAAAGTCATTTAAGGAGAATTTTTATTAGTTCTCAGAGCAGATTCAGTCTAGTAAGTAGAGAAACTTTTTTTTGACCCCAGGGTTAACCTTGACATGAATAATCATCATTTATGTTGTGTTCCATTTTTGTTTTGTCTTGTTTTGTTTTAATGTTGTGTTCTTTATCCAATGTCAAATCAGGATCTGTGGGTAGAGAAAGTTTTTTGACTGTATTTTCTACAGAAAGTGTCTGTTTTCAGGCAATAAATAAGACTTACTTATAAATGCTGATGCCAGTAAAATTTGTTTATCCTTAAAAAGAACCAACCAGGGGCGCCTGGGTGGCTCAGTGGGTTAAAGCCTCTGCCTTCGGATCAGGTCATGATCCCAGGGTCCTGGGATCGAGCCCTGCATCTGGCTCTCTGCTCAGAAGGGAGCCTGCTTCCTCCTCTCTCTCTGCCTGCCTCTCTGCCTACTTGCGGTCTCTATCTGTCAAATAAATAAAATCTTTAAAAAAAAAAAAAGAACAAACCATTTTGATATAACAATTCAGTGAGATGTGTTATTTTCGAAGGTAAACTACAAATGCTGGGATCCATAAAATAATATTACAAAATTCAGTGAAAGTCATGACTGCAGGTAGAAGTATGTCCTAAAGAAGAACAGTTCTTAAAGACCTAAAACAAGGAGAAAACACTAGTTTAAAGCAGGATAGGTGATATGTAGATTTTTTTCTTCTTAATCTAAGAGGAATTAAGACCGTTTAAACTGAACTAAGTGAATTAAGAAGGTTTACACTAAACTAAGTTTTAATTCTAGAATTCTAGATAATTGTGTAATTTGGGGAAATGTTTAAAAAGCAGCATATGTCCCCAAGCATTTTTTATAGATCGAAAAAGAAAAGTTATATAAATGCAAAGATGAAGTTTAGATTTTTTTCCCCTAAAGTGATAGATTTATTTTGTATAATGTGTTATGGTTTCCAAATTGTTCTCAACATTAATTCATTGAGTGTCCATAATTATCCTGAGTTAAGGGGGAGAGAAAAGGGAACTGACATTTGAGTAACTTTTTACCAGGCATTATGCTAGACATGTTTATTTTTTTTTTCACTTTTAACAACCTTATGAAACCTTTTTTGTAGTTGAGTTCAGTCTCTGCTGAAGATCATAGAGTCAGATTTGGAACAGCTCAGTGTGTTCTTCCTATTATATATGCCTTGTTGCTTTCCAGATGTATCAAGTAGTCTCTCAGTTTTGTAGGATGGACTGCCTAGGGTTACTCATTCACAGACCATTTAATCATTTATCAAATATTTGCATTTGTACATTATCCTAGACACTGGTAGGTTTTTGAGACACAGAATTATTAAGTCTCTCCCTTCAGGGAACTGAGTCTGCATATAATATAGATAAATTGCAACACACTGGATCATGGAAGGTCAGAGGGAAGAAGCTGGCTCTTGAACGATGAGTAGGAGTTTGCCAGGTAGAAAAGGGGATATAGTCTGGAGGCTGGTCCAGAACTAAGGAATAACCTATGCAAAGATGTTAAGTTGTTAAGGCGCTCAGAGTAGGAAGAGTGAGAAATTGAGTGTGGCAAGAGTTGAGGATTTATGGATAGAGTGGTGAGCGAAATGGTTGGAAATAGAGAGCGAAGGTTATTGTGTATGTTAAGGCCTTTGGATTTTTATTTTGTCACACAAGATCACCAAGTGAGATAGTATTCGAGTTGTGATTACAAGTGTGTTTTCTGTATATGTGCTGCCGAAGCGAGCACCAAGTGTGTTTTCTGACTCCTAGTTTAGTATTTCTTTCTCTTCGGCTTCCTTACCAACAGAGTTAACCCATTTTTGGTGGATAGTCAAGCACCCTTTTTCATGATATTTTTTTCTCTTTTCTCCTCTTACTAGTAGTTGCTGTATTTCAGATTAGTTTTTGAGGATCCCGAATGTTAAATTTCTTATAAGATTTTTTTTAAAAATTTTATTTATTTATTTGACACAGAGAGAGAGAGAATCACAAGTAGGCGAGGAGGGGGGTGGAGGGGCGCAGAGGGGTGCGGGGAGGCAGGCTCGGTGCGGAGCAGAGAGCCTGACATGGGGCTCCATACCAGGACTCTTGAGATCATGACCTGAGCCGAAGGCAGAGGCTTAACCCCCTGAGCCACCCAGGCGCCCCTTAGAGGATTCTTTTGAGATAAAAATACCTCTGGAGGTAATCACTTGTTATAGTTATTTAGGAAGTTTTTTCATTCCTTGATTTGGGTTGGTTGACTAATTTCTAGTTTAGCATTAGAAAGCAATAGGATGAGGGCTTGGGGAGTGTGGGCTTGGGTTGGTTGACTAATTTCTAGTTTAGCATTAGAAAGCAATAGGATGAGGGCTTGGGGAGTGTGGGCTTCCTGCAATCTGTGTTCATCAGCAAGGATGAGCAAAGTGCTCATCCTTGCACAAAGTAACCTGTACTTTCAAGAAGAAATCGGTGTAAGTCACATCATTGTCTGGTAGTTTAATTTATTTATTTGCAAAGATTTTATTTTTCAATAATCTCTACACCTAATGAGGGACTCAAAGTCAGAACCCTGAGATCAAGAGTTGCATGCTCCACCGACTGAGCCAGCCAGATCCCCCAATAGTCTGGTAGTTTTAGGTGGGTATTTGATTTACAGTGATGGTAGATAACTTACTGCAATTTTTACGAGGTATAATTTCTTTCTAAAGATCTTAAGTATTAACTCAGTCTTCAACAACCCTTTTGTATTATCCTCATTTACAGGTGAGGAAAGAGGTACAGAAGGGCTAAGTATCTTGGACAAGATTTCATAGCTACTTCGCTGCATTTTTGGTATTTGAACTCTGGGTTCAGGATGTCTGAGTCTGCAGTTAAAGCTCTTAACCACTATATTATATTGTACCTCAGGCTTGGGTTGTCAAAATTGAGCATGCAGAGGGTGTTAAGTTCAGCACAGTTACATGGGTTGTCAAAAAATACATTTTTAAGGAAAAAAAAATATTTTAAGAATGTAAAGTGTGGGGGCGCCTGGGTGGCTCAGTGGATTAAGCCGCTGCCTTCGGCTCAGGTCATGATCTCAGTGTCCTGGGATCGAGCCCCGCATCGGGCTCTCTGCTCAGCAGGGAGCCTGCTTCCCCTTCTCTCTCTGCCTGACTGTCTGCCTACATGTGATCTCTGTCAAATAAATAAATAAAATCTTAAAAAAAAAAAAGAATGTAAAGTGTGAATTATACATAATAGTGAAATCTGCTTGCATTTTGTCAGTCTTTCCTGCACATTGTAGTTTAAATAATTGTCATTAAAATTGCTCAGCCAGGGACACCTGGCTGACTCAGTTGGAAGAGCATGCTATTCTTGGTCTTAGGGTCATGGATTAGATCTCCATGTTTGGGGTGGAGATTACCTAAATAAATAAACTTAAAAAAAATTAAATCAAAGTAAAATTGATCACTTACTAAGTATTTGTTAGTTTAGGCTAGCGGTATTCAAATTCTGGGGACCTTTTTGAGGGGATCTCTGAGTCACAACTGTTCTCATAGTAATATTAAGATAATATTGTCATTAAGCGTCTGCCTTCGGCTCAGATCATGATCCCAGGGTCCTACAATCGAGCCCTGCATTGGGTTCCCTTCTGGGCGGGAAGCCTGCTTCTCTCCCACTCCCCCTGCTTGTGTTCCCTCTCACTGTGTCTCTCTTCATCAAATAAATAAATAAAATCTTTAAAAAGAAAAAAAGATATTTGTCTTTTACCCTCTCCTGTCATCTAGAATGTAGAGTGATGTCTACACTATATGTTAAAACATTGCTTTGGGGGCGCCTGTGTGGCTCAGTGGGTTAAGCCTCTGCCTTTCCGCTCAGGTCATGATCCCAGGGTCCTGGGATCGAGCCCCGCATCGGGCCCTCTGTAAGGCAGGGAGCCTGCCTCCCCCACCCCCCCTCTCTCTGCCTGTCTCTCTGCCTACTTGTGATCTCTCTGTCAAATAAATAAAATCTTAAAAAAAAGACAAAATATTGCTTTGATGGCTAATGGAGTATTTGTTAATTTTTCTTTGAGATATAGTTTACAGTATCATAAGACTCATCCTTTTAAAGTATAGTGTTAAGTATGTATTCATAAGGTTCTGTAACCATCACTATCTAATTCCAGAACATTTTCATCCTTCCAAAAAGAAACCCTGTGCTCATTAGCAATCACTCCTCATTACCCTCTCCTCCAAGCCTTTGGCAACTACTAAGCTATTTTCTGTCTATGGATTTGCCTGTTCTGGAATCATACATGTGGCTTTTTGTGCGTGACTTCTTTCACCAAGCATAGTGTTTCCAGGGTTTCTCCATATTACGTATTAGTGCTTCATTCCTTTTTATAATATTGCATTCTATGGACTGTATTCTATAGAGATACCATGCTTTGTTATTCATTCATCATTTAATAGTCATTTGGGTTGTTACCACATTTTGGCTAGTATGAATAATATTGCTATGAACATTCATGTAAAAGTTTTTGTCTGAGGGGTGCCTGGGTAGCTCATTTGGTTGAGTGTTTGACTCTTGATTTTGGCTTAGGTCATTATCTCAGGATCATGAGATTGAGCCCCGCACTGGGCTCTGGTGAGGGTGGAATCTGCTTGGAATTTTTTTCTCCCTCTCTCTGCCACCCCTCCCTTCACATGCTCTCTGTCTTTCTCCAAAAAAAAAAAAAAAAAAAGTTTTTTTTTTTTGTGGGTGTATGTTTTCATTTCTCTTGGCTATACACCCAGGAGTGAAATTGCTGAGTATTTGGATGCATTTATGTTTAACTTTAAAGATTTTATATTTATTCACTTATTTATATATGGGGGGGGGTTATGCAGCTTGTGAGTGAGTGGGGGAGGGGCAGAGGGAAAGAGGAGAGAATTTCAGGCAGACTCCATGCTGAGCTTGGAGCCAGAGACCCTGAGATCATTATGTGAGCTGAAACCAAGAGTCAGCTAAGAATTGGACACTTAACCCATTTTTTGTTTAACTTTATGAGTATCTGCCAAACTGTTGTCCCAAGAGGCTGCACCATTTTGTATTCCCACTAACACTGTATGAGAATTCTATTTTCTCCACATCCTCACCAACACTTATTATTGTTCATCTTCTTAGTTAAAGCCATCCTAGTGGGTGAAGCGGTATTCATTTTGGTTTTGATTTGCATTTCCCAAATAACTCATGATGTTGAGCATCTCTTCTTGTGCCTTTTGGCCACTTGTATATTTTATTTGGAGAACTGTCTATTCACATTCTTTGTCCATTTATTTATTTCTAGAGATTAAAGATTTTTTAAAAGATTTTATTTGTCAGAGAGAGAGCTAGCAAGCACACAAGCAGGGGGAGCAGCAGGCAGAGGGAGAAACAGGCTCCCTGCTGAGCAAGAAGGCAGATGCTTAACCTACTGAGCCACCCAGGTGTCCCTGTTTATTTAAAGATCTTATTAATTTATTTGAGAGAGGCACAGAGAGAGAGAGGGAGAGAGAGCATGTGCGGGCCCTCGCAAGAGTGGGGTGGGGGAGGGGCAGAAGAAGAGGGAGGTGCAGAAGAAAAGGGAGAAGCCGACTCCCTGCTGAGCAGGGAGCCTGATATGGGTCTGATCCAGGACCTGAGCTGAAGGCAGATGCTTAACCTACTGAGCCACCCAGGTGCCCCTCCTTTGCCCATGTAAAAAAATTAGGTTATTTATTTATTTTTTTAATTGTTGAATCTTAAGAATTCTTTATATATTCTGGATACTGGACTCTTATCAGATACGTGGTTTGCAAAAATGTTCTCCCATTTTCTTTAAAAAATTTTTTTAAAAGATTTTATTCATCATTTTGAGAGAGAGCGAGTGCGCGAGTGCGTGCCGGTGCGTGTACAAGCAGTGGGGAGGGGCAGAGGGAGAGAGAAGGTTTCCTGCTCAGCAAGGAGCCAGATCAGGGGTTCCATTCCAGGACCCTGGGATCATGACCTGAACTGAGGGCAGACGCTTAACCAATAGAGCCACTCGGACACTCTCTTTTTAAAAATTTAAAAAATTGTGGTAAAATATACCTAACATAAAATTTACCATTTTTAGCTATTTTTATGCATACCTTCAGTGGTATTAGGACATTCAGATTGTTGTGCAACCATCACCACTGTCCATCTCCTGAACTTTTTCATTTTTCAGAACCAAAACACTGTACCTTTTAAGCAATAGCTCCTTAGCAAATACCATTCTACATTCTGTCACAATGAATTTGACTACTCTGTGTAATTAGAGTTGTGCAGTATTTGTCCTTTTGTGACTGAAATTTAACTTAGCACAGTGTCTTCAAGGTTCTACCATGTTGTAGCTTGTATTAGAATTTCCTTTCTTTTTGGGGCGCCTGGGTGGCTCAAGTGGGTTAAAGCCTCTGCCTTTGGCTCGGGTGGTGATCCCAGGGTCCTGGGATCGAGCCCTGCATGGGGCTCTCTGCTCAGCGGGGAGCTTGCTTCCTCCTCTCTCTGCCTGCTTCTCTGCCTACTTGTGATCTCTGTCTATCAAATAAATAAATAAAATCTTTTAAAAAATTTCTTTTTAAGGCTGAATAATATTATTCTCTTGTGTATATATATCTTCTATATACCACATTTTGTTTATTCATCTGTTGGTCAGACTTTGGTTGCTTCCATCTTTTGGCTATTATGAGTAATGCTGCTGTGCACAAGGGCATACAAATACTGTTTGAGTTCCTGCTTTTTAGCTCTTTGGGTGTATAACCAGAATTGGAATTGCTGGATCATATAGTAAATTTACATTTAACTTTTGGAGGATTTGCCATATTGTTTGTTTGTTTCTCATTTTCACTTTTTTTTTTTTTTAAAGATTTTATGTATTTGTCTGAGAGAGCGTAAGCGGGGGGGAGGGGCAGGCAGAGGGAGAAGCAGGTTCTCTGCTGAGCAAGGAGACAGGTGTAGGACTTGCTCTCAGGAGCCTGGGATCATGACTTTAGCAGAAGGCAGATGCTTAACCAACTGAGCCTTCCAGGCATCCTGTTTTTTTTTTTAATTTTCTTGAGTAAAGTATGCTTGTGAAGTATGTTAAGTTTTCAGTTTTGATAAAGTCTGATTTATGTATTTTTCCTTTGATTGCTTGTGCTTTGGGAGTCATATCTAAGAAATTATGGCCTAATCCATGATTATAAAAATTTATACCTCTGTTTTCTTACAACAGTTTTATAGTTTTAGCTTTTACATTTAGATCTTTGATCCATTTTGAGTTAATTTTTGTATGTGGTGTGAGGTAGAAGTCCAGCTTTCTTCTTCTTTTTTTTTTTTTATTAAAAAAAATATTTTCTTTCTTTCTTTTTTTTTTTTTTTAAAGATTTCATTTATTTGTTTGTCAGAGAGAGAGAGATCACAAGTAGGCAGAGCAGCAGGCAGACAGAGAGGGGGAAGCAGGCTCCCTGCTGAGCAGAGAGCCAGATACAGGGCTGAATCCCAGGACCCTGAGACTGTGACCTGAGCCAAAGACAGAGGCTTAACCCACTGAGCCACCCAGGTGCCCCCAGCTTTATTCTTTTACATGTGGCTGTCTAGTTGTTCCACCATTAATTGATAAGACTGTTCTTTCTCTTGTTGAATGGTCTTGGCATCCTTGTTGAAAATCAGTTGATCATAAATGTCTATGTTTATTTGTGGATTCTCAATTGTTTCTGGATACTGATTTGATCTGTATGTGTATTCTAGCGCCAGTACCACCCAGTCTTGATTACTGTAGCTTTGTATAAGGTTTTGAATTCTGAAGTGTGAGCCCTCCAACTTTGTTCTTTTTCAAGATTTTTTGGCTATGTAGAGTCCCTTGCAATTTGATACGAAATTTTGGATCAGCTTGTCAATTTCTGCAAAAAAAAAAAAAGAAAAAAAGAAAAAGAGTTGAGTTTTGAAAGGAATTGTGTTGAATCTGGTAATTAAAAGTGGGGAGTATTGTCATCTTAATATTAAGTCTTCCAATCCATGAGTATGAGATGTTTGCATTTACTTTTATTTCCATTAAATAGGCCTTTACCTATTTATTTCAACAGTGTTTTGTAGTTTTTAGTGTATAAGCTTTGTACTACTTTTGTTGAATTTATTCCTAAGTATTTTATTCTCTTAGATGATATTGTAAATGGAATTATTTTCTTTTTTTTTTTTTAAAGATTTATTTATTTATTTGACAGAGATCACAAGTAGGCAGAGAGGCAGGCAGAGAGAGAGAGAGAGAGAGAGAGAGAGAGAGGAGGAAGCAGGCTCCCTGCTGAGCAGAGAGCCCTATGTGGGGCTTGATCCCAGGACTCTGGGATCATGACCGGGGCAGAAGGCAGAGGCTTTAACCCAATGAGCCACTCAGGCGCCCCTGGAATTGTTTTCTTAATTTCATTTTTGGATTGTTCATTGCTTGTGTTTAGAAATACAACGGACTTTGTGTAGTGATTTTGGAGATCAACCTTGTTGGACTCATTTATTAGCTCTGATGGTTTTTTGTGGATTTCTTGGGATTTTCTTTATGTAAGATCATGTCATCTGCAAATAGACATAGTTTTACTTCTTCCTTTCTTATCTGGTTATTTTTTATTTCTTTTTCTACCTGATTAGTACAGTGTTGACTATAAGTGGAGACAGTGGACATTCTTGTGTTGTTTCTGCTCTTAGAGGAGAGAACATCTAGTCTTTCACTATTAAGTATGATGTCACCTGTGAGTTTTTCTTAGATGGCCTCAGTAAGGTTGAGGCAGTTTCTTTCTATTCTAGTTCATTGAGTGTTTTTATCCTAAGAGTTTGTTAGGTTTTATCAAATGCATTTTTGCATCTTTTGAGATGACTGTTGTTTTGTCCTTTATTCTATTAATATGGTATATTACACTGATTAATTTTCATATGTTGAGCCAACCTTGCATTCCCAAGAGACATACCACTTGGTGTCCTGGTGTATAATCCTTTAGTTTGCTAGTATTTTGTTTAAAATTTTTGCATCATATTCATATAAGACACTGGTCTATAATTCTCTTGTGATGTCTTTGTCTGGTTTTGGTACTAGGGTTATAATGGCCTTATAGAATGAGTTAATAGTGTATTCTTGTATTTGAAAAATTTCTCAGTTTTATTATTTAATGATATTAGTATCAGTAGCTATAACCCACACAAAAAAAGTTCTTTCGATCTTTAGTAATTTTTTTTTTAAAGATTTTTCTTTCTTTTTTTTTTTTTTAAAGATTTTATTTATTTATTTGTCAGAGAAAGAGGAGCGAGAGGGAGCACAGGCAGATAGAGTGGCAGGCAGAGGCAGAGGGAGAAGCAGGCTCCCCGCCAATCAAGGAGCCCAATGTGGGACTCGATCCCAGGACGCTGGGATCATGACCTGAGCTGAAGGCAGCTGCTCAACCAACTGAGCCACTCAGGTGTCCCTCGATCTTTAGTAATTTTTAAGAATATGAACACATCTCAAAAAGTTTGAGAACTGTTGGTTTAGGTGAGTAGACCTACCTTAGTGCCTAAACATTGAGCCCCAGATTGGGACACTTGTTTATAGTCCTAAATCAGTCCTGTTTGTGTCACTTTAGGCAACTCACAAACTTAGGGTGCCTCATTAGTGTATAAAATGTAATGGCTCAGTTGGTTAAGCCTCTGCTTTCAGCTCAGATCATGATCTCGGGGTCCTGGAATCAAGCCCGGGCTCCCTGCTTAGCAAGGAACCTGCTTCTCCCTCTCGCTCTGCCTCTCCCCTCTGCTTGTTCTCTCAAAAAATAAAATAAAATAAAATAAAATAAAATCTTTAAAATAGAAATACTGTAAGACTGTATTAACTTCATAAATGTGTAAAGATAGACAAATGAGCATACTAGACATGTATTAGCGATGGTGTATCTTCAAAAATTTTTTTTTAAACTGAAATATTTGTAAGAGCTCTGGATATTTTTGCAGGAACTTGTATTATTATGTGACGGTGTCTTGAATTCTGCCACATAGATTAAAAAAGAAACAAACAAATGTTAGTTTGTCTTTGGAAATTTTATTTAAGTTTTCTGTGATAGTACCAGTTTTTTTTTTTTTTTCAAGATTTATTTAGTTATTTATTTGACAGAGATCACAAGTAGGCAGAGAGAGAGGGGAAAGCAGGCTCCCTGCTGAGCAGAGATCCCAGGACTCGGAGACCGTGACCTGAGCCGAAGGCAGAGGCTTAACCCACTGAGCCACCCAGGTGCCCAGATAGTACCAGTTTTAAAGCAGTGATTTTCATTATATAAGAATTACACTTTCCTTTGGAAGGCATTTTGTAATTACTAGAAACTACTCACAATTATCATCCCTCTTCCTCATTCTTTTTTTCCTCTTTGTTTCTGTTGGGAATTTATATTCTATTTCTCAGATGTATTAAAACAAACAACGAGATTGAGAACCATTACTCTGTCCTAATCCTGTAAGGGATGTAGTTTAGTTTCCTCACATTTCAAAGCCAGGAAACCAGACCCATATTTTTCTGCATGTTATCTATTTATTCTTCTGTCTTTGTAGTTCCTCTTCCTTTAAGACTGGTGGCCTGCTGCCTATATTTTTTATCTGACTTGGCATTTCAATCTAGGAACCTCTGGGTTATTCTTTTTTTTGTTGTTTTGTTTTGTTTTGTTAAAGATTTTATTTATTTATTTGACAGAGAGAGATCACAAGTAGGCAGAGAGGCAGGCAGAGAGAGAGGGGGAAGCAGGCTCCCTGCTGAGCAGAGAGCCCGATGTGGGGCTCCATCCCAGGACCCTGGGATCATGACCCGAGCCAAAAGCAGAGGCTTTAACCCACTGAGCCACCCAGGTGCCCCTGGGTTATTCTTTTATATTCACTGATACTGGATGTAATTCTTGACATCATATTGGCAGTTGGACATTGAAGGTCATCTAATACCTTAACTTTATTTTTCCTTAATTTCTGTATTCCAGGGATGCCTGGGTGGCTTGCTCAGTTGGTTAAGCGGCTGCCTTTGGCTAGGATCAGGATACTAGGGTCCTGGGATTGAGTCCCTCATTAGGCTCCTTGCTCAGTGGGGAGCCTACTTCTCCCTCTACCTGCCCCTCCCCCAGTGTGTGTGTGTGTGTGCATGTGCACATGCTCTCTCTTTCTCCCTCTGATGAATGGATAAAATTTTGAAAAAAATTTTCTGTATTCCAGTCTACATTCCTTGACTTGCCTACTCATATGGTTTAAAAAATGGTTCTGTTTCTGACCAAATTCTCAAAAATATTTATAGGTGTATCTTTCTCATTTCTTTAGTTTTCTGATCTATTCTTAATCTCTATATGTAACATCTTTTTGGCTTTATTCCTCCCCCCGCCCCACTCATACCATTACTGTTTTTTACCCTTACTCTTTTGAAATAGTCATTCTATCAGTCCCTTACCCCATATGAATTAAAATATTTGCTAATTGTATAAGTTAGTAGAGTGGTATTTTATATATCTGGTTTGGTCCTTAACATAGCTTGCCAGGATTTTAGATTTTTTTCTGTTCCTCACATTTGCTATTGTTTTACTCCTATCTTAAGCCCTCTACTGCCCTCTGCTTTTCTCGCTTAGTGCTGCCTTTTCTTTTCTAGAACAGTGTTAAAGTGTTTCTTCATGGTTCTTTGAGATGATAGGTGGTCCTGGCAAAAGAGGCTTCTTTAGTCAAATAAATCTGGGATATGTTGTAAATTATCTCTCGGAGATTTGCAGTGCTTATTAGCATATTGAAGAGTCTGAAAGTTTCTTCTGGAGAGAAACTCATTTTACTTTATTTATTAATTTATTTTAATTTAAAGATTTTTATTTATTCATTAGAGAGAGAGAGTGAGAGAGAGTGCACACAAGCAGGGGGAGAGGCAGAGGCAGAGGGAGAGGGAGAGAGAGAAGACGACTTTCTGCTGAGCTGGGAGCTGGACGTGGGGCTTGATCCCAGGACCTAGAGATCATGACCTGAGCTAAGGCAGACACTTAAAACATCTGAGCCACATAGGCGCCCCTCATTTAACTTTAGCACAGACGTTCCCCCTTCCCAACTCTACTTAAATTGCTTTTTATAATGCCCTAAATAAGTTAGTGGTTTTTACTACTATTGATAATTACTATTCCTTACATTACTGACTTGTCTCATTTTCCTCTCCGCTCTCTTACTATCCTGAAATTATCTAAAACTGAAATTGTGTCACTCTTTTGCTTATAAATCTAGGCCTTTTTGCTTAAAGTATAAACTTGACTTGGTATGTAAATGTGTGCACCAGTTTACATTCTCAGTTCCTCTCCTGTGTTCACCATTGTGCATGCTATTTTATGATCCTAAAAAGGTTGTCAAATTTTATAAATACATTTTGTTTACTATATACAAATCTTATTAGGTCTTTCCCTTCTCACTCTCTCTTCTAAGTGGGAAATTTTTAGCCTAACAATTATTTCCACGATAAAGTCTTTTCCAAGGCTCTTCCCACAGGGTTTCCATAACATGTGTCACATAATATACTGTCATTATTTGTTTATATAATGGTCTCCCCTTTTACACATGACCCATTATTTATCATTATATCTTCAGTTTTTAACCTAGCACTTTATATGTGAATGTTGACAAATAATCTTTGTTAAAATGAATTCCAGGTGTATATTTATTTACTGAACAAATGCAGGCCCAGCTACATAATTTGCAGGATGAAGTACAAAATGAAGATACAAGGACCTTGCTCAAAAAGTAGGGAAAAAGTGCCATTAAAGTTACTAAAATATAAAGCTTTTTCCTTTCTTCTGTGATCTTTTTCTCAACATTATGGTGATCTACATTTACTTTTATTATTTTATGAGCAGGGAGCCCGATGCAGGGCTCCATCCCAGGACCCTGGGATCATGACCCAAGCCGAAGGCAGATGCCCAATGACTGAGCCACCCAGGCTTTTATTATTTTAATTTATTTTTAATTTACTTTTAAATGTCATTCTAAATATAGAAAAGTTATAAACATTTTACTTTTAAAAAAGATTTATTTGAGACCCATGTGCGCTTAAGAATGACAAAAAGAGCTTGTATGAATGGGAGTGCACGCTGGGAGAGGGAGAGGGAGAGGGGCAAACAGTCTCCCTGCTGAGCAGGGAGCCCTATGCAGCCCTTTATCAGAGGATCCTGGTATCATGACCTGAGCCCTGAACCCAAATCAGACACTTAACTGACTGAGCCACCCAGGCATCCCTAGAACAATTAAAAATTTTAAGTTCAGAATAAATTTTATTGTTCATCTTTATATTGTTCAATGTCACCTCTAAGTGCATATATAAGAGTGTATTAACTCTTACGTGGAATTGCTGGTATTTCATAGCTTGTACTTGTACACTGTATACTTGTATCTTTAATTTTATTTTTTACCAGGGAAAAACACTGCACAGTACTTACTGAGCTATTTTTATTTCACTTTTTTTTTTTTTTTTAAAGATTCTATTTATTTGACAGAGGGCATACAAGCAGGGGGAGTGATAGGGAGAGGGAAAGGGAGAAGCAGGCTTCTTGCTTAGCAGGATGCCTGATGTGGGCTTGGACTAAGCTGAAGGCAGAC
Source organism: Lontra canadensis (assembly GCF_010015895.1). NCBI lineage: Eukaryota > Metazoa > Chordata > Mammalia > Carnivora > Mustelidae > Lontra > Lontra canadensis. The sequence continues at coordinate 1,506,069 of NW_022631142.1, read as the reverse complement.
ACTTAACCAACTGAGCCACCAAAGCACCCTTATTTTACTTTTATTATTATTTTTTAAGATTTTACTCATCTATTTGAGAGAGGAAGAGGTATGAGAAAGAGCAGGAGTGGGGAGGAGAGGGAGAAGCAGGGAGCCTGATGCAGGGCTCAATCCCAGGACCCCTGGGATCATGACCTGAGCCGAAGGCATCAGATGCTTAACTGTCTGAGCTACCCAGGTGCCCCCCATTTCATTTCTTATACTTGCACATTCCACCAGCACCCTCTACCTTCTTTTTTTAAGTTTTATTTAAGTAATTTCTACACTTAGTGTGGTGGGGCTTGAACTCATGAGCCTGAGATCAAGAATCCCATACTCTTCAATTGAGCCAGCCAGGCACCCAACGTGTTCTGCCTTTGACTTTGGCAGTACTGAAAGGAAAAGGAACTGTGGCTTGTTCTGTCTTTCCCTTTTCTTCTGTGTCATCAGTTTTAGCATACAGGATTAGTTAATACAGGGAAGTAACATGAAAAAGAAAAGATATAATAGGGTTTGTTTTGGTTTTTGGTTTTTTTTCGTCACATTTCGTAGAATACCATTGCCTTTCTTTTGTGTTTGAAGCAAGGTATGGTTAAGGTAAAAAATGTGACTTCTTGGTTTGCTTGGTTATAGACAACACGCTTACCTTATACTCACTTTGAGTCCTGCTGAACTACATATAGTGGCTCCACTGGAATTCTGTGCTCATGGGGCATCAAAGCTATATAAAAACGAGGTGGAAAGGAATGTCATACATGCATTTTGCATGTATTTCCTCTTCTCCCATCATACTACAAAACGCAGGGCCACCCGGGTGCCTCAGTCAGTTAGGCATCTGCCTTCAGCTAGAATTGTGATCTCAGGGTCCTGAGATGGAGTCCTGTTGTGAGCTCCCTGCTAGGTGGGGAATCGGTTTTTCCTCTCCCTCTGTTCCTCCCTGCAACTTGTGCTTGTGTGCGCTCTTTTTCTCAAACAAATAAATAGAATCTTAAAAAGAAAAATATTACAAAACACAAATTCATAGATAAGATTAAAAATTTCAAGTTGATGACAGCAGTTTTTTTTTTTTTTTTTTTAATGAAAAAGAGATCATAAGTAGGCCGAGAGGCAGGCAGAGAGGGGGGAGTGGGCTCCCTGCGGAGCATAGAGCCTGATGCGGGGCTCCATCCCAGGACCCTGAGATCATGACCCGTGCCAGAGGCAGAGGCCCAACCCACAGAGCCACCCAGGCGCCCCTCAAAGATTTTATTTTTATTTGGTTGAGAGAAAGCAAGATAGAACAGGAGCAGAGGAAGAGGCAGAGGGAGAGAGACAAGCAGGCTTCCTGCTGAGTAGGGAGCTGGATGTGGAACTTGATTCCAGGACCTTGTGATGATGACCTGAGCCCCGACTGAGCCACCCAGGTGTCTTGCATGAGGATTTCATACTGTCCATATCCATACCAACATTTGTTATTTTCTGCTTTTTTGATAATCCTAGTGTGTATGAAGTGGTGTTTTATTATAGTTTTGATTTACATTTTCCTGGTGACTAATGATGTTGAGCATCTTTTCATGTACTTATTGACCATTTATTAATCTTTGGAGTAATGTCTATTCAGGTCTCTTGCCCATTTGTTAAGTGGGTTTTTCTTTTTGTTGATAAGTTGTAGGAATCTATATATTCTGGATACTAGACCCTTATCAGATATATGATGTACAGTTTTTTTCTCCCATTTTGTTGGTTATTTTTTCACTTTTTGGGTAGTGTCCTTGCTGAACAGATGTTTTGATTTTTTTTGTTGAGATATAATTAACATATAGCATATTAGTTTCAGGTGTGCAACACAATGATTTGATATTTGTATATATTGTGAAATGATTACCACAATAAGTCTAGTTAACATCCATCACCATATAGGTACAAATTATTTTTTCTTGTGATGAGAACTTTCAAGATTTACTCTCTCAGCAACTTTCAAATGTACAATACAGTATTATTAGCTACAGTCACAATGCTGTACATTATATCCCCAGAACTCATTTTTTTAAATAATTGTAATCTTGTACCTTTTGACCACTTTGACCTATTTTGCCCACTTCTTTCTTCCCAGCCCCAGCCTCTGGCACTACCAATCTGTTCTATATATCTATGAGTTCATTTTGTTTTAGGGTTTACATATAAGTGAGATCATACAGTATTTTTCTCTATTTATCTGTCTCCCTTAGCATAATACCCTCAGGGTCCGTCCAAGTTTTCATAAATGGTAAGGTTTTCTGCTTTTTTTTTATGGCTGAATAATACTGCATTGTATATACACACCACATTTTTTTAATCCTTTCATGGACACAGGTTGCTTCCATATCTTGGCTGTTGTAAATGACACTACAGTTAACATGGGGGTGCAGATATCTTTTTGAGATATCTTTTCTTTTTTTTTAAAGATTTTATTTATTTATTTGACAGAGATTACAAGTAGGGAGAGAGGCAGGCAGAGAGAGAGAAGGGGAAGCAGGCTCCCTGCCGAGCAGAGGGCCTGATGGGGGGCTCCATCCTAGGACCCTGGGATCATGACCTGAGCTTCAGTCAGAGGCTTTAACCCACTGAGCCACCCAGGCGCCCCCATATCTTGTTGTTTCCTTTGACTAAATGCCCAGAATGAGAATCGCTGGATTATTTCATAGTTCTTTTTAATTTTTTAAGTACCTTTACACTGTTTTACACTATGGCTGTACCGGTTTAACATTACCACCATTAGTGCACAGGGATTTTTTTTCCTCCACATCCTTGCTGGTACTTGTTATGTTTTTTTGATAATAGCCATTCTGACAGGTGTGAGTTGATAACTCATTGTAGTTTGAATTTACATTTTCCTGATGTTTAGTGTTGTTGAACATCTTTTCATGTCCTGTTGGTGGTTTGTATGTCTTCTTTGGAAAATGTCTGTTCACATCCTCTGCCCATTTTAAAATCTGATTGTTTGTGTTTTGTTAACCTCTTGAGTTCTATGAGTTCTTTATATATTTTGGGTATTAACCCTTTGTCAGATAATGTGATTTGCATTTATTTTCTCCTACTTTGTAGATAGCGTTTTTATTTGGCTATGCAGAGACTTTTTAGTTTTTTTAAAGATTTATCTATCTATTTTATTTATCTATTTACTTATTTAAAGATTTTATTTATTTATTTGACAGACAGAGATCACAAGTAGGCAGAGAGGCAGGCAGAGGGAGAGGAGGAAGCAGGCTCCCCACTGAGCAGAGAGCCCGACGGGTGGCTGGATCTGAGGACCCTGGGATCATGACCTGAGCCAAAGGCAGAAGCTTAACCCACTGAGCCACCCAGGTGCCCCTATCTATTTATTTTAGAGAGAGTTCACACGTGGGTGGATAGGGGAGGGGGGAGAGAATTTCAAGCAGACTCCCTCCCTGCTGAGTTGCTGAGTATAGAGCCCAACCCAGGGTTCAGTCTCACAACTCCTGAGATCATGACCTCAGCTGCACCTAACTGACTGAGCAACCTAGGTGTACAGAAGCTTTTTATTTTATTTTTATTTTATTTTATTTTTTAAAAGATTTTATCTTTTTAAGAGAGGGGTGCCCCTCTTGTCTATTTTTAATATTATACTTAAGAAGCTGTTGCCAGATCTAAGGTTGTGAAGACTTACCAGTTTTTATAGTATGTGTGTGTCTGTGTGTGTGTGTAAGTTAAAATACAAGGTAGGGTGTCTGGCTGGCTCAGTTGGTAGAGCATATGACTCTTGATCTGGTGGTTGTGAGTTTCAGCCCCACACTGGGTGTAGAGATTACTTAAAATAAAAACAAACAAAAAACAAGGTGTAGTTTTTAATGTAATTTTAAAATTTACATCTTTGGAACCTTTAAAAAAAGATTTATTTATTTATTTAATTTTAGAGTGAGAGTGAGAAAAAATGAACTTTTTAAAAAGATTTATTTATTTGTCTGTCTGTTTTAGAGTGAGAGTGAGAAAGAGTGCATGAGAGAGAGCATGAGGAGGGGGAGGGACAGAGCCAGAGGGAGAGGGACCGAGCCTCGTGTGGGCCAAATCCCATGACCCCAGCCAGAACCAAGAGTTGGGCACTTAACTAACTGAGCCACCCAGGTGCCCCTTTTGTTTGTTTTTATGCTTCTACTGTTTTTTTTTTTCTTTTCTTTCTTCTTTTTTTTCCTGTTTGAAGGATTTAATTTATTTGAGAGAGAGTGTGTGGATGAGAGAGAGTAGGAGCAGGGGAAGGGGAGAGGGGAGAGGGAGAAGCAGACTCCCATTCTGAGTGGGGAATCTGACTTGGGGCTTGATCCTAGTATGCTGGGATCATGATCTGAGCTAAAGGCAGATGCTTAACGGACTGAGCCACCCAGGTGCCCCTATTTCTTTTCTTTTAAAATATTTATTTGAGAGAGAGAGTTTGGGGGAAGGAGGGGTAGAGGAAAGGGAGAGAGAGAGTCTTAAGTAGACTTCATGCTGAGCACAGAGGCAATGAGGGAGGGGGCTCTATCTCAGGATCATGAGAGCATAACCTCAGTGAAAACCAAGAGTGGGATGTTTAACCTACTGTGCCACTCAGGTGCCCCCATTGTTTACTTCTGAACATTTAAGTGTGTGTGTATATATATATATGTTTTCTTCTTCTTTTTTTTAACGTTTTATTTCTAAGTAATCTCTACACTCAATGTGGGGCTCGAACCCAGAACCCTGAGATCAAGAGGCACAGACTTGACTGAGCCAGTCAAGTGGCCATTTTCTTCTTTCTTATGCAGAATTACTACATATTCCTATATGTATTATTTTTTTTATTTTACAGTAAGTAGGTCCTCACTATCACTCCACAGAATAGAGACTTCCTCATTCTGTTTTATGGTTGTGTAGTAATATATTTTATGTTCTATGCTAGTTTTCCCTACCAGTGTGGTATTGATGGTCATTTGAGTTTTTTGCCCAGTCTTTCAATTTACAATTAGTGCCTTTTTAAAAAAGATTTTATTTATTTATTAGAGAGAGAAAGAGAAGAGAGGGAGGGCACAAGCAGGGGCGAGGAGCAAAGAGAGAGGTAGAACTGGATTTCCTGCTGAGCAAGGAGCCTGATGCTGGATCCCAGGACCCTGAGATCATGACCTGAACTAAAGGCAGACACTTAACTCACTGAGCCATGAGCCACCCAGGCACCCTCACTTAGTGCCTTAATAAATTACACAATATACTAATTATAATTATAAGTCTTATAGTTATTATAAGTTATAATAAGTCTGATGTGATCTATTTTGAGTAAATATTTGTAACTGGTGTAAGGTCAGGGTCCAACTTCATTGCTTTGAATGTAGATATCTGTTTTTTTCTAGCACATTTGTTGAAAAAACTGTCCTTTCCCTGTTGAATACTCTTAGCATCATTGTCAGATCAGTTGACCCCGTAAGTGAGGGTTTATTTCTGGACTTTGTTGTATTCTACTAATCTATGTCTTTTCTATGCCGGTATGGTACTGTTTGATTACTGTAGTGTTGTAGTAAGTTTTGAAATCAGGAACTATGAGTCCTCCAACTTTTTTTCTTCCTTTCCTAGAGTGTTTTGGCTCTTCAGAGTTTCTTGAAATTCCATATGAATTTTAGGATGAGTTTTTCTATTTCTGCAAAAAATGCCATTGGGATTTTGGTAATGATTACACTAAATCTGTAGATCACTTTGCGTAGTATTGGCATTTTAACAATATTGTTAATAATATAAGTTATTGGTGATAAGTAAAGGAAATGAATGGGTAAGTAAATAGTGGGCTACACATCATGAATTCTGCCCAGTCTCCAGCTTTTGGCAACTCTGGGGAAAAAAGCCTAATCCATTCTTGGGATTTTTGAGCTTAATAACAATAAGCAAGGAGTGGAGTGCTTAATCCTTTTAAGTGAAGGTGGAACATTGTGAGAGATGTGTCTTCCAGTTTTCCACTCCTTGGGGCTCTAAGTCACAGGAACTTAAATACTTCCTGATTTCCAGCCTCACAGTGTAGAACGCAAGGAAGAGGTAGACAGGGAAAATAGATCGGAAGGAATCCATGAACTTGAGATATTGTACCATTTGTTTAAGTCTAATCTTTTTCAGTATTGTTTTGTAGTTTGGTGTGTGGAATTTTTTTTGCTTCCTTAGTTCAGTGTATTCTTAATTATTCTTTTTGATGCTAAAGTAAATGGAATTATGGGACACCTGGGTGGCTCAGTGGGTTAAAGCCTCTCCCTTCGGATCAGGTCATGATCCCAGGGTCCTGGGGTTGAGCCCCGCATTGGGCTCTCTGCTCTGCGGGGAGCCTGCTTCCTCTTCTCTCTCTGCCTGCCTCTTTGCCTACTTGTGGTCTCTGTCTGTCAAATAAATAAATAAAATCTTAAAAAAAAATAAATAAAGTAAATGGAATTATTTTCTTAACTTCATAGACCTGTGTTAATTTCGTAGATCATTGTGTTGATTCTGTATTCTGCAATTTGCTGACTTAGTTTTTTACTACTGTTTTGGTGCATTTGTGTGTGTTTGTGTGTGTGTGTGTGTGTGCATGCATACTTTTAAGGGTTTTCTTACATATAAGATCATGTCATCTGCAAAAGATAATTTTATTTCTTCCATTTCCATTTGGTTGCCTTTTTTTTCTTTTACTTGCCTAATTGCTGTAGCTGTAACTTCCAATAGATCTATGTCAAATAGAAGTGGAAAAAGCAGACATCCTTGTCTTATTCCTGATTGTAGAGGAACAGTTTCAGTCTTTAACTATTGGGTGGATGTTAGCTGTGTCTTTGTTTTGTATGATGGCTTTTATCATGATGAGGAAGTTCCTTGCTATTACAAGTTTATTGAAAAATTTTTTTTTCCCCCAAGAAAGGCTGCTGGATTTTTTTCAAATGCTTTTTGTTGCATCAGTTAAGCTGATTATGTTTTCCTTTTCCTTCAGTCTGTTAATACGGTGTGTTACATTGATTTTTGTTTGTTGAACCGCTCTTGCATTCTAGAGATAAATCTCACTTGGTTGTGCTGTATAACTCTTTTAATATGCCGCTCATGTTACTGAATTTCTTTTCCTTTAGTGCCAGTGGTTCTTGGTCATGCTGCTTTGAAGAATGAAGAGGTAGACCAGACAAAGAGTGGTGGGCAGCAAAGCAAACATTATTGAGTAATAGTACAAAGCTCCTGAAGAGGAGGGGACCCCGGAGGGTTGCCACCAGTCTCCAAGTCTAGTGGTCTTCATGGGCTTGTTGGCGGGCTCTTTTAATCTGATTAACCTTCTGTGCATCTGTCACCCTATCAGGTTTTTATCATATAACTATTAGGTGGGTAAGGGTAGAGGCTCCTTTTAGGGTGGTATTTAAAGGTGGTGTCCTGTTAGGGTGGAGTTCCCTTGTTCCTGCCTGCCTTCTTCCAACTATCTTTCATTACTTGGTTTGCTGGTATTTTGTTGATGATTGTTTGAATATATGTTCATATATTAGCGTAATGCTGGCCTCAGAGAATGAGTTAGGAAGTGCCCTCCCCTTTTAATTTTTTGGGAAGAGTTTGAGAAGGATTGGTGTTAATTCTTTACATATTTAATAGACTTCACCAGTATAGTCTTTTGGTTTCTGGGCTTTTTGTTGTTGTTGGTAGGTTTTTGATTACTGATTTAATCTATTTCTTTGTTGTAAGTGTATTTGGATTTTTTATTTGTTCTTGACTCTGTTTTGATAGCTTGTATGTACAATTTGACCATTCTATCTAGGTTATTCAATTTGTTGGTAAACAGTTGTTTATTGTATTCTTTTATAATCCTTATTTTTTAATTAAAAAATTTTAAAAAATGATTTTATTTATTTGAGAGAAAGAGCATGAGCAGGCAAAGGGACAGAGAGAGAGGAAAGAGCAGAGTCCATGCTGAGCAGGGGGCCTGATGTGGGGGTTGATCCCAGGACCGTGGGATCATGACCTAAGCCTGAGGCAGATGCTTAACTGACTTAGCTACCCAGGCACCCTATAATCCTTATTTTTAAAAATTATGTGAAATAAACCTCTTATATCCATTTTTAGAAAATGTGGTTATAATGTACATTGTTTTCATTTGTCTCAAGGTATTTTCTAATTTCCCTTGTGATTTCTTCTTTGACCCATTGGTTGATTTGAGTGCATTGTTTAAGTTTTCCATATTTGTGAAATTTCCAGTTTTTGTATTGATTTGATATCTAATTTCATTCTGTTGTGGTAAGAAAAGATACTTTATATGATTTCAGTCTTTTTAAGTTTGTTAAGACTTGTCTTATGGCCTTGCAGAATGGTCTGTTCTGGAGAATGTTCCACATGCAGTAGAGAAGAATGTGTTCTGTTGATGCTGGGTAGAGGCTTCTGAGTATGTTAGGTCTAATCGGTTTAAGATTGTTGAAATCTTCTATTTTCTTACTGATTTTTTGTCTGGTTTCTCTGTTATTGAAAGTAGGATATTGAAGTTCCCTATTATTATTTTTTTTAAGATTTTATTTATTTATTTGAGAGAGGGGGAGAAGCAGAGGCAGAGGGAGAAGTAGGCTCCCCACTGACTGAGCAGAGAGCCCAATGTGGGGCTTGATCCCAGGACCCTGAAATCATGACGTGAGCTGAAGGCAGATGCTTAACTAACTAAGCCACCCAGGCATCCCTGGATTGAACTTCTTTTCAGTATATAATGTTCTCTTTGTTTCTTGTAATCTCTTTTGTCTTAAAATGTATTTTATCTAATAATTATATGACCACCCAACTCTCTATATAGTACTATTTGCATGGAATACCTTTTTCCACCCTTGTACCTTTTTTTTTTTTTTTCCCCCTTTTGCCAGGGACGGAGAAGGGGAAAGGGAGGGGAAGAGAATCTTAAGCAGGCTCCATGTCCAGTATGGAGCCTATGCCAGGCTTGATCTCGAGACCCTGAGATTATGACCTGGGCCAAAGTCAAAAGTCAAGGATTCAACTGCCTGAGCTGCCTGGGGACCCTTGATTTGCATGTTTCTGATGGGAAAGCATCTGTTAAATCTTACTGTGAATACTTAGTACACGAGAAGTTGCTTCTGTCTTGCTGATTTCAAAATTCTCTCTGGTTTTCAAAGTTGAATAATAAGTTGATAAAAATCTTGGTGTTGATTTCTTTAAGTTTATTCTGCTTGGAGTTCATTGAACTTTTTGGATGTGTATAATTGTATGTTTCATCTGATTAGGTAAGTTTTCAGCTCTTATTTCTTCAAATATTTTTCTGTCTCCATTTTTCTCTTTAACTCTTTCCTATGTGTATGTTAGTGTGCTTGATAGAGAAGAAAACAAATAAGAAACTCAGGAAACTACAAGAAGCAGAAAAGAATTTAAGCAAAACTATTAGTGTTCAGATATAAGAGATGATAGTCATGAGACAAGAACAAGAGTGCTGTAGGAAGTAATAATCAGAGAGTTAAAGTGTTTTTAGAAATGAAAATATAGTATACCTCCTGTGCTTCTCTCCTCCAAATGTAGAAGAGTTGGAAGATAAAGGTGAGAAAATCACTCAGGAAAGAAAATAAAGGTGGAAAATGGATAAAAGAGGTAAGATAACTGGAGAATCAATGTAGGAGGCATAAGGTCCAATGATTAGGAACTAAAGAAAAAGAGAAAATGAAAGGGAAGAAATGATAGAAGACATAATACAAGAAAAAATTTTCAGGAGTGGGGGGACTTGAGGTAGAGATTAAAAGAGCCAACTGAATACCAAGAAAAATGAAGAAATATCTGCTCCAGGGCTTATCACTTAGAAATTACAGAACACTGAGGGAAGCCTGGTGGTTCAGTTGCTTAAGTGTATAACTCTCAGTTTCAGCTCAGCTCATGATCTTAGGGTCATGAGATCAAGCCCTGCATCTGGCTCTGTGGTCAGTGGGGAGTGTGCTTGAGATTCTCTCCTCTCTCTGCTCTCCCCCGCTCACATGCATGGTCTCTCTCTCTCATATAAATAAATGAATCTTTTAAAAAAGAAAAAGAAATTACAGAACACTAAAAACAAAATAAAATGCTGAGACAAAGAGAATATCCTAAAAATTCCTATAAGGAAGAAAGCAATTCAGTAAAAAAGTTGGAAAATAAGTATGGGATGATTTTCTCAGTACTAACACTACAAACTAGAAATCGTTGAAACAGTACTTGTTGCATTTTGAGTGTATGATTTCTAACCTAGAAGTTTAAACCTAATTAAACAAAATAAGAAGAAAAAAAGACGTTTAAAACATACAAAGTCTTATAAAATTTACTTCCTATTGGGACATAAGGGACCCAATAATTAACACTGTTTCCCTTCCTGAATCCTGAACAAACTGGGAAAGACAAAACAAGCATATGGAGATCAGATTACTGTTTTTGTTTTAAAGATTTTATATTTATTTGAGAGAGAGCATAAGCTGGAGAAGAGGGAGAGGGAGAAACAGACTCCCTGCTGATCAGGGAGCCTGATGCGGTGCTTGATCCCAGAACTCTGGGATCATGACCCTAGCCAAAGGTAGATGCTTAAACCACTGAGCCACCCAGGCACCCCCAGATTATTTAATTATGGATAAAATTCACTTTGGGGAGTGGATTTTTTATTTTCAAGTTGTTTGCTAATACTCAGTGTCAGAATTAGACTTACTCAGACACAGGCACAACTTTAGGCTCCATGTGGGGCTTACACCTGTAAATGTTAGAGTATGAATGAGAAAGTGGACTTCTCTTCTCTGTGAACAGCTAGTGAAGAGGAATGAGAGAGAGATACTATGTTTTACCTAATCATTTTCACAAACTCACAGATGAAAGATGTTAGGATGAAAGATGTTACTTCATGTCTTCTGGAAAAGAATGGATGAGGGAAGTGGAAAGAAGTCCAGAGTGTTATGATAATGTATGCCTGTCTATGTAGAATGAAATGCAGAAATTGGGCATAATTTGTTTTCACTGCCTTTCATATTTCCTTTCTTATCTACTGGAGGGTGTGCTCCACCAAAAAAAGAGGGAGTAAACTGTGGAAGAAGAATATAGAAGTCAGTTTGAGGGTGGATGAGAATTGGTAGGATGATAGCGAAAGGAAGTTGCAGGCTGACAGTTGTGGTAAAAGACTAGTAGTAACCAGCAAGTGCTAGACAAGGGATGTTCAAGGAGAAAACGGCAGTAAAAATAAACACATGGGGCGCCTGGGTGGCTCAGTGGGTTAAAGCCTCTGCCTTCGGCTCAGGTCATGGTCCCAGGGTCCTGGGATCGAGCCCCACACTGGGCTCTCTGCTCTGCGGGGAGCCTGCTTTCTCCTCTCTCTCTGCCTGCCTCTCTGCCTACTTGTGGTCTCTCTCTGTCAAATAAATAAATAAAATCTTAAAAAAAATATATAGCTTCCGTGATGTGTGTTTGATCATATTGACAGGAGATTTATGGTTCTGTCAATGAATTATTGATAGATATGTAAAAAAATCTTAAGAAAAATGAGGCAATGGTTAATTCCAGATAAAACTGTAAAGTATACCAAAGAGAAATATGATTATAAATATGTATATTAGTTAAGTCAAAATGGCTGGGCTACCATGACAAAGAAATCCATTAATACAGTGCCTTAAAAAATAGTTTTATTTTTTTCTCATATAACAAATGCTAGATGAGTGATCACCTGATCCAGATGAGTAGTTCTGTGTTGTCACTCAGGGGCCCAAGTTCCACTGATGATGTTGTCCAGCCAAAAGTATGGCCAAGGGTTAGCAGCATTGACTTTATTTGGGCTTATTAGATATGCAGAATGTCAGTCCTCCAAATTGGAATCAGAATCTGCATTTTGGAACTAGCTGATTCTAGTTCTTACAGAAATTCAAAACTCTGTGGTTTGGATTAAAACATAATTGTTGGCTATATGACTGAAGATGGATGATTGAGAATTTTACCCAGTGATAGGAGGAGAGCATGGAGGAGGTAATAACTTGATCTTAAGGACACACCTAACTGTAAGGAAGGTTGGAAAATACATTCTAGCTATGTGCGTGGGAAAAGGAGAAAATAAATTTTGAGGGGCATTTAGAAAGTTTTATAGTATAATATTTGGCTCAGCCATGAATAATACTGTTATATCTTATTAAAATCATCTTCAGGGGATGTGGGTGGGATAGGAACATATGTGTGTGTATAATTCTGTTTGTCTCTAGGGGGAATGTTTGAGACAGCTAAATTCTTTCATAGTAGGAAGTCTGTAGATACTATCTAAAGTGAAAACAAATTAAGATCAGTATCAGTTTAAGCATGTAATTTAGAAGTACAGAGATAAACTTCAGAAGAAACTGCTAAAAGAGTTGAAAGCAGTTGCTTCTGAGGAGGAAGGTGGGTAGTTGGTGGACAAATACTGTTTTGTCTTATAGTACTGTTGACTTTTTGAACTCTGTATATGTATTTGTTTTATGAAAAGTAAATTGGAAAAAAAAAGTTCCTATAGTACAAATAGGAAATAAACACATAAAAGGTGTTAAGTACTGGGTGCCTGGGTGGCTAAGTTGGTTAAGCATCTGACTCCTAATTTCAGCCCAGGTCATCATCTCAGGGTCATGAGATCAAGCCCCAAATGGGGCTCCTCACTCAGCACTGGGTCTGCTTCTGCTTCCATCTGCACATTCTCTCTCTAAAATAAATAAACAAACAAATAATTAAAACCTTATAAAAAAAAGTATTAAGTATTGAATGCTATGAGAAGGGTAAGACTAAAGTTCATAGAGACATATTTCTCTGAGCCCAGCTTAGGGGGTAGGAGCCTCCAGGATAGATTAGGGAAGGCTACCTGGAAGAGAGATATTTTTCTATTTACATTGTGAATAATATAAGCCATGATGCAATTAAATGTTTTGGATTTGTTTTTAAAGTGAACAATTAATTAATTAAATTGCAATTAACATAATTTAAATGTTCATTAATCCATTTAATAGGTTCATTGAGTGCCTACTTTAAACTGGGCACTGTGGTAGGTAAACAATGGTAAACAAAATCAGAAATGATTTCTCTCTTAAGGTAGATACTTAACTGAGCCACGCAGGTGGCTAATTTATTTTTTTTTTAAGATTTTAAGATTTTTTTTTTTTAAGATTTAATTTATTTATTTGACAGAGAGAGAGATCACAAGTAGGCAGAGAGGCAGGCAGAGCGAGGGGGATGCAGGCTCCCTGCAGAGCCTGATGGGGGGGCTCCATCCAGGGACCCTGAGACCATGACCCGAGCTGAACAAAGGCAGAGGCTTAACCCGCTGAGCCACCCAGGCGCCCTCCTAATTTTTTTTTTAGCAGGACAAACTTTTGATGGCTTTCTGTAATCATGCCTTAGAATAGTTTCTCTGTCTTGTGGAAGGGTTACTTGAGAAGTAATTATTGCTATGATTAGTTTTTGTTATTATGCAGCAGTTATTTCTGATAAACTTTCTTACCTAGTGTATCCATACAACTCTTTTAAGTCTCAGGCTCCAGAATTTGTAGCCCAGTCTGTCAACTGAGTGATAGATAATTAAAGAAGAGTGTCAGAAACTTCTTGTGAAACAATTCCAGAGGCCCCTGGGTGGCTCAGTCTGTTAAGCATCTGTCTTTTGCCTTTGGCTCAGGTCATGATCCCAGGGTCCTGGAATGGAAGCTTGAGTGGGACTCCCTGCTCAGTGGGGAACATACTTCTCCCTCTCCTTCTCCCTCTGACTCCACCCCACCCCCCACTTGTGCTTGCTTGCTTTCTCTCTCAAATAAATAAAATCTGGGGGGAAAAAAAAAAGAAAATTCCAGTTGCTGCTAAAGGCTTCAGATTTTATCAGCAAAAGAAAGATGTGAAGCCATCTGTCTGGAGTGGATATTCTTTTAATTGCTAGTGATTTTGAATGTCTACTAAGTACCTAGCGTTGTGGTAGTAAGGCAGGCAGAAGAGGAAGTGCTGTATATTTGCACGAGGAACAAAAAACAGGGAACAGAGTGTTATACCTGACAGAAAGTTTGTAGCAATTGAGCAAACTTCTGATAGTTCTGTGATTTCTTGTGATCACAAGTGTTCTCCTGCCAGTGCTTTGCTTAACTGCAATTTAAATGCACACAAAGACCCCCAGTTAGCCTGAAATCAGACTCTATCTGCACGTAGTAGCTAATGTAGAGCATTGCATAATATTATGCAGAATTCCTAGAAATCCCCACCTGTTCCCTAGAATCCCACATGAGTATTTCATGCCCAAATTATAACCACCCATAAAAATCAGAGCCTCATATCTATCTAGTGCTACTTAGATCCTCTTTCTTTTTTTTTTTTTTTTAAAGATTTTATTTATTGATTTGACAGAGATCACAAGTAGAGAGGCAGGCAGAGAGAGAGAGAGAGAGAGGGAAGCAGGCTCCCTGCTGAGCAGAGAGCCCGATGCGGGACTTGATCCCAGGACCCTGAGATCATGACCCGAGCCGAAGGCAGCGGCCCAACCCACTGAGCCACCCAGGCGCCCTTAGATCCTCTTTCTGAGTGTGCCCTCACTCCTCCTTCCTTGGAGTGTAAACTTGGACTTTGCAGTAAAGCTTCCTCTGTTATACTTCATTCTGACTTGTCCTTGAATTCTTTCTCACTGCAAAGTCAAGAACCTGCCTCTGGTTTTTGGGTGAGGTCCAGGGCCTGAGAACTCCCTAAGTCTGTAGTAGTCAGTAGGCATTGTAAGGATTCAAGGAAGGAAGACATGAACTAGAAGTAGGAAGTGGACTGATGTCTTAATGATATAAAAATGAAATGGAATATATGCTAAATACTGTTGTTTTGGGGATGCCTGGGTGGCACTCAGTTAAGAGATTGCCTTTGTTGGCTCTGGTCGTGTTCCTGGGTCCTGGAATCAAGTCCTGCATTGGGCTACTTGCTCACTGGGGAGCCTGCTTCTCCCTCTGCCTGTTCTACCTGCTCTGCCTGCCAATCCCCCTGCTTGGGCACGTTCCCTCTCTCTCTCTCTCTCTCTAACAAATAAATAAATAAAATCTTGAAAAAACTGTTGTTTTCAGTATTCAAACAACTCTTTAAAGAAATTTGTTAAAAATTCTTTTGTGTTTTCTTGATAATAATTGCTTATATAAGGTTAGAATCTCATTTAGTACTCATTTGCTGCATTCTAAAAATGTAACCAGGAACTAGAACATAGGTCCAGCATTTTTATTTGGCTCCACAAGTTTTGCTATGAGTACACTGGGAAGCAGTGAACATTACTCAAAACCTTATCTCCTTAGAACTTTATTTCTAGAAATTACAACTTTTTTGGGAAAAATTTGTACTGTTCTTAGAAATAGCAATTTTGCTATATAAAATTACCACACTTTTTTTTTTTTTTTTTTAAGTGGCCTCCATGCCCAATGTGGGGCTTGAACTTATGACCCTGAGCTCAAGAGTCACATGCTCTCTACAGACTGAGCCAGCTAGGTGTCCCACCACACTTTTTTTTTTTGGTGGAATTAAAAAAAAAAATATATATATATATATATTTTTTTTTAAAGATTTTATTTATTTATTTCACAGAGAGAGATCACAAGTAGGCAGAGAGAGAGAGAGAGGAGGAAGCAGTTTCTCCGCTGAGCAGAGAACCCGATGCGGGACTCGATCCCAGGACCCTGAGATCATGACCTGAGCCAAAGGCAGAGGCTTAACCCACTGAGCCACCCAGGTGCCCCAAAAATATATATTTTTATTTTTTTTATCAGAGAGTAAAAGCAGGGGGAGTGGTAGGGGAGGGAGAAGCAGACTCCTGGGCAGAGAGCCTGGGCAGAGAGCCTGAGGTGGAGCTTAATCCAGGACCCTGTGATCATGATCTGAGCCAAAGGCAGATGCTTAACCAGCTGAGCCACCCAGATGTCCCATGGGATCCATTTTTATTTTTAAAATTAGGAATTTTCAGCAGTTTCTACAAGAGTTTAGATATAGGCATATATTTGGCAACTGTTTTGACAGTTATGTGAAACACCTTAGAGTATTGAAAGCAGTGTATAAATCAAATGAATTAAAATATCCAAAACTAGGAGCAAAAACATTCTAACTGGTAAGCTTTTTAGTGCTAAGCTCTAAGTGGTAGAGCTTTTTACTAGAAAATAACATTAGTGGTAAAAAATATAAATGGTGAAAATATAGGATGGTTTTGGCTTAATTTTGTTTCTGTTTTGGCTTAAATTTTTAATTATAGTTAAAAATTATAAAATAATTTAGAAATAAGAACCTAATCAGTTTTTTTTTAATAAAGTCTTTTTTTTCCCCCCAAGATTTTATTTATTTATTTCACAGAGGGAGAGAGACAGCAAGAGAGGGAATACAAGCAGGGGGAGTGGGAGAGGGGAGAAGCAGGCTTCCTGCCAAGTAGGGAGTCCAATGTGGGGCTCGATCTCAGGACCCTGGGATCATGACCTGAGCTGAAGGCAGACACTTAACAACTGAGCCACCCAGGTGACCCTAGTTTTTTTTTTTTTTTTTTAATAAAAGAGAATATCAGTCTGACTGAATAATCCCTATACCCCATGTGAGACCCTGAGATCAAGAGTTGCATGCTGAGCCAACTAGGTGCCCCTAGATTGGAATGTGTTTTCTTGTTCCATTTTCTTTTATATTAATCGTGGTACATCAATTGCAAGTTTTATTTCCCTTTTAGTTGAAATTCTTACTAAGTAATGTAGAATAAATCTAAAATTCTCTGTTTTGATGTCATATTGACATAATTACATTAGAACCTACTTTATGACTATTTGGCTGTTATTTACGAATAATTGGGTTTTAACTCCTTATATGGTTAATGGAGTTTTTAAAGTTTTTACAATTTCTCTAGTTTTGAGAACAAATTTGGAAGTTTTTGAAAGTCTCACCAATTTTTTTAAAATGCCTCTTGCATTTTAAATAACACATTTTTTTTTTAACTCTATAGTTTGTTTGCCTACTCTGGACTTGAAGCAATCCAGCTATTGGAAATCTGCCATTTTACAGTATCACAATTGGAAGGAAGCAGGTTTTCAAATAATGGAAGACTTTAAGACCTCTAAAAATGAAAATCATGAACCAAAGAAGAATGCTTGGGCTCTTTCTGAAGAAAGCAAAGCAGTTAAAGTTATATCTAATCAAACTTTGAAAGCTAGAAATGATAAATCCATAAAAGAAATTGGAACCAGCTCTCCAAATAAGAACAGTAGTAAAAAAAATAAGCAAAATGATATTTGTATAGAAAAAACAGAAGTTAAATCATGTAAAGTAAATGCTGCCAACATAGCAAGCCCTAAAGATTTGGGATTAGTCCTTCGAGATCAAAGTCATTGCAAAACAAAAAAATCACCTAATTCACCGGTGAAAGTAGAAAAGGTACCTGTTTCACAAGCAAAAGCAGAAAAATCACCAAAGTCCCCTAATTCACCAGTGAAAACAGAAAAGACACCCAGCTCACAGGTGACAGCAACAGAAAAGGCACTTAATTCACAGAGGAAAATGGAAAAAGTACCCAGTTCTCAGATGAAATTGGAAAAGGTCCCTGGTTCACCAGCAGAACCAGAGAAGGCGCCCAGTTTACTGTTGAAGGAAAATATGCGACGTACAGAATTACAGCAGATTGGAAAAAAAATTCCAAGCTCTCTTACTTCTCTGGACAAAGTGAATATTGATGTGGACAGAGGAAAATCTGCTTTGGAAAACTCACCAGGATCTCAGAAGCAACAAGCATGTACAGATAATACTGGTGATTCTGATGATAGTGCTTCAGGAATTGAAGACATATCGGATGATTTGAGTAAGTACAAATTAGAGTATCCATAGGTCACATTTTTGGAGAGATTTTCCTGTATTAATGTTCTTTAGATTATCCTTAATTTTCAAAAAACACATTAATAATAAGGCTTTTTAAGCTAAAAAAGAACCTTTACATTTATTACAATAAGTAAAAAGCCTGTGTAAATAGAAATTAGTGGCTTCTGTAATTGGTATGTACATGTGTATGTACACACATACACACTTTTTAAGTGGTCCTGGTAATATGTGGCTCATTCATTCAACGAACCTGTATGTATTGAGTTCCTTTTATATGCCAAATATATGTTTGTAGTGGAAAAACAAAAAAATACAGCACCAAATCTCAAGGATGCTTCTAGTTAGATGGGGGTGATACACATAAATAAAATGGTAATAGTTCAGTGCAAAAAACTTAAGGTGAGAGAGTGCATAATTTAATTGAGGGATTTAGTCTTTGGTTTGAGAACATGCAGGACATAAATGTGAGAATGAGAGTATGACTGAGATTAAATATGACTGGAACAGAATTGGGGGTGAAAGTAGCAAATGATCCAGCTGAAAAGACATACAGTAGTTGGAGAATGAAGGACCTTTTAGGACATGATAGACAGTTTGGACTTTATGATGAGTGTTTTGAGAAGCCATTGAAGACTTTTAAGCAAGGTAGTTCTATGATCACATATATTTATACATGTTTTTAATTGGACTGTAGTGCAATAAATTCTTTGACAGGAAGCAGAGATTGGTTAGGACACTTGCAATTTACTTAAGACTTCTTGGTGTAAAATTCATTTTCTTTTAGTATTTTGATCTTAGCTTTAATTGCTTATAAATGTTGCCTATCTTTTGAGTACTTTAATCTTGGTTATGTTTAACTTTATGGATTTTTTGGGCAATCTTTTTTCTCATGTTTCTGTGGCTGGGTGAATAAAAGCTTTCCTTGATATATGAATAACAAAGAAAAGCTATTTCTAAGTCATTATTTGTTACACTTTGAGAAACTCTGGTAAAGGGTTTAAAAATAGTTTATTTCTGATGATAATAATTGATAGTATATTAACAGACCACTTTTTTAGCTTTAATAGACATATCTTTATGTGTATAAGAAAAAATACCAACTTCATAATTTTAAAAATGCGATTTAAGAGAAGGCCAAAAAAAGTAAGCCAGTTTAAAGATAGTATCAAAAAAATAACACTACTGATAGTGTTTAGGTGAGACAAATCTGAACTAGATAGTATGTGAATGATTGAAGTTGGGAAATAGTGGTGCATAAGATCAATTACAAGGGTTTGATTGCTTGAGTTAGTGAAAAATCTGATTCAAGGATTATTATTATTTTTCCAAAGATTTTAATTATTTATTTATTTAGAGAGAAAGAGTGCACAGGAGGAGAGGGAGAAGCAGACTCCTCTCTGAGCAGGGAGCCCAACATGGGGCTTAAGCCCAGGACCCCCCAGATTATGACCTGAGCTTGAAGGCAAGATGCTTAATTGACTGAGCCATGCAGGCACCTCCAAGCATTATTTTTTTTAAAAAGGGAAAGTAGGGGCACCTGGGTGGCTCAGTGGGTTAAAGCCTCTGCTTTCAGTTCAGGTCATGATCCCAGGGTCCTGGGATCGAGCCCCGCATTGAGCTCTCTGCTCAGCAGGGAGCCTGCTTCCTCCTCTCTGCCTACTTGTGATCTCTGTCTATCATATAAATAAATAAAATCTTTAAAAAAAAAAGGGAAAGTAAATGAAGTGACATTGATATGATTGAGAATGTGGGCTGTAGGGTAAAATTGTACAGGTTTTGAATCCCATCTTCCCCACTTAATAAATTTGTAATCTTGGATAAGCTGTTTATACTTTATTTTTTTAATGTATATAATATTTATGAATAGATATACTGATATACATAATAGATATAGATAATGGTTGGATAGGGATAATGCATCTAGATGCACATCATATAAACTACTTATACTGTATTTATTTATTTATTTTTAAAGATTTTATTTATTTGACAGAGATAATAGAGAGGCAGGCAGAGAGAGGCGGAAGCAGGCTCCCTGCTGAGCAGAAAGCCCAATGCGGGGCTCAATCCCAGGACCCTGGGATCATGACCTGAGCCACCCAGGTGCCTATAACTACTTGTACTTTAAAACATGTTTCAGTTTCTTCATTGTTTTTTTTTTTTCTAAAGATTTTATTTACTTATTTGACAGAGACACAGTGAGAGAGGGAACACAAGCAGGGGGAGTGGGAGAGGGAGAGGCAGGCTTCCTTCCCAGCAGGGAGCCCGAGGCGGGGGAGGTGGGGGAGTGGGGGGGCATGATCAGAGCCACTGAAGGCAGATACTTAATGACTGAGCCACCCAGGTGCCCCACCTCATTTTTTTTTTTTTTTTTTTTTTAAGATTTACTTACTATAAAAAAAGAGAGAGCACACACAAGAGCAGGAGAAGGAGAGGGAGAGAAAAATCAGCGGACTCCATGCTGAACGTAGAGCCTGACTCAGGGGCTTTATCTCACAACTCTGAGGTCATGACTTGTGCCAAAACCAATAGTTGGGTGCTTAACTGACTGTGCCACCCAGGCAGCCCATCAGCCCTCATTAAAAAAAAAGTTAAGATGCTGCTGCCTGTTTTATGAAGGTGAAGTGAAGTAATCTAATGGAATGTTTCCTGTAGTACCTGACATGGTAGGCATGCAGTGCAATGAATGAATATCCTTTATTATTATTATTTCTCTAATTAAATGCTGTTTTGATATTTGTTAATATGGAGAACAAGTTGAACTAGTTTAAAGAAGCTGGTAGACCAAGAAGAGGTCCTTTTGGAAGACTTGGTTTAACAAATTCAGAACAATGATTTGTAGTATAGTAGTCATTTTTTGTTAAAGAATTCTCTTGAGTATGTGTAATATCTGCCTTGAAGTAATGTTCATACACAATTGTTTAGTATTTTTTTTCCTCATGTGAAAATTCCAAATTATATTTAAATTAATGATTTCTCATTAGAGTGTCCCTTTATAAATTAAATAGAATAAACCTTTATATATAGATCATTGTCTATTTGGACTTAACCGACTTTATAGAAATTTGACTAATCTCAGGCCCACTTGAGGTTAGTGGCTTAATCTTCCTTCATTAGGCTCAACTTTAGCTTCCAGTTAACACTTCAGCTTTTCCTTTTGCCATTAATCCAGTAAATATTTTTATGGGTGTCTGCTATGTGCCAGGTACTAATTTAGTTGCTAGGAATTTAGCAACAAACTAAACAGACAACATTGCTTTTACAGAGTTAATATTCTAGTAGGAGGAGAGGGACTATATATATGCGCATATATATATATATGCGCATATATATATAAAATAAATAACAAAAGTATGTCGTAAGTTAGATGGTAGTAAATCTTATGAAAAAGTAGGAAAGATCATAGGGAATGATGCTACTGTGTCTGATGGTTGTGGTTCAAATTTAAATTGTCACTGAGAAGGTATCAGAAATATTTGAAGGAAAGTGGCATTAGTACATTTATAGTACTTAAAATATGGTGAATATTTGAGGGATGAGTGTTCTAGATCTGAGCTTCTCAAACCCCCCCCCCAAATTCTAATACTTATATGAATTAGCTGGGAATTGTATTAAAATGCAGATTCTTAGGTTCCTTTTGTAGGAATTTTTGATTTTGAAAGTCTAGAGTGGGACCTGAGATAATGGATTTCTCACATGCTCCTGAGTGAGATTGGTGTTGCTGGTTAGGATCATGCTTTTGAATAGCATAACCCAGCTTACCTCTTTCTATTCACTTACGTAACTTTTCATTTTATTTTCAATGTAACAGCCAGAATGATCCTGTTAAAATTATTCGGATCATATTACTACTCTTCAAAATGGTTCCGTAGTTTCCCATACATTAGAGTGACAGGATCCTGAGATCATGACTTGAGCCGAAGGCAGACACTTAACCCACACTTTACACAAGTGGGAGGGGCACAGGGAGAGAGAAGGAGAGAGAATTTCAAGAAGAATCCACACTGAGTGGGGAGCCCAACACGGGGCTCTATTTCACAACCTTGAGATTACAGCCTGAGCCCAAACCAAGAGTCAGTTTACCAACTGAGTGCACCACCCAGGCACCCCTGTTGTTATTATTTTTTTAAGTATGTTCCATACCCATTGTGGGGCCCATTGTGGGGCTTGACTCAGATCCTGAGATCCAGACTGAGCTGAGATCAAGAGTTAGACATTCAAGCAACCAAGACACTCAAGTGCCCCTACCTTTTTATATAATAGCTTTATTGAGATGTAATCACATGCCAAAATTTCTCATTTAAAAACATACAGTTTTGGGGCATCTGGGTAGCTTAGTTAAGCATCCAGCTCTTGATTTCAGCTCAGGTCATCTTGTCAGGTTCTTGACATCAGGGCCCACATTGGGTGTCTTGTTCAGCTTGGTGTCTGCTTAAGATTCTCTCACTCTCCTTATGCATACCACTCCTTGCCCCCCACCCCTGCTTGCTCCCCCAACCCCACTTGCATGTGCTCACACTCTCAAAAAAAAAAAAAAAAAAAAAAAAAAAAGAAACACAGTTTAGTGATTTTTAGGACTATATTTAGAAAGTTGTGTAGATTTTATCACTAATTCCTGAAAATTTTCATCGCCTGCAAAAGAAACTGTACCCATTAAAAGTCACTACTCATGGTGCCCTTGTGTGGCCCAGTGGGTTGAGGCTCTGACTCTTGATTTTGGCTCAGGTTGTGATCTCAGGGTCTTGAGATCAGCCCTGCACTGGACTCCCATGGGTTCAGTTGGTTAAGCATCCAATTTGGATTGGACTCCATGCTGGGTGAGGAACCTGCTTAAGGTTCTCTCTCTCCCTCTCTCACTGCCCCTCCCCCCTAAAAAAAGAAGTCACTTACCTACTTACTATCTCTGTAGATTTGCCTATTTTATATAAAGGGAATCATATAATATGTGGCCTTTTTTGTTTGGCTTTTTTCACTTAGCACAACGGGTTTTTTTTTGCTTGATTTTTTAAATTAAAAATTTTTTTTTTATTTGAGAGAGAGAGACTGAGTGCATGCAAGCAGGGGAAGGGGCAGCGGCAGACAGTGGGGGAGAGAGAGAGAGTCCCATGCAGACTTGGTGCTGAGCTCAGAGGCCAAAGCAGGGCCCAGTCCCATGACCCTGAGTCATGACCTGAGCCAAAACTTAAGAGTTGGATGCCCAACCCACTGAGCCCCCCAGGCTCCTCTCCTTTATTTTAGAGAAGGTGAGGGAGAGTGAGAGAGGGGCAGAGGCAGAGGGAGAGAATCTTAAGCAGGCTCCATGCCCAGCGTACAACCCCATGGGGGGCTTGATCTTCTGACCCTGAGATCGTGACCTGAGCCAAAATCAAGTTGGATGCTTAACTGACTGAGCCACACAGGTGCCTTAGCACAACGTTTTCAAGATTCATCCATGTTTAGCATGTACCAATACCTTATTCCTTTTTATTGCTAAATTCCATTGTATAGTTATACCACATTGTATGTATCCTTTTACCAGTTGATAGATGTTTGAATTGTTTCCATCTTTTATTTATTATAAATAATGCTGTTATGAACATTTAAACGTTTTTGTGTGGATGTATGTTTTCACTTGATGTATGTGTAGGAACCTGAACCATACAGGAACTCTAGTATCTTAACCATTTTAAAGTATATAATTTGGGGCACCTAGATGGCTCAATTGATTAAACACCTGCCTTTGGCTCTGGTCGTGATCTCAGGGTCCTGAGATTGGGCCTGCCTCAGGCTCCCTGCTTAGCAGGAACTCTGCTTCTCCCTCTCCCTCTGCCCCACCCCTTGCTTATGCTGTCTCTCTCTCTCTCTTTCAAATAAATAAAATCTTTTAAAAAAAGTATATAATTCAGTGGCATTAAGTACATTTATAGTGTTGTACAACCGTCACCACTACCTAACGGGAGAACTTTTTCATCATCCCAAAAGGAAACCTTGTCCCCATTAAGATTTATTCCCTTGGGACCACCTGAGTGGTTCATTTGGTTAAGCGTCTGACTCTTGATCTCAGTTCAGGTCTTGGGTGGGGGGGAATTCATTCCTGTTCTCCCTCGCTCCGTCATCCTCTGAAAACCACTAATATGCATTCTTTCTCTCTATATTTGTCTCTTCTGGGTATCTCATAGAAACGGAATCATAGAATATGTGATCTTTTTGTGTCTGGCTGCCTTCATTAAACATCATGTTTTCAAGGTTCATTCATGTTATAGTATATATCCATCAGTACTTTTTTCCTTTTTAAGGCTGATGCTATAGACTGAATTGTGTCTCCTTAAACTACCTATGCTGCAGCCTTAACTCCCAGTGTGATTGCATTTGGAGATAAGAGCTTTTAGGAGGTAATTAAGATTAAATGAGGTCACAAGGTGGGCATCCTAATCCCATAGGATTGAAGCCTCATATGAAGAGGGGAAGCATTGAAGCCTCATATGAAGAGGGAAAGCAAAGAAAAAAAAAAAAAAGAAGAGGGAAAGCTCTGTCTGTGAGAATTTCTTTTTTCTAGCTTCCTTTATTATAATAATACAATATATAATATTTGTAACATACAAAGTATGTATCTGCCTGTTGTTATTAAGGTTTTTGGTCAACAATAGTCTATTAATAGTTAAAATTTGGGGCAGTAAAAAGTTATATATGCAGATTTTTGGCATCCCAAGCCCCAATATTATTCAGGTGTCACTTGTATAAAGAGTATCAGACTGTCTTCTGAAACAATGTAAGCTTAAGCTATATTTTGCAGGACAGGTAAATATTACTAGCTGAAGTAAGGATGGCCTTGATGGTGAAAGGAGCAGCATATGAAAACGCATTGAGACTTGAAGTAGCAGTGATCCATTCTAACACATTTGGTATGAATAAAGTGAAGAGTGTTATGGTAGGTTATAAGGTTAGAGATACGGATAACTTAGTTCTGTTTCGTAAGGTCTTTTAAAAAAATTTTTTTTTTAAAAAGATATTTATTTATTTATTTATTTGACAGAGACGGGGAGGGAGAGAGAGAGGACAGGCAGGGAGAGCAGCTGGCAGAGGGAGAGGAAGAAGCAGGCTCCCTGCAGAGTAGGGAACACAATTCGGAACTCCATCCAAGGACCCTGGGATCATGACTTGAGCGGAAGGCAGACACTTAACCCACCGAGCCACACGCTTGGCCCTCTTTAAGGTCTTGATTTAAAATCTGAGAGAAGTCTTCCCTGATTCCCGTATCTGAAGTTAGTTTCCTTCTGAGTTACTTGCTTTTTTTCTTTATAGCATTTATTACAACTTGAAATTATTTTTCTGTTTACTGCCTTCATGAAGGCAAGGATGGCATGTATTATGCTAGAGAGTTTAAACTTTATCTTGAACTCTTTGGAAGTCTTTTAAGTATTTTAAGCAAGAGAATAACATGATTCAATTTGTATTTTTAAAAAATCACACTGATAGTGGAATCTACTATATGCCAGGTGTATAATGCTAGGTACTGGAAATGAAAAGTTGATAGTACACAGTCTATCCCTTAAAGAGATTTCAATCTATTTAGGAGGCAGAGAAGCAAAGAAGAAATACTGATGTGATAGGGATATCCATGAGTTCAGTGAAAGCAGAGAGGTACTAGCTTGGTGTGGGTTTGTGGTCCAGAGGACATATGTTCTTTTAGCAGCTAGTGTATAGTGATGAAGTCATTAAAATGACTTTAGTGACTAATCTTTGGGACTTAAACTAGATTTTTATCATATTTCAGAGTTCAGAGATTATACAAGATGGTTATGTTGTGTTAGCCTTGTGTAGTGAGTCTGTCATATTTGTCTTTTGATATGTCAGAAGAACAAGATAGGCATTTGACTCATGAAATAGATTTTTCTTTGTGAATTCTGATACCATGTATATCTCTTCTTTGTATTTACATAAGTATACCAACTTGTACAACTAAGGAAGGTATGAGGAAAGAATATTTTCCCTGTATGTGTATAAATTGATTGTTTCCCATTGAAATTTTAAAAAAATTTTATCAGTTCTGCTGATGGTAACTGATTGCTTCCTTTTCTAGGTAAAATGAAGAATGATGACTCTAATAAAGAAAACTCTTCAGAGATGGACTATTTAGAAAATGCTACTGTGATAGATGAATCTGCATTGACACCTGAGCAGAGGCTAGGCTTGAAACAAGCAGAAGAACGCTTAGAAAGAGATCACATCTTTCGACTTGAAAAAGTATACTATGTCATTTTAGTTATTTGAAGGATGATGGATGTTTTATAACTTTTCTTTGCCAAGCACAGCTCTTTTTATTTACCTTCTTTTATTGCTCAGGCAGAGATAGCATTCACTTTTCCTAACTTCCCTCTTTCCTTTCTTCTCTCCATCTTTCTTTTCTTCTCTCCCTTTGTTCAGCAAATCCTTGTATGTGTGAGTCTGAATTCATTCATTCTTTCTAGGGGTCAACAAACTATGGCCTGTCTTCTTGTTTTTTCCTTTTGTTTGTGTGCTCTGTGTTTTCAAAATTGTGTAAAGTAAACCTAGTCCCTTGTTTTTGTAAGCCAAATTGTATTGGTATATAGCCATGCCGTTTGTTTACCCATTTGTGGCTGCTTTCATGCTACCATGGCAGAGTTGAATGAGTAGTTACTCCAGAGAGCATTATAGCTTGCATAAAATATTTACTGTTTACCAAAGCATAAAATATTTACCAAAATATTACTTTGTCCCTTTACAGAAGTTTGCTGATCTCTGATTTTTTCACTCAGCAGTAGATACTGAATGCTTCTTATGTTCTTAGTACTATGCTGGGCACTGGGGTATATTGATGAAAATGGCAGTTGGTGAATTAGAAATGAACAGTCCATTTGGAATGACAGAAATAAATGAGCAAATATTATATAGTACGCTTTTTCCTTTTCTCCTTGGTTTTCTCCTCCCCTTTCCTCTTCCGTCTCCCATATTTATTGAATATCTCTTATGTATTAGGAATTGTTTTAGCCATTAGTATCTTGTTCCTGTATACTAATTAAATTCTTAACCTAGAAATAAACATTCCTAGCCTTAATAAAAAACATTGCTAGGTATTGAAGGAAAGAATCATAAATCAGCCTGTTCACAAACAGGTACTTGGGATATTTGTGAGCATGTAAACAGGGTAATCTAGGTCATGATTCTTGATAAATAAGAAAGGAAAGAAAGAAATGGTATAATTTTATAGAGTTTAGAAAAATGAGGTCATATCTAAATTGAAGAGGCAATCCTGGGTTATTAATAGAACTTATAACAGAGTGGTCACCCTAATAAAATAGAAATGAATATCAAGGGGTAGAGGCCCATAATGTAGGGAGAATTTAGGTTGTGTAGTTAGTCTCCCAAGGTGCTAGTTAGAAGGAAGTCTTTTTTGCAATTTGTTCTTTTACTTAGTTCTTGCTTTCCTCACTTTCTCTTCCCTATGTCTGGAGTTAGTAGTTATTCTGGGTGTATGTATTGTTAAGGTAAATATTTAGTGCTTTTTATGTGCCATGATCTGGTGATAAAAAGTTGAATTGGGGCTTGTGTGGCACATTAATTAATTAAAAGATTTTATTTATTTAATTAACAGAGAGAGACAGTGAGAGAGGGAACATAAGCAGGGGGAGTGAGAGAGGGAGAAGCAGGCTTCCTGCCCAGGAAGGACCCCAGTGCAGGGCTTGATCCCAGGACTTGGGGATCATGACATGAGCCAAAGGCAGATGCTTAACAACTGAGCCATCCGGGTACCTCATGTGTGGCATTTTAAAAAACATGTTACTGGTTTTCTGGTTTACTAATTAGAGAAAAACATGTAAGAGATAATAGTAATAATAGCAGTATCGTTTGAAATCTTAGACAAAAGAGTGGCCAACTTGAACGGGGGTATGGAAGCATCAATTTGGAGAATTCTTTATAAGCAGGTGACATTGGAACTGAGTCTGAAGGAGTATCTGTAGGAGTTGACTAGGTGAATTGGGGAAGTCTGGTGCATTAGGTGAATTATATGGCATGTAAAAAGGAAATGTGAAAAATGTGTTTTAAGAAAAATAGTAGGACTGGATGGGATAGGATATAAAGCAGGAAAGATCAGTTCTTGGGAGAAGAAAGAAATTAAAGTAGAATAGATGTTTGATGGTGGTAGGAAAGAATGCAGGGGGTAAAAGAAAAGCTTAGAAGCATAGAACAAAAACATTTGCTGTTTGAATTTATTTGAATTTAAGCAGCCATTATACAAAATGAGTGTGCCAGTACTAGCATAGATGTCTATAATGTCTTTTCTTTCTGGCACTTCTTTGTTTCTCATGTCCTCCAAAACCTCTTACTTTCAATTCACTGTACTCTTAATTAATATTTTTCTTTATCAACTTTAGATATTCATTAAGAATATTCTTAACTACTTGCTTTTGATTTTATCAGTTCTTGGGTTCACAATGTACCCATACATTATCTGATTGATGAGTAAAGATGTAGATTTTTAAACTGTACCAAAGAAGGAAAGAATCTAAGCTATTAGGTCAGAAGGGTAAATTTCCCTATAGTTAGTGTTAAATGTTGACTAGGAAATACTTAGAATTTCCATGCCCAGCAATCTTTATTCTAGCTCTTTTGCAGAAAAAAAAAATTTTTTTTTTTTAAAAGATTTTATTTGTTTATTTGACAGACAGAGATCACAAGTAGGCAGAGAGGCAGGCAGATAGAGGAGGAAGCAGGCTCCATGCTGAGCAGAGAGCCTGATTCAGGGCTTGATCCCAGGACCCTGGAATCATGACCTGAGTCAAAGGCAGAGGCTTTAACCCACTGAGCCACCCAGGCGCCCCTCTTTTGCAGAAACTTTAAAGAAGATTTATTAATGTCTGTGTTTAATAGTAAAATAAAATATAACTATATAATGAAGGAATTTTAAAACATTTTTTGTGTGTCTCTTCTATGAAACTAGAAGCTTCATGATGTCATGAAAACATTTTTGTTCCATTTGCTACTGTGCTTAATATAGTTCCTTGCACATGGAAGTTGGTTATTAATTAGAGATAGTATAAGTGTATAGGTTTTGGAGTCACTTAGTCTACCTTTGCCACTTACTGCTTGGGTAACATTAGATAAGTTATTTAACTTCTTTAAACCTCAGTTTCTTCCTCATTAAAATCAAGTTGATAAAAATAACACCTAGCTCATTGTTTGAGGATTAGGTATGATAAATACAAGTAAAAGTTCTTCGTATAGTGTTTGGTGTGCATTAAGCGGTAAAGATCAACTACTTGTAGAATTGAATTATTTTACTACTAGAGCAATTTTTATTATTTCATTTTAAGTTTATAGAAGCAGTTTTCAGTGTTCGAGATTTTTTAAAGATTTTATTTATTTGACAGAGACAGAGACAGCAAGAGAGGGGAACACAAGCAGGGAGAGTGGAGAGGGAGAAGCAGGCTTCCTGCAGAGCAGAGAGTCCGATGTGGGGCTTGAACCCAGGACCCTGGCATCATGACTTGAGCTGAAGGCAGACGCTTAACGATGGAGTCACCCAGGTGCCCCAGTGTTAGAGATTTAATCCAAGGTCAATAGATATGTCATCACAAGCCTTCTGACTCCCCATTCATGTTAAAACAAACTTTTCTTTTCTTTTTTTTTTTTTTTTTTTAAGATTTTATTTACTTATTTGACAGAGAGAGATCACAAGCAGGCAGAGAGGCAGGCAGAGAGAGAGAGGAGGAAGCAGGCTCCCCGCTGAGCAGAGAGCCCGATGCAGGGCTCGATCCCAGGACCCCGAGATCATGACCCGAGCCGAAGGCAGTGGCTTAACCCACTGAGCCACCCAGGTGCCCCAAAACAAACTTTTCTTACAAAAAAGAATCCAGACAAGTCCTTGTCTGCTAATATTTTACAGTTGAAAAACTTTTATGATGAGTTTTTCTTGACTCCCTTAGTGACCTCATGAATACTCATAGCTTTAAGTGTTCTGTATTTATGTTTTCAACTCCTCAGTCCTGACCCTTGCCACTTTCACCACTCTTCTTGAACCAAGCCAGCATCATCTCTTGTCTAGATCATTGCAGTATGCTTGTAATGGCAATAAGCTCTTCCTGTTTCTATTCTTAAAGGAATTAGGAAGGCAAGGATCCTTTTAAAATATAGATGAAAACTTAATTCTCTGCTCAAAAACCTTCAGTGTCTTCCCCTCACACTTGGAATAAAAACCAGAGTCCTTTCAAGGGGCCTTATGATCTGGCCCTCCTTACCACTCAGTGCCAGTCATATATCAGGCTTTTTGCAGCGTCTCAGACATATTAACATATTCCTGCCTGAAGGCCTTAGCTTAACATTTCCTTCTACTTGGAATATCTCTTCCCAAATACCCACATAGTTTAATCCTTCACTTCCTTTCAATTATTTTATCAGTAAGGTCTTTTTTTTTTTTTGTAAAGATTTTATTTTTATTTATTTGACAGACAGAGATCACAGGTAGGCAGAGAGAGAGGAGGAAGCAGGCTCCCTGCTGAGCAGAGAGCCCAATGTGGGGCTCCGTCCCAGGACTCTGGGATCACAACCCGAGCCGAAGGCAGCCGCTTAACCAACTGAGCCACCCAGGCATCCCAGTGATGATCCTTTTTAAAAAAGTAGTTAACACCCGTGCACCATATTCCTCCTTATCTGTGGGTTTCTTTATTACATGTCTCTGTATATTAGAAGTAAATTATAAGGACAGTTTTGTTTTGTTTATGCTATATATCCCTCCTTCCTAGACAAATGTTTGACATTTGTTATGAGCTCAGAAAATATTTAGGGAATTAAGTATTAGTTGTGGTTAGAAACCAAGAGGTAGGAGTCTCTGCAAGGGCTTAATTCCCCAATAAGGACAGATTTGAAAGAGTTTTTTTATGGCTTTTTGTTTTTAAGTTTTTATTTAAATTCCAGTTAATATATAGTATAATATTAGTTTCAGGTGTACAGTAGAGCGATTGAACACTTATGTACATCACCAGATGCTTATCGCAACAGGTGTACTCCTTGATCCCCATCACTATTTAACCCATCCCCTCACCCACCTATCTCCTGGTAACCATCAGTTTGTTCTCTTGATAAATTTGGTTTCTTGGTTTGCTTCTCTTTCTCTTTTTTTAACCTTTGCTCATTTGTTTTGTTTAAGTTCCACATGTCAGTGGAATCATACTATATTTGTCTTTCTCTGACTGACCTATTTCACTTAGTGGAATGTTCTCTAGTTCATCCGTGTCATTGCGAAGGGATAAAGAATTTTTATACTACAAATTGAAATGACTGAATTGAGCTGAATTTTCCTTTTTGCTTATTGTTTTGGACAAAATTATTTAAGTTTTGAGATTTAGTTGCTTTGCCAGTAAAATGGGGAATCATAAAGTTGAAGGTTATACATACTTTATAAATGATGGCTGTATTTATTTTTAGTCTGTGGTAGGACTCTTGCTAAATTTGGGGCAGGTTTCTCCATTTGAAGAAAGTCAATATTATGAAGTTAGAGAATCTCAGGAGTTGCAAGCTATTGAAGATCAATCTGAAATAAAAATTGTAAGCATTTTTGTAATTTCAGAAGTTGCAGTATAAGGCACTAGAAATAATGTTTTAAAATTCAGTGTGTATTTATTATGCTTTTGTAATTTTTCATTCTATAATCATATGGGTTGAGTTGGCTTCGGAATCAGATATACATGAATTTAAATTCATCATCTCCTACTTAATATTATATCCTTGTGAAATTTACAGGCTGTATGAGTTTTTGTGGAGAATGAAGATAATAGCAATCTAATTGGATTATTAGAGGTATTAAAAAGACAAATTGTGTATGAAGCACCTAACTTAGCACCTGGCATAAAATAGGCACTTTGGAATTAGTTACGTTTTTTTTTCTTATTATTTCACGAACAGGTTATTGTAAAGTATGACTAAAGGACTATGATAATTTTTGTGTGTCATCAGAATTGTTCCCTTTAGAATAGTGGCCTCAAGAGATTATTCATTTATTTCCATGAGATTGTGATTGAGTAGAATGTTTCCAGAACTAAGCTTTTGGAATATTCTTCCATATTCTCAACTCATATTCTTTTAAAATCTCCTATTTGAGAGTGGATTTTATTTTTTATCAAAGAGTCAAGGTTTGAAACCAATTTTTGGGAAAGCATTGGGAAGAAGACTACTAAGACTGCCGTTCTTATCCTACATTGGATTCTAAGGACTGTATTATAAAGTATCAAACATTTAGCATTATCACAGTGTTGTTTGAAATGAGAATATGATCTCCTATGATGACTGTTTTGAAAAGGACTATATAAGTACTGATTTATTAAAAATTTATTCCTTTAATGCTTGTTTTTGTTTCTTATATTTATGTAGTTATATCATTCCCATATATAGTCAAATACTTAATTCTCTGCTTTCTGAAAAAATGCGTTTTTTAATTTTTCAGCGCTCACCAGAATATACCAATTGCCGATATCTATGCAAACTTTGCTTAATTCACATTGAAAACATCCAGGGAGCTCATAAACATATAAAGGAGAAACGACATAAGAAAAATATTTTGGTGAGTTCTTTTTTCAAAATATATTGTTTATTTTTCAAATGGCAAAACTCTATCAAATACTTACTTATGAACTAAAAATGGGGTATTTGTCCTGTTTTACATTAGTAAGTGAAGTGATAGCATTAAAAGCTGTGTTCTTTTATCTTAGGTGGTCAGGACGGGAACCTTTTCAGAGCCAGTCTGTTCGTACTAAAGTATGTTGATTCTCAAAGTTAAAACTGTCAGATATAGTTGGTAGAGCATATAATTCTTGATCTCATGTTGTGGGTGTAGAGATTACTTAAAAATAAAATCTTAATTAAAAAAAAACTGTCAAATACAATCAGTCCAACTGATGCTTACTGAATTTTTGTGTACTAGGTCTAGGCAGTGGTGAATAAGATAGTTGTGGTTCCTACCCTCAGATTTTCTAAAATATTGGTGAAGGCATACACTGAAAAAGAATCTAAGTATATCGAGTTCTATTAAAGGGAGAAATGTGGTGCTAAGGAAGTATATAAGGATATTTTACCTAATCTGCAACAGGGACATTTCTGAGAAAGATATTTGAGTTGAACTTTGAAGTAGTATTTTGAAATTAAGGCAAAAAGGGGGTGCCTAGTTGGTTAAGTGTCTGACACTTGGTTTCAGCTCAGGTCACGATCTCATGGATCGTGGGATTGATTGAGAGTCAGTTCTGTGCTCAGCAGGGAATCTGTTTGAAATTTTCTCCCTCTGCCCCTCAGTCCACTTTTGTGTGTGTGCTCTCTCAAAATGAATAGGTAAATCTTAAAAAGAAAAAATGAAAAAAGGTGAGTGAGGACATGGCATATGAGGAACAGAAACAGTCTAGTATGACTTGGGCAAAGAGAGATAGGAGGAAAATGGTGTGAAATGAAGCTAGAGAAGTCCAGACCATGCAGGACCTTATAATCTTTAGACTGTCGGAATTCATAATTTTTCAGTTATTTTTATTAGAACATTTCATAGACATAGGTATGAGTAATGTTTTTAAAAAAATTATTAGTATTTTAGCCATTTAAGCTTTTCTTTTCAAAGTGGTAATGTATATTTTTTATGAGGCTGATACATATCTTTTTAAAGATATATTTATTTATTTTAGAGAGAGAGAGAGAGCACAAGTGGGAGGGGCAGAGGGAGAGGGAGAGAGAATCCCAAGCAGGCTCTGTGCTGAGTACAGAGCTCTATCCCACAACTCTGAGATCACAACCTGAGCCAAAACCAAGAGTCTGATGCTAAACTGACTGTGCCACCCAGGCACCCCTCAAAGTGGTAATAATAATATTATTTAATCTCCTACTTATGTCTGAGTGTCTGCTTGTGTATTTTCTCTGAGAAAAATTCTTTGACCTGACCTTCCCAACAGTCTGGGTTAGGTATTCCTTCTCTGTGCTTGCAGAGCTGCTTGAACAGAAAACTGGATATATTGTATTGTGCATGTCTGCTTTCTCTCCTCTTCTAGACTTGAATATGCAATATTCTAGAGGGCAGGTTTCAGTTCTTATTTATTTTTGTTTCTATATTGTTTAGGACAGTGTCTGACAAAGTAGGTGCTCAATATGTCTTTCTTGAAAAAAATGAGTGCACTGAAGAAAATCAGGAACTCAGAAGGAAAAGAAATTAATTTTTTAAAACAGATTTTTATTTATTTATTTGACAGAGAGAAACACAGTAAGAGAGGGAGCACAAGTAGGGGGAGTGAGAGAGGGAGAAGCAGGCTTCCTGTTGAGCAGGGAGCCTGATGCAGGGTTTGATCCCAGAATCCTGGGATCATGATCTGAGCCAAAGGCAGACACTTAATGACTGAGCCACCCAGGTGCCCCAGAAATTAAAATCTTACTAGCATATTATTATTATTATTATTTTAAAGGTTTTATTTATTTATTTGAGAGAGAGAGTGAGAGAATAAGAGAGAGAGAGCGTGAGTGGGGAGACGGTCAGAGGAAGAAGCAGAACTCCCTGCTGACCAGGGAGAATAGGAGACTCCATCCTGGGACTCTAGGATCATGACCTGAGCTGAAGGCAGTTGCTTAACCAACTGACCCACCCAGGTACCCTATCAGCATATTATTTTGATTTAATTAGAGCTTCAGAAGATTTAATAGGACAAAGACAAAATTGGTAGTTTATGAGATAACAACTGAAAAGTCTCAAGAAATGTTGAGTGATGCTAATCATTAATTCCAGGAACCTCAGGGAATTCCACACAAGAAACTAAAAAGAAAGCTGGTAGACATTATATACATTATAAGGAAATTTGAGGACATTACAAAAAAACTAAAAAAAAAAAAAACCCTTAAAAGCAGTTGTAGTAGATTTTTGCTAAGTTGAAGTTGTAATAATAATGACGAGATTTACCTTTACTCCTGAATAAACCAAAGGAAAAAAGGGATAAAAATAGCTAACAGTGGTTTTCAGGCAGTGAATGGAAAACAAATGAGATTAACCCAACAATTACTCTAGGTTTTTTTTTTTTTTTAAAGATTTTATTTATTTATTTGACAGGCAGAGATTACAAGTAGGCAGAGAGGCAGGCAGAGAGAGAGAGGAGGAAGCAGGCTCCCCGCCGAGCAGAGAGCCCGATGCGGGGCTTGATCCCAGGACCCTGGGATCATGACCTGAGCCAAAGGCAGAGGCTTTTACCCACTGGGCCACCCAGGCGCCCCACAATTACTCTAGTTTGAGAGAGTTTCCATACTGCATTATAGGAAGGGGAACCCAGTAAGGGGAACCCAGTATACTCCCAGAGTTGCGGAGATGAACTTGAGTCCAGGGAATCCAGGGTGGCTAGAGTTTGTAGGACAGGATAATAAAAAAGAGAAAGCTATACAGAAAGAAATCTATAGATAAAAAGACAGTACCTTCTGAGTATTCAGCACAGTACTGATTGGTACATGCATGTGAGAAAGCTGCCTGAAGCCGGGGAAAGAATCATCTAAAGAAATTAGAATAGTGCTTGATGCTTATATAGGGCTGAGAATAGTACCTTCCCACTATTCAGACTGAAAAACTCGTACTTCATGGGCATTGGGTAGAGTGCCCAGCAGGATCTTGTTTCAGGAGTGGGGAATATATAGAAACTAAATGCAGTCTGATCCCAATAAAGCCTTTATTTTTATTTTTTTTTAAACTAAATTTTTTTTTTAAAGATTTCATTTATTTATTTGACAGAGATCACAAATAGACAGAGAGGCATGCAGAGAGAGAGGAAGAGAAGCAGGCTCCCTGCTGAGCAGAGAGCCCGACGTGGGGCTTGATCCCAGGACCCTGGGATCATAACCTGAGCTGAAGGCAGAGGCTTTAACCCACTGAGCCATCCAGGTGCCCCAAGACTTTTTTTTAAAGATGTTATTTATTTGAGAGAGAAAGAGAGCATGAGTGGGGAGGAAGAGAAGGGCAGGGGGACAGGGGCAGAGGGAAAGGGAGAAGCAGACTCCCTGCTAAGCAAGGAATCTGACATAAAGCCTGATCCCAGGACTCTGAGATCATGACCTGAGCCAAAAGCAGATGTTTAACTGACTGGAGCCACTCAGGCTCCCCCCAACTAAAGAATTTTTTTTTTTTAAAGATTTTATTTATTTATTTGACAGACAGAGATCACAAGTAGGCAGAGAGTCAGGCAGAGAGAGAGAGAGGGGGAAGCAGGCTCCCCGCTAAGCAGAGAGCCCAATGCGGGGCTCGATCCCAGGACCCTGGGATCATGACCCGAGCTGCAGGCAGAGGCTTTAACCCACTGAGCCACCCAGGTGCCCCCCAACTAAGGAATTTTAAAGGCAAGACCTAAAAGGACTATTTCCAGGGCTTAATGTTGTTATAGAACAAAGCTTGAGGGTATATACAGAAATAGAAAATATCTGTCACCACAAAAAAGTTCACATTGTCTGGCATTCAAAGATAATAAGGCCAAAGAAGGAAAATACATACCACAATAAGGAGAAAAATCAGCCAATCAAAACTACCTTGAATTGACAGAAAAGAATTAGCAGAGGAGGACATCAAGGCAGATAACTATATTCCTGATATTCTAAAAATTAAAGAGACATGGAAGATACAAAAAAGATTAAAGCTGAAATTACAAGAATGAAAACTACAGTGTCTAAGATGAAAAATACACTGAATGGGACTAATGGTAGATCAGACCTTAGAAAAGAAAAGGTTAGTGAACTTGAACATATAACAATGGAAAACATCCAAAATGAAATGGAAAGAGAAAAAGAACTTGAAAAAAAAAGAAAGAAAAGGTCATGTTTGAGCTCTGGGATAATTTTGATAATATGTGTACTGTTCTGCACATATTTCAGGGCACTGAAGAGTAAGAATGCTTCTTAATTTCAGTTCATGAGTCCCACATTACTCTCATACCAAAACCAGAAAAAGATTCTACAATAAAAGAAAACTTCAGACTATATTTTTCATGAATTTTAATGCAGAAATTCTATACATTACTTTAGCAAATTGAATAACAATGAAATTAAGGAAGAAATATATTATGGTCAAGTGGGGCTTTATTCCAGGAGCACAATGTTGGTTTAGAAAACCAATCAATGTAATTTATCATATCAAACAAAAAATCATTTCAGTAGATGCTGAAAAAGCTTTTTTTTGAAGTAGGTTCTACTCTGAGTGTGGAGTCCAAGGTGGGGCTTGAACTCACAACGCTGAAATCAAGGCACAAGCTAAGATCAAGAGTTCAACCATATTCTAGCATGTATCAGAATTTCCTTCCTTTTAGTGATGAATAACAGTTCATCTTATGTATATACAATGTTTTGTATATTCATTCATCCATCTATCCATTCATGTTTAGCTTGTTTCTACTTTTTGGGGATTGTGAATGATGTTGGTATCAACATTGGTAGTTTTTTCTCCATTTTCTGCTTTCATTTCTTTTGTGTATAGACCCAGAAGTGGAATTGCTGGACCAAATGATAAATATGTTAAATTTTTTGAGGAATTGCCCTGCTGTTTTCTATAGTGGCTACATTGTTTTACATTCCCACTAGCAATGCACA
This sequence comes from Lontra canadensis, assembly GCF_010015895.1. Classification (NCBI taxonomy): domain Eukaryota; kingdom Metazoa; phylum Chordata; class Mammalia; order Carnivora; family Mustelidae; genus Lontra; species Lontra canadensis. Next base: position 1,468,746 of record NW_022631142.1, on the reverse strand, counting down.
AGGGTTCGGTTTCTCCACATTTATAAACTCTTATTATTTTTCTCTTTTGTTTGTTTTGATAATAGTCATCTTCATTGAATTGGTATCTCATTGTCCTTTTGATTTGCATTTTCCTAGTGATTACTGAGGTTGAATACCTTTTCATGTACTTAATGCCCATTTGTATATCTACTTCAGAGAAATGTTTATTCAAGTCCTTTAACCACTTTTGAACTGGGTTTTCTTGTTCAGTTTTAGAGGAGTTCTTTATAGGTTCTGGATATTAATCCCTTATCATATATGTGATTTGCAAATATATTCTCCTATTCTGTGGATTGCCTTTTTACTCTATTAATAGTGTTGTTTAATACATAGAAGTTTAATTTTTTTAAAGATTTTATTTATTTATTATTAGTGAGAGAGCCCAAACAAGCATGAGTAGGGGCAGGGACAGAGGGAAAGAGAGAATCTCAAGCATACTCTGAACTGAGCTCGGAGCCTGATGTGGGACTTGATCCCATGACCCTGAGATCATGATCTGAGTCAAAATCAAGAGTTGGACGCTTAATCCACTGAGCCACCCAAGTGCCCCCCACAGGTTTAAATTTCATAAATTCCAATTTGTCTGATTTTTCTTTTGTTGTCTGTGGGTTTTTTTGTTTCATAGCTAAGAAATCATCGCCAAATCTAGTGTCATGAAGCTTTTTTCTTCCAAGAGTTTATAATTTTTGTGTATGGGTGTAAGATAAGGGTCCATTTTGCATGTGGGTATACAGTTTTCCTAGCACCATTTGTTGAAAAGACAGTCCATTTGCCATTGAATGGTTTTGACACCCGTATTAAAAATCATTTGACCATATATATGAGTTGGTTACGTGTTTTATTCTTTTGGTCTATACATCTATCTTTATGCCAGTACCATAATGTCTTGAGTACTATTGCTCTGCATAAGAAGTTTCAAAATCAGGAAATGTGAATTTCTGACTCTGTTCTATTTCAGGATTGTTTTGGTTATTTTGGGTCCCTTGAGATTCCATGTTAATTTTAGGATCAATTTTCCTATTTCTGCAAATAGGGATTAAAGGAATTTTGATGGGATTGCATTGAATCTGTAGATTGCTTTGAGTAGTATTGATATCTTAACAATATTAAGCTTGCTCATCCATGAACATGGGATATCTTTCTGTTTCTTCATTTCTTCTTTCATTTCTTTAAGCAGTGTTTTGTTGTTTTCATTGTACAAGTCATTCATCTCTTTAAGGTAATTTCTAAGTATTTTATTCTTTTGGGGACTGTTTTAAATGAAATTGTTTTCTTAATTTCCTTTTCAGATTGATTGTTGTTAGTGTCTAGAAATGCAACTGTTTTTTTGTGTTGATGTGTGTCCTGCTACTTTACTGAATTTAGTCCATTAGTTCTAACTAATTTTTTGTGTGTGTCTGGCATCTTTAGGGTTTTTTATGTATTAGATTATTATCTGTGAATAGAGATTATTTTATTTCTTCCTGTCCAAGTTCATTGCCTTTCATTTCTTTATGGCTAACACTTCTCTAATATATTGAATAGAAGTGGTGAAAATGGGCATTCTTGACTCATTACTGACTTTAGAGAAAAAACTTTCACAGCCTTTAACCACTGACTGTAATGTAAGCTGTGGTTTTTTCAAATATGTCTTTATTATGTTGAGGTAGTTTCTTTTTATTCCTAGTTTGGTATTTTGTTTTGTTTTGTTTTTGACCACAAAAGGATGTTAAATTTTATTGAATGCTTTTTATGCATTGGTCAAGATGCATAAAATTTTTTTTTCCTCTCATTTTGTTAAGGTGATAATTACATTGATTATTGTATGTTGAACCATTCTTGCATTCCAAGAATAAATTGTACTTGTCATGATGTATAATCTATTTAATATTTTGCCAAATTTGGTTTGCTTGTATTCTGTTGAGGATTTATTGAAAGTTTTAAAGTAGAAGACTAACTGGTGGAAGTAAGGGGAATAAAATGAAGGGGCAGAGTCTGGAAATAGGAGACTCATTAGGAGATTCTTCCTTCTTGGGCACTATTTCCTAGCCTAAACTGATTGTTTCCAGAACTTACCTCATCTCTGCAGAACCATTTATTTACTCAGGTGCTTAGGACAAGCACCTTTGATTTATCTCTCTGATTTACATCCCCCATTCAAACCATTAACAAATTGTATAGAATTTACCTTCAAAATATTATGTATTCCCAGTTTAGTCATTTGTCACACACACTCTTCTTTCTGTTTGGGCTTTTTTTTTTTTTTTTTTTTTTTTTTGTAATCTCTGTGCCCAGTGTGGGGCTCAGACTTATGACTTTGAACTCAAGAGTTACATGCTCTACCGACTGAGTTGGCGAGGCCCTCCTACTTTTTCTGTTTTAGTCTATGCTACCACTGTCTCTCACCTGGACTATTTCCAACTTAGCCCTCCTTCCTGCCCCCATACTGTATAGTCTGTTATTCTTTATTTATCAGCAAGGATTGCTCTTTTAAAATATGTCATATCATGTTACTTTCTGGTCATAGCCCCTCTTTGGCTTCCCAACTTAGAATAAAATGTAGGTCCTTACCAAGTTACTTAAGGTCATGTGATATTTAGCTTCCAGTTAATTTTTCAACCTTACCACCTTCTAGTCACCCTTTTGTTAACCCTTTAGCCACATTGATCTCTTCAAATAACATTAGGTACTTTCTTGCCTTAAGTTTCGGCATTTACTGTTCTCTGTATCTGGAATGCTTTTCCCACCAAAATTTAAAAGTCTCTCTCTTTCTTTTTAGGTTTCTGCTAAACATTACCTGTTTAGAGGGACCTTCTTTGTCCACTCTATGCTAAAATAATAACCCTTGCCCATCAGTGTGTAGTCGTACCCTGTTTGATTTTCTTCATAGCTTTTCCTGACATGATAGTATACATTTATTTATCTGTTTCTATTTTCTCTAACTAGAATTAAGTTACATAGGGCAGAGACTTCATTGAGCATACTTATGACAGGATATATGAGGATGATCATTAATAGGATATCAGTGAGACTGTTAGTTGGAACAGTATCCTAAAGGAAGTAGGATAGGCTTATTAATAACATAGGTAGAGGAGTATGTTCATCGACTCTCTTTTATCTTTTTATTTCCATGACAATTTAGCAATATAATTCAGAGAATTTTTTGGTATTAAGTATGTAGCTATTAATACCTTGGATGAATCCTAAAAAAATAGACCTGAGAACTTCAGACACTCATCTAAGATTTAGATTATAATTAAGATTGCAGAAATATTTACAGAAATTTATAAAAATGAGGTTGTCTTACCCCCTATGTTTGACATAGTTTACCTTTATCTTAGGTAAACTTTATGTTGAGACTAAATATGGTAACACTGAATAAAATTAGAAATAGAGTGAAGTCTTTGTTTAACTATATTATGGGGAGTAAAGAAGAGAGAATAAGCTACTTTTGATTTTTAGAATTGTTGGGAGCTACAATATAAGAGAATGTCTCTTGACTGAAATGTGGGGTATAGAAAATACCATTATTATAACATTAAAGAAATGGTATGATCCCAGTTATGGTAAAAAAAATAAATAAATAAAATAAAATAAAGGAAGGGGTGCCTGAATGGCTCAGTTGGTTAAGTGCCCAACTCTTGATTTTGACTTAGGTCATGATCTCAGGTCCTGGGATTGAGCCCCATCTTGGGCTCTGAGGAGTCTGTATCTCCCTTGGCCCTTCCCCTCTCCTGTTCTCTCTCTCTCAGTTAAATAAAATCTTTAAAAAAAAAAAAAAAAAAGGAAATTTTAGGATATTAGATCGTGGATGATTTTCTTTGTATTTTCCTGTGTTTTATGTAACTTTTGCAATTAGCATGTATTTTTTTTAAAAATCAGGGAAAATTAATCTTTAAAAATTATATATATATATAATTTAGTTGGTCCCTCTTTAGTTTTTGGTTTAAATTGGCTTTCAGACTTTTAGTGAAATCAAGGGTTTTGGGGAACATTTGGCTTAGCATTGGAGAAAATGACAGAAATCAATTTTAAATGGTAGGCAATATAACAAATGTGATGAAGTGTGTTTAGGATATTTTCCTGTGACCATTTAATATGCAGATGAGAGAGGATTCAAGACTTTCTGCTACATCTTTGCTGTAATAAAATTATCCGCGGAATTAATAGCCAAGTGTTGTACTTAAAATATTTTGGCTTTGATGTAGTATTTCAGAATTTATGCATACAGAAGAACAAATTTTTATTTTTTTAATGTTTAATAGGAACCTGCCCCAAAGCACCCCTCAATCTTCCAATACTTAGTCACAAAGGAAGGGATTTCTGTCTTGTTCACTTCCTTATCCTAGTTATCTTGAATCAGGCACGCAGAAGGTGAATATTTGTTGAGTTAATACATTTGTTTAGTCTTTTATCCTAAGTGTAAGGACATTAAAATAGAAAAGATTTTTTATGGTGTTGTTAAATGTTACACTAATAGGAAAAACAGGAAGAAAGTGAGCTTCGTTCTCTGCCACCTCCTACCCCTGGCCACTTGGCTGCTTTAAGTGTTGCAGTTATTGAACTAGCAAAAGAACATGGAATAACAGATGATGACCTCAGAGTCCGTCAGGAAATTGTGGAGGAAATGTCAAAGATTATAACAACATTTTTACCAGGTACAAATATACTTTATGCTTAATTTTTAAAATCGTACAACTCTTCCCTTTGCTTCCTGTCGACTTTACTTGTGTAAATTTCTTTATGTTTTCCTTTCTCTTTGTTTCTCTATCTTAAAAGCAGATGAATGTAATTATTTTTTAAGTGATTTTTTTTGGGGGGAAATATTTCAGGAAAGGAAAATGGGGAGTTACGAACATAATTTTTGTAATAAGAAAGATTTTTTAAATGTCAGATTCAGGAAAATTTCTTAAAGGTCTTATAATATTTTTAGTATTTCTGACTTCTGAATGGACATTTTAGTTATATTATTTTGAGAATATACATTCTAGCCAGTCATAGAATAAGAGTCCTATTGGCCTGATGGTGGGGAAAAATTAATTTATTTAAGTGGGGTCATTAGAAGTAAAATTTGCACTTTTATTTCTTTTTGGCTTTGCTCTTCCTTTATAGAAAGCTTATGTTTTTGGTGTCAATGGGAGTTGTGCCAGGTTTATTATAGACGTTTATATAAAGATTATATTTGTTTAGCCCTTACTATTTTTTACATCAATATTGAATTTAAATAAATATCTATTAAATAAGACTCATTTCTCACCACCAAAGGGATATTGAGCAGTTGACAAATTATAGTTTTATATAGAGCCATTGTGAGATTTATAAGAAAGAATGTAAAATTGAAATTTGGAAATGGAAGACATTTTCATTTCTCTTTCTTATTTCTGTTATAATGTGGTTTTCTATAAAAAAATTGAATACTAATTTAAATTATATGCAGAAGTAATTTAGTATGGGGGCACCTCGCTGGCTCAGTTGAAAGAACGTGTGCCTCTAGATCTAGGGGTTGTGGGATAAAGCCCCATGTAGGGTATAGAGATTATTTAAATAACTTAAGATACCTAAAAAAGATGCCTAAAAATTTTATTTTAAAATGCCTAAAAATTTCTATTTTAAAAATAGAAATGAAATTTTTATTATTTTAATGACTTCAATGACTTTCAGACGTTTTATGAACTTGGAAAGTAGACTTTTATATATATATACAAATGAGTATGAGCTCACATTTTCTAAGTAACTGCACCTGCCTGCCCCAGTAGTTCCAATCATGTTATTTTTCAACTTGCCCTCTGGTGAGAACCTTTTAAAATTTTTGAAATAATATATTCGACTGTCTGAAAAAGATGTAGGTTGTATGTTACTATTCCTATATATTTTGTTCTATGAATTCTTCAAAGCCACAGGATTTTGTTTTTTTGTTCAAGTGATTAGGCTTCTGATTGTATTTTTAAAGAATGTTGGCATTGAATGTCTGTGATCCCTTTACCGTTTTAGTGCTCTTACGTAAATATAAATATCTAAAAATAAATAAATGTAGCTTATGACAGTAGCTGTACCTAGGTTAGTACATTCTTTACTGTTACATATTAAATGTTAAACATACATCTAGTTATTCCTAAATGAACTGTTCTAAAATTTTGTTTAAACACTGGACTTTTATAAGTAAATTTCTTCCATCTTTGTCCCTGGCCCCCATAATTGAGAAACATTTTTATTATCTTGTTAGATCAATTAGAAAGGATGTCATTCTTCTCTAAATGTTGTAACTAGAATTGGAAGACATGAAATTAAAATATATGCATTTTTTCCTACCATTGTGTTAAAAATTTTCCCATTTGTACTCTATTTCATGCTTTGATATTTTTTCCTTTATTTCCAGAGTGTTCACTTAGGTTGTATGGCTCATCTCTGACTAAGTTTGCTCTGAAAAATAGTGATGTTAATATAGATATAAAATTTCCTCCCAAGGTAAGTAATTAGAAAAATCTTTTTCTACGTGATTCTTAACTAGTACTTGGTATTTTGGGGGGCTAGAAAACTGGTTTGTAGAGTGTTACTGTCATAATTAAAGGTTGCTTTTGGAAACTATTAGGTGTTAGACATAGGTGGAATAAAGAAATAAGGGAGAGGAAAAGGAAAGCAGAGGAATACAGTAAAAAATGAAAATGCTTATACATGTTTGATTTTGTTGAATAGTTATTGCTTGAAAGCAGGATAGAAAGTGAAAAGAGTTTTGAAATCATACATCTGTGTTCAAATCTTGGCTGCAACAAGGCAGTTACTTTCTGAGACTCAGTTTTTTAACTTCCAAAACAGGGATAATAACTTTATATTACATGAGATGCTGTATACCAGGCATTTTTGGGTAGTGTGTGGTACATTGTGGGTACTTTTTAAATAAGTAGTAACTAGCACAGCTAATACTACTTATTTATTGACCTATGAAACATTTAAAATGATCGGTTGATGTGTGTTACTGATTTTTTTTGAATGATACTCAAAGTGGTTTGATTTACGTGAAAATTTGATGTTTTAATTTTCATCTGATACAGTCATTTACTTAAAGTTAGCATGTGATTATTAAATAGTTAAAAGTAGCAGCAAAGTACATATTACACTAAGAATTTGACAAGCTTGTTAAAGTAGTATTTAATCTAAGTTTTTTGACCATGCTGCCAGTATCAGTATCTCTTAAATTTCCTATCTCAACAACTTCTCTTTAATGATTATTTGGTAAACTAATTTCTTTTCCATTTGTTTTACTGTGAAATTCCAGAATCTTTTCTCATTCTAAGATGAAATAATAGTACTCCATTATTTATTAGATTCTACTGCCATGAACAATATTTGTTAATATAAAACTCCATTCTTTTTTCATTATTTTAAGATACAGAGCATGATTTTATTTAAATATTTAATGAAATTGAATTCTCCCTAAAGTATGCAATTTGAACTATGAAAGTAGCATATTGATTTAATTTGAAATCTTTTAGATGAATCATCCAGATCTTCTGATACAAGTGCTTGGGATTTTAAAAAAAAGTGGTGAGTTTCTTTTTTAATTTGTCTTTCTAAAGAAAATTCTTTAAGGGTACATGCAATGTATTGTTTATATATGACTAACCAAGTTCAAATAACATTCATAGCATATTTGAGTCATTATATTACGTAAAGTTAAATATTTGTTGAGTAGGTGTGCTACAAAATTTATATGTCATTAGATCAAAAGTATATTTAAAGCTGATATGTAAAAAAGTACTGCCTTTTGGGTAATTTAAAAATGTTAGCTTTGAATATTACAGGCATTTCTTGTGTAGACAGAAAACCTATAATCAGTAGGAGGCCATTTGATGAAGGATGATTTAGGGAGGGACATAGGGAAAAAAATATGTGCATGTACTGAGTATTTTCCCCCCACTTAATATCAAACTAATCATTTATACTTCCATCAACCAAATCATACCTATCAAAAGTTTTTCATATCTGGGGGCTCCTGGGTGGCTCAGTGGGTTAAGCCTCTGCCTTTGGCTCAGGTCATGATCCCAGGGTCCTGGGATCGAGCCTGCATCAGGCTCTCTGCTCAGTAGGGAGCCTGCTTCCCCCTCTCTCTCTGCCTGCCTCTCTGCTTACTTGTGATCTCTCTCTGTCAAATAAATAAAATCTTTAAAAAAAATTTTTTTTAAAGTTTTTCATATCTGCCTTGTCTGTTTGGATTGTTTCTGGTGTAAAATGAACATTCATATAGGTAAAACTACCTCTTAAATTAAAATTTTCTAAAATTATGCCTGTCTTAAACCAGGTCATAGGTTATGTGGTACAATATGGAATATTATTTTGTTTTTTTATTTACTGCTTTTCTTGTTAAAAGTAAATGCTTAAGAGCTGAGGATCTGGAGCCAGACTTTCTAGGCTCAAATTTTAGTTCTGCCTCTTATTGGTTGTATCCTTTGGCAGATTATTTAAGTGTTAATATTTCAGTTTCCTCATCTGTAAAATGGCTATATATGCATATATATTTTTTACTATCCTTTTGATGAGAAGATTGTCATCAAACTCCGCATGTGGCTACCTGCTCAGCGGGAGGCCTGCTGCTCCCTCTCCCACTTCCCCTGCTTGTGTTCCCTCTCTCGCTGTCTCTCTATCAAATAAATAAATACACTCTTAAAAAAATATTTGCAGTTTGGCTTAGGAGAGATAGCTTATTGACCTTAGCCTTACAGTGTCATTGACTTCATAGTTTTAAACTTCCTTTCTTTCTTCCTCTCTCTCTTTCCCCTCCCGCTGGCCGTCAGGGTTTTTTTTTTTTTTTTTAAAGATTTTATTTATTTATTTGACAGAGATCACAAATAGGCAGAAAGGCAGGCAGAGAGAGAGAGAGAGGAAGGGAAGCATGCTCCCTGCTGACCCGATGAGGGGCTCCATCCCAGGACCTTGGAATCATGACCTGAGCTGAAAGCAGACTCTTTAACCTCACTGAGCCACCCAGGCGCCCCATCCCCCGTCAGTTTTTTATTGTTAGCTTCTTGTTGGTTGTTTTCCTTAGTTTTTTTTTTGTTTGTTTGTTGGTTGGGTTTTTGTTTTTGTTTGTTTTTGCACTCAAAACATTTTATTTGGTCCAATTAATGTTGTAAAGGCATTTTTAGTATCATTTTCTTTCTTAGTGTTTGTTTGTTATTGCACAAAAACTCTGAAGCATATTACAGATAAGAGGTATACATAGAGCTTTTACTTCTTTAGAATCAGTGGATAATATCAACTTAGCAAATGTATTTTATTTATTTTTTAAAGATTTTATTTATCAGAGAGAGAGGTTGAGAGAGAGAGCACAAGCAGGGGGAGTGGCAAGCAGAGGGAGAAGCAGGCTTCCTGCTGAGTAAAGAGCTGAACATGGGACTTGATTCTAGGTCTCTGGGATCACGACCTGAGACGAAGGCAGGCCCTTAATTGAGCCACTGAGGCATCTTGTAAATATGTTTTAGATACATGACTAGATATCTTAAGTCACGTAATATATAGGCTTACAAAATTCAGTTTGGTAAAAAAGATTATTACTGCCTTTTTTCTTTTTAAAAATTTTTAGTTTATTTTTTAATCTAAATTTCATTAAGATACAATGTATTATTTGTTTCAGAGGTAGAGTCAGTGATTCATCAGTCTCATAGTGCTCATTACATCTTGTGCCCAATGAATGGATTAAGAAGATGTGGTATATATATACACACAGTGGAATACTACTCAACTGCCTTTATGCCTTCATTGTACTCCTTTAAGACTTCTGTCCTGTCATCTACAGGATTGAGTTGTTTATAGATTTGTTTTCTAAACCCTTAATTGAGCTCCTTGTGTCTCATTCATTGTTCTATCCACCACGCATAATACAATTCCTGGTATATAAGTCTTCAGCAGATAATTTTTTTATAAGTTAATAATTCCAACAAGTACTACTAAGAGATATTCTTTAGACCTCAAATGAAATAGTATTAAAACATCTATTTTTATTAGATTAAATATTTATGACATGGTACCTACCTGGGAGATGTAGAGAAAGACTTCAGAGTGGAAGTGTGCTTCACCCTCTTCTTCCTTAAGAGCTTTGATTTGGCAGACCTTTCATATATTAACAGGAAATGGGGCTAGCAGAGTTAGTCTTTTACTTGCATAAATAATTTAAAAGAACTAAATTGTCAGAGAATTGTAGATTCTCATTTCATGACTTCTTCGGAAGTAGAAGTAAGTGGTATTTGTTGTTTGCTATATTTTTGAAGGTTTAATAACTGACTAGATTGTATACTTACTAGGAAATATTCAAACTTTTAGAGATGTTAAGTTCTTTCTTCTTAAGGTGATTATAATTTTTGGACAATATTTTGGACTATGCCTGTGGTTTGTGATATACAGCAAATGACACCAAGAGAGGTAAGAGATTCTGTTGGTTTGATGCTAATAATGAGAATTGTATATTATCACAGAAGCAATGTCAGTGATTTTTAGAAGGATGCTACTGCTTAGTGTTTACCATAGAGTAAATATTTGAGAGATGTTGACATTATCTTACTTGGTTTATTTTTTTTCCCTTATTAGTATTATATATAGATGTGGAATCTGATTTTCATGCCAAAGTTCCTGTTGTGGTATGCAAAGATCGGAAAAGGTTGGTAACAATGAATAGAAAATATTTTTCGAAATAACAATAACCGAGTATCTAGTGAACATTTCCAAGACAGAAAATTTTATTTTAGATTTCTCTTTGGATTAATATAACTAACCTAGTTTTCATTTATTAAAAACAAAAGCTTACTAAAAGCTTGTGAACGAGAAATAGAATTACCAGTTAAAAACAAGACACGGTAAGGCAAAACTTCTTATTTTTTTTTCTCAAGTTCATTCATCCAACAGTATTGAACATTTACTATATATTAGGTACTGCTTTGCTGTTGGGATACAAACATAAATAAGAAATATCCACTCTTCTTAAGGAGCTCACAGTTTTTTAGAATCCAGTTTTTGGTTCACTAAAATTGAATGAGTCATTGAAGACTATTCTTGCCTTTCTAGTCCGATGTCTATAGGACTGAGAGAACAATGTGCCTGTGAAAAAGGAAATTGAAATAATTCTGATTGAGATCATTGTGGGAGACATGGAAACAATATAGAAATAATTAAGTGTTCTTTTATTGAAAACTAACCTATATATCTTAAATTTTAAGAGTACTATATTTTCTTATTCCAAGTTAGAAGGATCTATGGAGATCTAATTCAACTTTGTTGTTTTCTAATTAGAAAATTGAGACATGGAGGAACTAAATGATTTGACCAAATTCACATCATTTAGAGTAAAATCAGAATTGGAATGGAAGTATTCTGACTTCTAGTGTTTTTTTTTTTTTTTTTTTTTTTGTTTTGTAACCACATTGTATCAAATCGCCTCTTTGTGGAAGCTCAGATACATTCTTCTCCCTGCCACCAAAATATCTCTTCTATAATTCTGTCACCCCTTAAGGTAGCTCCTATTTTCATTTACATATAAGCATTACCTGTGGGTTAATACATACATCCTTTCTAATCTGGAAGTAGCAGTAAAACCATGAAAGCTTGGATAGGAAAAATTAGAGTCAATAATTATAGCTAGTCAGTTCAGCATTTTATTTTTTTCTTTTTATCCTGTGTAAAGCAAAAAGAATGAACTGGGAAGATATGTTGCACCACTTGATATTGATGAGATCAATGTCTTTGATATAAAACAAATTTTGTGATTTCTGATGAATTTAAGTTCTAAATAAGGTTGAAATTTATTTGTGAAGTACAAATGAGTATTTAAAACATCTTTATATGGAACTCTAGTTATGGAAATGATTATAGTTTTCAGTAGGCTCTCAGTTTAGTAAAAGTCTTATTTTTATTATGACTTCCTAGGTATTAAAATATGGTGACTGAGACAAATCATGAGAGACTCTGGACTCCAGGAACAAACTGAGGGTTACAGAAGTGAGGGGATGGGGGATTGGGGTAACCGGATGATAGGGATTAAGGAGAGCATGTGTGGTGATGAGGATTGGGTGTTATATGCAACTAATGAATCATTGAACACTACATCAAAAACTAAAGATGTACTATATGCTGGCTAATTGAACATAATAATAAAACAATGCAAAAAAATTATGGTGACAGAAAGGATAACCATAGAGTTTGGAATATTCTGGTTTGTAAGATATTAGTACAGTGAAATTTGTTTCTGTCTCATTCACAGTGGTTTGCTTTGTAGAGTGAGTGCAGGAAATGATATGGCATGCCTCACTACTGATTTACTTGCTGCTCTTGGCAAATTGGAACCTGTCTTTACTCCCTTGGTGTTAGCCTTTCGCTACTGGGCTAAGGTAAGTGGAGCAGAAGAAAAAAAAGTACCTGTCTTTAAGGAAATTCAGGCTTTTTCTTGCATTAACATGTAACATAAATCTTAATATTTGGAGATAAAATGGTTATCCGCGCTAGACAGAAAGTGCTAGGGCAGGTTCTGATTATGGACATGAAAATAAAGCAGTCTCACAAACACAGAATGATTGATTTGTTTTTCTCCTTTTATGTAGTACAGAAGTGTTTTCTTTTGCATAGTAAACGAGGCTCAGATTTTCACTTTTAATGTGAGTGAAAGTTGTAAGATATAAGTTAATGCATAGGTTTGCAAGGTTTTTTTGTTAGCATCTTTTTCCCCCATCTCTGTCTTAGAACAATATTCTCTCTCCTCTAAATCATCGATAAACCTACACACTTTCTTACTGGCTAACTGCTGAGAATCAGTTGTTTCCTAAATTAGAATTAATTATTAAAGGCTGTGGTTCCCTTTGTAGTAATTTCTTTGGTATGAAGATAAGGAGATGTAATAAAATAATTACTGTTACCAATCCAAATGACTAGAGAGAGTATAGCTTTTCTGTGTATGTTCTTATCAGTGTACTCTTCATGACTTGTTACATTAGTGATGAGGAAATTTTCAGTCTTACACAAAGAGGATGGATTAAGGAACTATGGTAGAATGATAAAGGAGAGCAAAAATTGCTAGAGAATTCTTTTTGGAATTTTTTGTTTGGACTCTGATAAGAGGATTGAACTCAGGGTTGGGGTAGACTCAGCCTGGTTGGTTGAGTAAGGAACAGCTTGAAAAGTAAGTAACAGTCAGAAATCCTAAGGTTGGTGCTTCTTCAACTCAAGGCCTTTGTGTTTGGTATTCCTTTCATCTTGAATTTTCATACCCCACATTTTCAGCATGGTCACTTTTTTACTTTTTTCAGGTTTGTGCTCAAATTTCACCTTGTCAGAGTTCTCTGAATCACCTTATATAAAATAGCATTGCCTCCATCATTCTCCCTGCTTTTACCTTGCTTTATTTTTTTCATAGAACTTGCCATACATGCATTTATTTGTTTGTGATCTGTTTTCTTCCAAGAAAATTGTGAACTTAGTGAGGAAAACTGTTTTATTTATTCACTGATGGTCCTAGTGCTGCTTATTTTATTGCACTTGGTGTGCATTTAATAAGTATTTATTGAATATATGCATGGCCCAATTTCTTCAGAAAGGGGATTTTTAACCGTTGGAAGTGGCTGGGAGCACTGAACCAGACTGAGGGATATAGTGAGTACCTCTCCTTGTTTATTTCATTATCCCTTGTGCCTAGCATACTATAGAGATTTAGTACTATGAGATGGAATAAACCAATTCCAACTCTCGTTTTCATAAATATGTGATTTTTAGCAAAACATTTCACTTGAGCCTCAATTTTTCCATCTGGAGAAATTATGTCAAAGGTGATATGAAATAATGCATGAGACTGTACTTTGAACTCTGAAATGCTACACAGTTTTTTAAATTGGCAACTGAGAGTATTTAAACAACAGTAAGTCAACAGAAATAAGAACTGGTGCAAAAAATCTAGTAACCAAGGTTTCTCGGAGTGTGTGATGAGACTGGTACATGAAACATAGCTGTCATTCAGGAAGCTCAGTGTATCAGCTCTGGGAAGGTTATGGTTTTCGTAAGGGATGAAAGAATAAACAGTTGGATGATATTTCTTAATTATGCCATAATTTTCTGGTTATCATAAAATAGTGTCCGTTTTCTCACAGACATTCTCTTATTCAAGTCAGTAGACTTGGTAGAAGAATATAAATGATACTCAAATAAGTAATTTTCATTGGGGGGTGGGATGTGATCTATAAACTTTCTTTTCTAAAGTGGCTCTTAGAAAAGAGTGCTCAAACTTACATTGATTCTAAATGTACCAGTCAACGGAGGACAGTAAATGTGCACACAAAGCGGGTTGCAGAGTAGTTCTTTCCTATTTCCAACAGAACAGTGTGTCTGATTTTTCGCAGTTTGTGTTAGTTACAAAGAGCTTTTTTTATGGCTTTCATTTTCTGAGTTTATTGTAAGAAACCTAAAAAATAATTCCTGGTATGTTTTTCCTCTCAAAGATTTTTTAAATTTAAATTTAAATTTTATTATTACTATTTTTTTGAGATTTATTTATTTATTTGTCAGAGAGAAAGCACAAGCTGGGGGAATGGCAGGCAGAGGGAGAAGCAGGCTCGCTTGTTGAGCAAGGAGCCTGATATATGGGACTTGATCCCAGCAACTGGGATCATGACCTGAGCCAAAGGCAGACACTTCACCGACTGAGCCACCCAGGTGTCCCTCAAAGATTTATTTATTTAAAAGATTTTATTTATTTGTCAGAGAAAGAGCACGATCAGGGGGAGCAGCATGCAGAGCAGGCAGAAGGAGAAGCAGGCCTCCTGCTGAGCAGGAAGCCCAATGAAAGACTCTGTCCGAGGACCCTGGGATCATGCGCTGAGCCGAAGGCAGATGCTCAACCGACTGAGCTACCCAGGTGTCCCTCAAAGATTTTTTTTTTAACAGTTTTATTTATCTTGAAGTTTTAAGCCACATTGCACATCTTGTAATAAAGCATGGATTTTCTATACCTTGAGGCCTTAGAAAAATTCCAGTTTATAAATATATTCTTGTAACTGATCTAATAAGATTACTGTTGACTATTCTCTGGTTGTCGTCTTCTCCTAAGTAGCTATATTTTTAGCATTCCAGTAGTAGGAAATAGTTTTTTAATAAAGCCTCTTAAAACACTTTAGGCTTGAGGCACCTGGGTGGCTCAGTGGGTTAAGCCTCTCCCTTTGGCTCAGGTCATGATCCCAGGGTCCTGGGATCGAGCCCCACATCGGGCTCTCTGCTCAGCAGGGAGCCTGCTTCCTCCTCTCTCTCTGTCTGCCTCTCTGCCTACTTGAGATCTCTGTCTGACAAATAAATAAAAACAAAAGACAAAAACACTTGAGGCTTATCAGTCTCTTATAGTCAGATTTCCTGACTGAGAGCCAGTTTTTGTGGTTAATAGAAGAATTAATTTTATCAGTATTTGACATCTGAAAGAGATCCCTGGAGATAGCTACATTCAGAAAGTTAAACTGGACCACTTTCTTATACCTTACACAAAAACAAACTCAAAATGGATTAAAGACCGGATTCCTGGGTGGTTCAGTCACTTAAGCATCTGCCTTTGGCTCAAGTCATGATCCCAGGGTCCTGGGATGGAATCCTGCATCAGCCTTCCTGTGTCTGATTCTCCCTTTCCCTTTGCCTGCTGCTCTGCCTGCTTGTGTGCATGTGTGCCTGTTCTCTGTCAAATAAATAAATAAAATTAAAAATATAAAAATAAAAATAAATATAATAAATATTATAATAAATAAATATAATAAGATAAATACAATATTTTAAAAAAGGACTAAAGACCTAAATGTGAGACCTGAAACCATAAAACCAGAAAACATAGGCAGTAATTTCTTTGACTTAGGTCTTAGCAACCTTTTTCTAGATATGTCTTAGGCAAGGGAACAAAAACAAAAGTAACTGTTGGGACTATGTCAAAATAAAAAGTTTTCATACAGTGAAGGAAACCTCAACAAAACAAAAAGGCCACCTTACTGAATGGGAGAAGATATTTGCAAATGACATATTTGATAAGTGCTTATTATCCAGAATATATGAAGAACTTCTGCAGTACAGCACCAAAACACCAAATAAGAGACATTTTCCAAAGAAGACATATAGGTAGCCAATAGACAGATGAAAAGATGCTCAACATCACTAATCAGGGAAATGCACATCAAAAGCACAGTGAGATAGCACTTTACACCTAGTCAGAATGGTTGGTATCAAAAAGATAAGAAATAGCAAGTGTTGGCGAGGATGTGGAGTAAAAAGAACCCTCTTATTAGTAGGAATGTAAATTAGTGCAGCCACTGTGGAAAATAGTATGGAGGTTCCTCAAAAATTTAACATTAGAAATAACATCTGATTCAGTATTTCTACTACTGGGTGTTTAGCCAAAGAAAAAGAAAACACTAATTTGAAAAGATACATGTATCCCTATGTTTATACAGCATTATTTACAATAGCCTAAGATATGAAAGTGACCCAAGTGTCCATTGATACAAGTGTGGATAAAGAAGGTCTGTGTGAGTGTGTATAGAGATCTTGCTACTTGTGACAACAGGGGTGGACAAGGAGGGTTTTATGTTAAGTGAAGTAAGTTACAGAAAGACCAACACAGTGATTTTATTTACATGGAATCTAAAAAACAAAAAAAGTAGGAACAGACCCACAAATACAGAGAACAAACTGGTGGTTTCCAGAGGAGAGGAGGGTAGGGTGATGGGCAAAATGGGTGAAGAGAAATGGGAGGTATAGGTTTCTGGTATGATATGAATAAATTACATTAGTGAACAGTATAGCATAGTGTGTGTAGTCAATAATACTATAATAGTATTGGTGGGTATAGATAGTAGGTATACTTGTGAGAATAGCATGACATATAGAGTTGTTGAATCAGGCTCCATAGCTCAGGGGTTAGAGCACTGGTCTTGTAGAGTTGTTGAATCATTATGTTGTATACCTGAAACTAATGTAACATTGTATGCCAGTTATATTTAAATTTAAAAAGGTCTGAGGACCAGCTGGTAGGTAATTAAAAAAATAATCTCATACAAGGAAAAAAGAGATCCCTGGGCTTTTTAATTTTTATTTTTTATTGTATGTATAAATACGACTTGAGATGCCTGGGTGGCTCAGTTGGTTAAGGTTCTGTCTTTGGTTCAGGTCATGATCAGGATCCTGGGATTGAGTCCTGCATAGGGCTCCTTGCTCAGCGGGGAGCCTGCTTCTTCCTCTGTCTTCTGTTCCCCCTGCTTGTGCTCTCTCTGACAAATAAATAAATCTTTAAAAAAATACAGTGTAAACCTTGATAATTTGATACATGTATTAATTGTGAAATGATTACCAACCTGTTACCTCACACAGTTATCTTTATTGTGTGTGTGGTGAGAACACTTGGGATGTACCTTCTTAGGAAATTTTAGGTGTATAGTATGGTAGTGTTACCTGTGGTCACCATGCTGTATACATTAGATCACCAGAACTTACTCATTTTATGTAACTGAAATTTTGTATCCCTTGACCAAAATATATCCCATTTCCCTCTCCCCCAGCCTCTGATAACCACCATTTTAAGCTCTACTCTTATGAGTTTGACTATTTTAGATTCTATGTAACGGAGATTAGCATTTATCTTACAGTGTCTGTTTTCTTTCACTTAGCAAAATGTCCTCTTGGTCCACCCATGTTTCTGCAAATAGGAGAATTCTCTTTTTTAAGGCTGAATGAGATACCATTGTAGGTGTGTACCAAGTTTTCTTTATCTCTGTTGATAGACATTTAGGTTGATTCCACGGCTTGGCTAGGAGATGCTCCCTGTGTTTTAAAAACTCTCTTGTAAACTTCCTAAATGTTGTTACTCTGAGATGTTCAGTAGTGTTAACAGCATACATGAACAGTTCCTTACAGTTACCAAAATGTTTTTAATTAACTTGATTTAGTCATTAGGCAGCATACCTCCTGTCCTAGGACTCTGGATAAATGGGAATTTATTCTAGTGGAAAGATTGAGGCTCCTTTTTTTTTTTTTTTTTTTAAAGACTTTATTTATTTATTTGACAGAGATCACAAGTAGGCAGAGAGCGAGCTGGAAGCAGACTGCCCGCTGAGCAGAGAGCCTGAAGCAGGGATTGATCTCAGGGTCCTGGGATAGTGACCCATGCCAAAGTCAGAGGCTTAATCCACTGAGCCACCCAGGTGCTCCTGAGGCTCTTTTTATTTATTTATTTATTTATTTATTTATTTATTTTATTTTTTTTAAAGATTTTATTTATTTATGAGAGAGAGAGAGAGAGCGAGCACAGGCAGACAGAATGGCAGGCAGAGGCAGAGGGAGAAGCAGGCTCCCTGCAGAGCAAGGAGCCCGACGTGGGACTCGATCCCAGGACGCTGGGATCATGACCTGAGCCGAAGGCAGCTGCTTAACCAACTGAGCCACCCAGGCGTCCCCTGAGGCTCTTTTTATAAACGTTTTTTATCCTTTCATTTTAAATTGTATTCTTTTTTTTTTTTTTTTTCAAGTAAGCTCTATGCCCAACATGGGGCTTGAACTCATGACCCCAAGTATAAGTCTTACTCTGTCAACTGAGCCAACCAGGAGCTCCTGTATTCTTAAATTTACCAAGCCATTAAACTTTAGTGATTATTATCTTTATTACCTAAATAAAAAATGAAAACAAATTTTTAAAAAATCTAGTATAGACTAGTCTTAGATGCAAAAGTTGTAGATGCAAAAGTCTAAATGAAATATAACAAATACAGTATATTAGTGTATCAAAAGGTTGTATGCCATGACTATACAGGGTTTATTTCAGGAGTATAATAATGGCTTAATATCAGGAAATCTGTTAATACAATTTATTATATTAACAGTTTGAAGCAGAAAAAACATGGATGCTGAAAAGGCATGTTTTTCATAAAAAAACCCCTCTAAGTAAACTAGTAAAGGAAATTGATGAAGACTGTTTACTAAAAAAATAACAAACATTCTAAACAGTGAATTACTCAAGCAGTAGGTGTTAGAATTAGGAGTATTATAGAGATGTTCGCTAGTAATGTTGTAATTGTTTTGGGAGCTTTAAACATGCAATAAGAAAATGAAATAATGTAAATATTGGAGAAACAAAAATTTTTTAAAGATATGATTGTATACCTATACAACTTTAGTAAGAAAACTGTTGGGATTTATAAGAGAATTAAAAAGAAAGAATTTGTAAGATGACAAATTACAATATAAACATACAATAATCAGTAGCTTTTTTTCTGTCATGGGTATAACCTGGTGGAGTGGAAATGGAAAAATATTCCTTAGCGATAGTGACACAAATTGTAAAATATTAAGGAATAAATTTAATAAAAAATGGTACAGGAAGAAAATTGTATTATTGAAATGTAAAAATGAAATCTGAACAAATTCATTTATTCAGCAAACATTTGTTGAATACTTCCTGTGTGCCAGACACTATTCTAGGTGCTTGAAATATCTAAAGATATATAAAGTCCTGCTGTCATGAAGCTTACATACTTGTGGAAGAATCAGCCAGTAAATAAATATATAAGTAACACAGTATCTGATAGATTTTAGTGCTGTAAAAATGAGATGATGTGATAAGAGAGTAGCATTATACCAGATGGTTAGGGAAGGTCTTTTTGAGGAAGTGATATGTAAACTCAGACCAGCAGGAACCAGCCACTTGAAAGTCTCAGGGGGAAAGTCTCAGGGAATAGCATCCCGGATAGCTAGTAAAAAGCTTCTGAGGTACGAATGAGCTTGTAAGACCAGAAAGAAAGACAGGAGTGGCTGGAATGAAGTGAGAGTGAATGTTTCATTGGTAAGGAATTTGGATTTTTTTTTTTTTTTAAGATTTTATTTGTCAGAGAGAGAGAGAGAGAAAAGGTGTGTGCCTGAGCAGGCATGGGGGGCGGGGAGGAGGGAGTAGCTGAGGGAGAAGCAGACTCCCTGCTGAGCAGGGAGCTCAATGTGGGACTTGATCCCAGGACCCTGGAATCAGGACCTGAGCTGAAGGCAGATGCTAAACTGACTGAGCCACCCAGGCATCCCAGGAATTTGGATTTTAATTGCAGTGAGAAAGCAGTTCTAAAAGTTGTGTATGAGTTGATGTGATTTATGCTTTGAAAAGATTTTTCTGGGATAAAGAGTACAAGGAGAGAACTCATTAATCAGGCTGCTGTAGTAGATCAGCCAGAGGTGATAATGGTCTGTGCTAGGTTTGAATGGATGTGAAGCATAGTAGACAGATTTGGGATAAGTTTTGGAGGTAAGACTTGTAGAAGTATTGGTTATGAGAGTTTAGGGGAAGTTAGTAATTAATGAAACTCCTGAATTTTTGGAAACTGCAAAGATACAAAGTTCTTAGATAAGGAGATGGTACCCTTAAAATGTAAAGTCATCTTAATTTTCAAATGTATGGTAATTTCAATTAGAAATACCCAGAATTTAAAAAAATTTGATAAAATTGTCTTAAAATTAGTATGGAAGAATGTTTGAGGGTACCCAGAAGAATTCAGAAAGAGAACATTAGTGAAGGGGATCTACTTTACGACTGTGAAACTGCTTATTCAAGGATGTGCCTTTGGCATAGGAATAGACAAATAGATTTGTGAAACAGAAGTCCAGAAGTAGATCCTAGTGTAAATGAAATTTTAATGTATGAGAAAATAAAATATTTCATTTCAGTAATAAAACAATGGTTTATTTGGTAAATGGTGCTGTCACAACTGTATTTTTTAATTTAATTTATTTTTAACTATTTTTAAATTTAATTTTGTTTTATTTAAATTCAGTTAATTAGTATATAGTGTATTATTAGTTTCAGTGAACAACTGTGTATTTCTTGAAGAAAATACTGTTGAATCCTTAGGACACAAAGTGCAAAAATAAATTCTACTTAAATGAAAAATCAAAATTTTTGGAGAAAATTTAAGAGTATGTATATATGCTATGGTTTGGAGATACTTTCTTACCATGATAGGAAACCTAGAAGCTATATTGCAAAAGCCTATTTAACTATATATACACACACGTTAATATACTTTACATGATAAAAGCTTCCTTAAATAATTTTACTAATTCCTAAAATAATTTTACATGATAAAAGCTTCCTTAAAAATAAAAGCAGATTGGGAAAAATAACATTGTCCAAGTGCATGTATCAGATTTAAAGGGCTATTAACTGTAATGTAAATTGATAGGCAGTGCGTACAAATAGAAAAAATTAGCAAAAGATTCAATAGGCGGTTCAGAAAAGAGCAAATCTAAATGGTTAGTAAGCATATAAAAATTATGTAATATCTTAACATTGAGGACATGCAAATTGAAGTAATTTTTAGATAATTGTATCACATTGGCATTTTCTTTTTTAAGATTATTATTTATTTATTTGATGGAGAGCGGGAGAGCACAGGCAGGGGGAGTGGCAGAAGGAGAGGGAAAAGCAGGCTCCCTCCTTGGCAGGGTGCCAGATGCAGGCCTGTGTGGGCAGATCCCAGGACCCTGGAATCATGACCTGAGAGGAAGACAGTAGATTAACCAATTGAGCCACCCAGGCCCCCACCCTTGGCATTTTTTTAAAAGTGGTAATACTTAGTGTTGGGAAGTGTTACATGTACCACTCATGTTAACTGGTGAAAAGAGGAATTTTTGTAGTGATTTTGGAAAACTGTTATTAGAAATTAGGTATTTCACACATTTTTATTTATTTACTTATTTTTAAAGATTTATTTATTAGAGAGAGAGTACAAATGAGCTCAGGGGTGGGGAGAGGCAAAGAGGGAGAGAGAAACCCAAGCAGACTCAGTGCTAAGCACAGACACCAACACAGGTCTTGATTCCATGACCCTGAGACCACAAACTGAGCTGAACTAAGAGATGGATGCTTAACTGACTGTGCTACCCAGGCACCCCTCTAGCACACATTTTTAAATCCAGCAAACACATTCTTGGGAAAATAGCTCATATAAATAAGCACCAATAATTAGGAAATGCATATAAGGATAAAACAGCATTGCTTAAAGTGGCAAAAATTGGGAACACAATGTGAATGTCCTTGGGTGGGAAGATTATTAAGTAGCCATACAGATCATAACCTATAATTTTAAGCATTTAAAAGAATGCTAGGAAAATAAATAAATAAATGTGTTATATCTGTACTAATTGACTTAGAGGAACTTTGTTGGTACATTGTTAAGGGAGAAGAATAATAATAGAAGAATATTATACACAGATGTGTATAATACATAATTTTGGTAAGAGAATGACATAAAACAAAATCCTTCCTGCATTTATATAGAAAATAGAAATATATAGGAATGTATTTGTATATGGTTATTAGAGTATAGAAAAAGGGATGTAAGAGTTCATAGATGATCGTTAACATTGAAGCAGAAGTAGAAGGCAAGGTAAAATATTTTTAAAAATGTGTACACAGTAAAAGCACTATGTATGATATTCCATTTAACTCCATTCCATTTTAATTCCATTAAAATATATATGTGACTTTATATGCAATAAAGAAATGAATGGAAAGATTGTCACCAATGTGTTAACAGTTATTTCAGGGTGGTGAGTGATCATAGTGAAAACAAAATTATGAGGGGAACAAAGAAAATTAAAGCTAATGGCAGTATTTTCTCCCCTTCTGTTTTGCAGTTATGCTATATTGACTCCCAAACTGATGGTGGAATCCCTTCCTACTGTTTTGCTTTAATGGTGATGTTTTTTCTACAACAAAGAAAACCCCCTCTTCTTCCTTGCTTACTTGGAACTTGGGTAAGCATGAATTTGTGATGTATATGTGCTTGTATATATGTGTAGTTTGCTCTGACAGAGTACTCTGTTCAAACATTTTAAGCGGAATTCTGGTTTGTTTGTTTGTCCATCTTTTTGTTTTGTTTTTTTAAATAATTTTTCCACTACCAATTTGGAATGCCTTTTTATATAGATTGAAGGCTTTGACCCAAAAAGAATGGATGACTTTCAGCTGAAGGGCATAGTAGAAGAGAAGTTTGTGAAGTGGGAATGTAATTCAAGTAGTGCAACTGAGAAAAACTCAATTGCTGAGGAAAACAAAGCTAAGGCAGACCAACCAAAAGATGATACCAAGAAGACAGACACAGACAACCAAAGTAATGCCATGAAGGAAAAACATGGCAAAGTAAGCTTTTTTTGTTTTTGTTTTTGGCTTTTCTATCTGTAGAATTTGTGATGCCTTCTATTGAAGCTGCTCTTTAATAGTAGATTGACTGACTGCATAAGCCTCTTGGCCTCATTTTCCTCATCTGTAAAGTGAGGGGTTGATCTGGTTTAGTTTTTCAGTACTGAGATTCCCTAATGAATTTGTACCTCATTTTGGAAGATGTATATTGTTTGAATTTTAGCATATGGTAATTCTTTGTATCTTTTTTATTTAGACAAGGAAAATTTCCTTCAGGAGTTGGGCTGTGATCACAACTTTAGCATATGGGAATTATGTTACCAGATTGGTGGAAAAATAAAGGCCCTTTCCTCCTCTGTTGGGGGTGGCTTGCTTATTTAATCTTCAACATTCATTTATTAAGGACCTGCTATGTGCCAGACATTATCTTGAGGGCTAGGGAACCAAAGATGAATATCCAAGGATTGTGTCCTCCAGAAGTATGTAGTCTTCTGAAGTAGACATATTATTACAGAAATAAAAGCATTACTGAAATGGTTGCTCTAGCTATACTGAATTATATGTAGTTCCCTGAACAGTCATTCTTAGTCCCTTCAACTCTCCCACTTCCCTAGACTTCTTTTTCCTCTCATCTCAAACCACCAATACTCAGCTAATGATTTTGCTTTTACTTCACTGATAAAACTGAAGAAATCAAGAGAACTTCTCCATACTCCCACCACCACCTGCTGCTATCTCACATAGTCTGCCTTGATGCCTACTTTCATAAAGGAACTTCCCAAGTTGCTATCTAATTTTCTCCACTTGGGTATTTAATCCCATCCATTCTTATTTATTCTAGAACGCTGCTCTAGCACTTCTTCTCTTTCCTTCCTTAAGTTAGCAATTTTTCATCTATAAGCAAACATGCTTTTATTTCTCCCATTTTGAATAAAAATATGGATATCATTTCCCTTCCCAGCGATTCCTTTGTACCCTTTACCTGTAAAACTTCTTGAAAGAATTGTTGATATTCATTATTTCCAATATCGGTTTCCTCTTAAGTCACTGTAATCAGGCTTTGACCCTCATCAACCTACCAAAATTTGTATTGTCAATATCCTTTATCTTCCATGTTGCTAAATCCAATTGTTGCTTCTCAATTTTTATATTTTTGATGTATCAGCAATATTTACCAGTGGATTACTCTGAAAAATTTCTTAACTTGACTTTCAGGATAGCACACCCATGGCTGATTATTTTTTCTCAGTCTTTGTCACTGGTTTCTCCTTTCCACTTGAATCTCTTAATGTTGGCATGCTCCAGGGCTCAGTCCCTGATCCCTTCGCCTTTCTTCTGCATCTGCACTCCCTTGGTGATCTTACCCAGTTGCATGGGTCTTACATACTATCTGTATAATACTCTCTAATTTAAGTCTTCAGCCAAACCACACTCCTGAATTCTATAGTTGTATGCAACTGCCTTTTTAATGTCTCTACTTAGATGTCTTAATAGATGTCTTAAACTTAACATGCCGAAAACTGGACTACTGGTCTTCCTCTTTCTCCACAAGCAGTGTTCACATCTAAATTGATGGCACTTTGTCCTTTCAAATGGTCAGTCAGAAGCCTCGGAGTCATCTTTTACTTCTCTCTTTTATACCCTGTATCAAGTTTGTCAGGAAATCCTGTTATTTTTATTTCAAAATATATTTAGAATTTGACCACTTCTCACCACCTGCACTGTTAACATGCTTGTCCTAGCCACCATCATCTTTGACTTGGATTACTACTGTAGTCTCATAATGAGTTTCCCTGTATCTACCATTGTTCTTTATACAGTTGACCCTCGAATAACATGGATTTAAACTGTGCATATCTACTTACGTGGATTTTTTTAAAATATAGTCTAGTACTATAAATGTATTTTTCTCTTATAATTTTCTAACATTTTCTCTAGCTTACTCTGAGAATACAGTACATGATAAATATAACATATAAAATATGTATTCGTTGACTACATTATCAGTAAGCCTTTTGGCTAACAGCATATATCAGTGGTTAAGTTTTGAGGGAGTCAAAAGTTAATATGCAGATTTTGACCTCATAAGGGTCTGTGTGCCCCTAACTCATATGTTGTTCAGGAGCCAACTATAGTCTGTTCTCAGCACAACAATCAAAATGGTTTTTCGGAAACTTAAGTCATATCATGTCCTTCCTTCTCTCCACACTCAAAATGCTTCAATTGCTCCTCATTTAATTTAGAATACAAACTGAGGAGTCCTTACTGACTAGTCCTTTGTTTTCTCTTCTCTTTTTCCCCTTTCTCTGCTACTCTAGCTTTCATGGTTTTATTTTTAAAGCTAGTAACACGTCTAGTTAGTGTGTTTGCTCTATCTATTCCCTATTCCTAGAATGCTTTTCCCTCTTCTTCAAATCATACCTTTTTAACAAAATCCTGTCCTGACCATGCTGTTTAACACTGAAACCATGTCATATTCCCATACTTCCGATTCGTTTTTTACTAAACCTACTCAACTTCTTTTCATTTCCACAGCACTTTGCTTTTTCTGACTTGCTATGTAATTTACTTGTTTTTTGCTATCTTCTTCCCCTGGAAGGGAAAATCCAGTAAGGCAAGGATCTCGAGGTTTTTTTTTCACAGATATAGCCCAAGTGCCTGGCACATAGTAGGCACTGGATGAATAGTCGTAGAATTGAATGAGTGGATGACTGTTTATGTTCTTTAGTGGTCATTTTTAGCTAATTCCTTTAGAATTCAGATATTATCTCTTTTGTTAAAACCCCCCTAATTTAGAGGCCCATGTTAGCACACAGTACTGTAATTGTTAAATTGTCTCTTCCTTTCCTAATACTCTGTGAAGTAGGATCTCTCCTTATATGAGTGGCAGTATGGTAGGTAGCAACATGAATTCAGTAGCCAGGTGGTCCTGAGTCAAATCCTTGCCCTGTATTATCTACCTTATAGAGTTGTTAGAAGCAATAGTAACTGTATGTGCAACACTTAAAAAGAGTGAATGATGCAGAGTGACCATTATGTTTAAGTGTGAACGCTCATTATTTTTTTTATATCCCCAGTACAGTGCCAGGGACATAGTAGGTTCTAAATAAATGTTTGCTGAATGAAGGAATTGGCTTTTGAAAGCCCAGGGCACTTACTTAGATTTTTAAAGTAATTACCAGAACTAGGAGCTGCAGTAATTGTTATGCAGTGGTTTGCAACCTTGGCTGCACAGGAGAATCACTTAGGGGGCTTTAAAGATCCCATTGCCCAGTCCATTGCCCAGGTCACTTAAATCAAAATCTTGGGAAGGGTATGGGAGGTAGGAATGTTATGGAGCTTAGGTACTAGTGTTTTTAATGTTCCCAATGTGATCTGATATAGCCAAGGTTGAGAATCACTGGTTTAATGGAAAAAAACATAAAATTCTTGGAGTCAGTGAACTAGGACTGTGTTCCCAGCTGTGTAAGTTATTTCTTTATGCCTCAGTTTTTGGAAAAGTAATGTCTGAGATCTTTTAAAATGAAAATTCAGTGATTCTCTAGTTCTGTGAAACCTAAATGGAAAAGTATTTTTTCTTTTCCAGTCTCCTTTAACATTGGGAACACCAAATCAGGTATCCTTGGGGCAGTTGTGGTTAGAGCTGCTAAAATTTTACACACTGGATTTTGCCTTGGAAGAATATGTCATATGTGTACGGATACAAGATATTTTAACAAGAGAAAACAAAAACTGGCCTAAAAGGCGAATAGCTATTGAAGGTGAGATGATATATTTCATTTGGAGAGTATGTTTTTGTGCCACTCATCATTTGTTTCTAATACAGTGTTATAAATTCAATCTCTGGCTTTGTAGCACTGTATATGCCACTAGGTTGTCCTTATATATGCCAAGTAAATTCTTTATCAAGTCATGATAGTTTTATAAGATTAATAATAATTTTAAGGTTTCAAAACTATAAATATATTGTTTGGGTTATTAGCTTATTACATGCCTTTATTTATATTTCTTAATTCTTTTGAAAAATTTCAAAAATATAGGAGAATAGAGAAGTTACTAAAAATAGTCTTAGAATATTCCTGTAAGTTTCTGTCATAAAATTATGTTAAAATGTAATTTGAAAATCTGGTTTTTCCATTGTCTTCTAAAGTACCTCATCTCTATGGAATGTGTAAGTCACTGGAGTGTATATTGAGAACATAATCACTGATGTTAGAGTTGTATGGTGACAGATGATAGCTACACTTGGGGTGAGCACAGCTTAACTATAGAGTTGTTGTATCACTATGTTGTGCAACTGAAACTATAATGTAACATTGTCAGCTATACTTCAAAAACATTTAAAAAAAAAAGTGCCTCAGTTGTTAAATATGGCTAAGCCAAAGAGAAGAAAGATTGATTTGGGAAAAAAAAATTGTTGACAAAAAAGTTTCACATGAAATCCCAAGAATATTAAGATTTTAGAGTGCAAAGTAATAAAACGGTTTCTAGAAAACTTATATCATGCAGCATTTCACTTTTTACAGATTGGGAACTGAATTTCTGTCCATCATTGTAGTCTGTTTAGACAATATATTCTTCTGTTCCCTGTCCTCTGTTGGCTTTCTGTAGACCCACAGATACTCTTACACGCTCAAAAATGTACTTAAATCTTATACACTTACATATAGTAAATAAATGAGCTCTAAAGCTTGTAGCTATCATAATTGGTCTTCTCGTCTTTTTCTTTTTCCTCTTCCAGAAGGAGAGCGAAAATATTTGGGTTTAGGTGATAGCCTGTGGACTTAGATAACAGCAAAAATAACAGATACCCAAACATTAACAATCTGAAGCCTGCCTGTTAATTCTTTTACTTGGTGATCTTCAGTAGTGGAGAAAATGTGTATCTTTGGGTGTCATTTGTTTTTTGTATTTATTTATATTATATTATTATATATATTACATTAAATTTTTGTATTTAAGGCTTATAAAATCCAAAAACTGCTAAGCATTTTCAAGGTGTTTTATATTTTCTTAATAATGAGGATGTAGTTGATATAAACCTTTTCAGCATACCCATTTTAGACTGGACCAAATTTAAATTTTGGTTTAATTTTTTTTTTTTAAAGGATTTATTTATTTATGTAACAGAGAAATCACAAGTAGGCAGAGAGGCAGGGAGAGAGAGAGGGGGAAGCAGACTCCCTGCTGAGCAGAAAGCCACATGCGATGGTGCGGGGCTTGATCCCAGGACCCTGAGATCATGATCTGAGCAGAAGGCAGAGGCTTAACCCACTGAGCCACCCAGGCACCCCAAATGTTACTTTCTTAGATCTCTTTTTTTCCTGCTTTTTTATTTTTCCTTATTTCTCCCTTTAATTTTCTGATTTCACTGAAATTAAATGTTAAAATCACATTTTTTAACTTTAAGCTTTGAGAATTTTAGGTTATTATTATTTTTTGCTTAAATTGCAAAGAGAATGTAGCTAAAGAATATTGTGACGAGATGAAAATTATGAATGGGTCCTGGAGGCTTGAAAAATTTCACCTAATGACAGCCTAGGAAGGCATAACAGTATGCCTTTACCAGTTTTATCATTGAAATTTTTAAATTACTGAGTTGGTGTCCTTGGCCAACCTCTCATTAATTACCCTTGTTATTATTCTTTTCTCTTTTCCCCTTAGCATTTTTATTTTATGATAGAAACAAAGGAAAAAGATGTTTGCTGTTGTATTTCCCATACTCATTTTATAGGAACTCCCACTTAGACTTTAGGTTAGGAAAGGTTTGGGAAATTGTACTCTGCTGACAGTATAGCAGTTCATATCTGTTTGAGTAAGCTTGGAATTGTAGTTTGTTAGTAGATACTTAGCAGCTGACCATTTCCTTTCTCACTAGATCCATTTTCAGTCAAGAGGAATGTTGCACGGAGCTTAAACAGCCAGCTTGTTTATGAATATGTTGTGGAGAGATTCAGGGCAGCTTATCGGTATTTTGCCTGTCCTCAGAGGAAGGGTGGAAATAAATCTACAGTGGATTCCATGAAGAAAGAG
The DNA here is from genome assembly GCF_010015895.1 of Lontra canadensis. Taxonomy (NCBI): domain Eukaryota; kingdom Metazoa; phylum Chordata; class Mammalia; order Carnivora; family Mustelidae; genus Lontra; species Lontra canadensis. The sequence goes on along the minus strand of NW_022631142.1, from coordinate 1,439,546 downwards.
AAGGTGAAAATAAGCAATAAGAAACCAGTGAAGTCTGACAATATGGCATCCAGTTGTTGCATTCTACTTGGAGAAAGCACAGAAAAAATAAATGCAGAAAGAGGTCAACCTGATAAATATGATGAAATGGAATGTACATCGCAGAGATGTATTACTGAAGATAACAGTTTGTTGGTAAATGAACTAGATTTGGCTGAACTTGGACAGGAATTTTCCTGTCTTTCTACCAGTGAAGGCAGTGAATTAGAGCCAAAATCAAATAAGAAACAAGATGATTTAGCACCTTCAGAAACTTGTTTAAAAAAGGAGCTCAGCCAGTGTAATTGCATTGATTATAAATCCCCTCACCCAGATGACTCTGTTGGTACAGACTGCAGGTCAAATACAGAAACAGAGAGTTCACATCTCATTGTGAGCACTGACACATCTGCTACCTCTTGCAACTGCAAAGCTACAGAAGATGCTTCTGACCTTAATGATGATGATAACCACCCCACCCAGGAATTATATTATGTTTTTGATAAGTTTATTTTAACCTCTGGCAAGGTAGGATACAGTTTGTAAACAATTTGTAAGATTTTGTGGGGTTTTTTTTTTAACAACTATATTTGTAGTTTTTAGATTCAGAAATGTAAAAATAGCTCTGTGATGGTAGACTGTTACATTTTGGTGTATATTTTCACTTTTCCTTTTTACATTTTTCTCTGTAGTTGTCTTTAAGGAATGTATATAATACCCCAAAAGGTTTCAAAACTCTTTATTACTAGTTGGTTTATTTCACTTTCTCATATAAAAGGATTCATCAAATATTTTGTGAAAATCAGTTTGGCAGAGGCCGCAAATATTTTAAAATTTTATTTATGTTTATTTTTTCTTCCACAAAGAAGAATATAAGGTTTGTGAATTCTAATAGTATTTTACTTTAAAGTTTTGTTTTTTTGACATGGGGTGAGTGAATATAAATTTAATAAAGATAGATGAGCAGAAACTAAGATCAGGAACCAAAAATATGAAGAGTCCAGATTCTGTCTCTGCCATTGAGCTTTTCTTTGGGTGTTGGCATATCCTTTATAAATTAACGAAGTCTTAACTTTTCTACTTTTAAAGTGCTATAGTCTGAACTTTAACTTAATAAATTATGGAAATCAAAATACCTCAGTAACAGAAAAGAAGCAGCAACTACTTTGTTAATGAAAGAAAGTTATAACTAAGTCACATAGCTTCAAATACAGTATACATAATTGATATATCAGCACCCAAGATGAAAGATTATATAGATCATGTGTAAACCAAGTAGAATATTTTTTTGAAAACCTAGAAAGTTATCCAGTTTTATTGTTTTTATCAATAACTAGTTATTGACAAGCTTTAAAATTTTTCTAATTACTAAGCTGTGTTTCTTCATTCTTTGTAAGGATATATCTATTGCATTTTTTTTTAGGTTGCAGTATTTAGGACGTATGGATTGTTGAAAGAATGAATTGAATGAATTAAATGGCGGGTTTTTAGAAAAGCCTCAATTATATAACTGCAGTTTACAATTTTGTTCTCTATACTTTTTCCCTCTGGAAGTTCCTTTTCTAGAATTTAAATATGTCATTTAAAAAAGTTTTGAAAAGCTAATAAAATTCCTTTGGTATTGTTAATTAGCTCATAGCACAGCATTCCAACAAGTAGAGGTTTCTGTATATAATTTGCATCAGAGTTCATGGCTAGGTTAAATGTTCACGGTAATCCTGGAGGATGAGGCTCTCTGGGATTTAGGCATTTTACAATAAAGATAAGAATAATGCTCTTCCTTCACCATAGGTTTTGCTCAGCTAGTTGGGATGCATTACTGTTTTAACTACCTGGCTGGTAGTCCTGGAATACATTTTAAATGGTGGTTTGCAATTAACTTTATGGCTCTCGCATAAGAGTTATTCCTTGTATGAAGTAATTTTTTGAGTTCATCCCTACAGTTTGGTTTCTTGAGTATCATCCTAATGTAATAAATTGAACCAACTAGCCAGGTGAGGGTTTTATAGTTGATTGACCACGAAGATAGATATTGTTTGGAGTGCAATGAAATGTGCCACTTGAAATTTCTTTATAATCTACTTTGTTACGTTAAAGATCTCAGAGGGTTAAATTAATGCAAATATTCATCTTGGGAGCTGACAGAAATGTTTGCATTAACCCATACTATTGCATCTTCTAGTATTTTCTGTATCGTACATCTCTGGGTAAATCTGATCTTGATAATATCATTTTAGTAGGGAAGAAGAGTTAAAGTGGTTGACTTAAAATATGGTTTTTACATTTAACACTGCATTTAATTAATACTCTCTTGTTTTTTTTTAAACCTCCTGGAAGTACAGGTTATCAGAATTGAGTTACATAAAAGAGTCTTTTTGGACCTGCTTTCTAAGTGATGATGAAGTTCTTCAATAGTTTATTAGATTATTAGATTATTTTTTTACCTTTGTATAGCCACCAACGATAGTATGCAGCATCTGCAAAAAAGATGGCCATTCAAAAAATGATTGTCCAGAGGATTTCAGGAAAATTGATCTAAAACCTCTACCACCAATGACAAATCGATTTCGGGAAATACTTGATTTAGTATGTAAAAGATGTTTTGGTAAGTCTTACTACTAGAGCTATTCTGAGTAGATTCTTTCCTTGGTTTTAAATATTTATTTTCTTATTTAAATACAGTTTGCTTACATGTTTTGGTAGAGGTTTTTTTTGTTTTGTTTTGTTTTTTTTTCTTGATAATTTAGAGACCCAACAACAGACACTGACTAAATGCACAGCACTGTGGTACATGCCTATGGGAATACAGAGTCCATATTATGTGTTGCTTTTAAAGAGCTTAGACTCTGGATCTGTGCTGTCTAATATGGTGGCCATTATTTAAATTTAATTAAAAGAAAAACTAATTTCCTCGTTTTTACTAGCCATATCTCAAGTACTGAGTAGTTACATGTGGCTAGTAGTTAAATATGGCTGCCGAATTAGACAGTCTAGAAGAACATTTCCATCATTGCAATGCTCTTGCACAGTTCTGCTCTAGACGGATATATAATACTATGAAAATTGCCATAATTGGAAGCAGAATATATTATATGCTGTAGTAGTGGTAAACAAAATGCAGTACAAACTCAATTAATTTTAACTGGAGTGGATCTTTTTTTAGATTTAGGAGATTATGCACAAAATTATAGGATGTATAATTTCTTTGGGAGAAGAATTGCCTTGGATTTGGTAGAATAAAAGAAAGGTAATAGAGGGAGATAAGGCTCTAATATTTTGGGAAGAGCCTTACATACCTTTATTCAACAAACATTCATGGTTACCTGGGATAAACCTTCACTCAGCAAACTTTTTTTTTTTTTAATTACTTGCTGTGTCTCAGATAAGATAAATCTTCTGATGTCATAATATTTAGTTCCCCATCATAATATCTTCCCCCTACCTTTTGCTTTCCCAGCCTCTTGCCAGGCAACCACTTACCCATTTTTAGTTACTATAAATTAGTTTGTATTTTCTAAAGTTCTATATGAATAGAATCACATAGAATATACTCTTTTCTGAGGTGGGATCCTGGCTGCTTTTGTTTAGCGTAATTATTTTGAGATTCATCCATGTTGTGATGTGTGTAAATGTTTCATTCATTTTTATTGCTGAGCTGTGTTTCGTTATATGGATGTGCCATAATTTGTTTACCATTCACCTGCTGATTTGTTTCTAAATTTTGGTTGTTACAAATAAATTTGCTCTGTACATTTGTGTGGGTCTGGGTAACAGATACATCCTTTAAGTTTCCTGGGGTAATACTTGGGAGTTGAATAGCTGAATTGTGGCACATTTTTTTCTCCCAGCAGCTTTATTAAGATATAATACATTACATTTATTTGTATTCATTCATTCATTTTTATATCTCCTTATGAATTCATGGATATTTTATACTTTGGGTTATGATCTAATACTACAATGTTGTTCGTATTGTTCCACATTTGGCTATCAGGAACTCTTTCATTTGGTACCCGGGACTCTTTAATATACCCCCATCAGTGTGTGGGGTTTTTTTTTTTTTTTGGTTGTTTATTTGTTTGTTTGTTTGTTTTTTTTTTAAACACTTCCTTACTTTCTGGCACTACAAGATGCTCCAGGCTCATCATGTATATTTTCCACCCCAGTCCTAGAATTAGATATATCTCCAAAGAGCCCTGGTTCCTTTTATTAGAGAATGGAATTAGAAACCATGATCCGGAAGCTAGGGTGCTTGCTATTATTGGGCGTTGTTGCTTTTAGGCTCTCTGTGAGTGAGAAAATTATATGTATATACTTAGTATATGTTTGTATCTATAAAAATTTCTGTTATGTGACCATCTTACATTAAGTTAAACATGACTTTGTGCTGATGGCTCCAACTTGAATACATTACCATATGGCTCATTCAAGACTCTTCTGCTTTAAATTTCCCACTCCCAACAATGAGAAACGTGGCTGTCATCATCTCCTTTTTTATTTAATTGTCCCACTTAAATACAGTTGTATAACATTATCAGAATTGTTATCTAATACCTGTATGGGAAATAACTTTATCAGAGTACAGTACTTATGTGTATTCCTTTTGCCTTTAGTCTTACAAACTCCACTCATTTTCAAAAAGTTACTTAGGTTAGTACCTTTTCCCTCACTCCCTTGAGTGAAGTTGTCTTACACATGTAGATTATTTTGGTACAGCCTGCATTCCATCCCGAGATTCCCCAACCTCCTAGATGATTTTTTTAATTTGCATACTGTAAAGTTGACTTTGTGGTGCACAGTTTTGTAAATTTTGACAAGTGCGTTGTGTTACTTACTACCATTATAGTATCATACAGAATACTTTCACCACTTAAATAATAATAAAAAAAAATCACCTGTAATTCAGCTATAGGTGTACCTCAGAGATATTGTGGGTTAGGTTCCAGACCATCGCAATAAAATGAGTGTTGCAATAAAGTGAGTCAAGTGAACTTTTTCATTTCCCAGTGCAGGTAAAAGTTATGTTTACATTATACTGACATCTGGTAAGTGTGCAATAGCATTATATCTAAAGAAAAACAATTACTTTAATTAAAAAATACCTTATTGCTAAAAAATATTAACCATCATCTGAGCTTTTAGTGAATTGTAATCTTTTTGCTTGTAGAGGGTCTTGCCTCAGTATTGGTGACTGCTGACTGACCAGGGTGGCTGTGGCAGTTTCTTTAAATAAGATAACAAGTTTGCCGCATTGACTCTTCTGTCATGAATGGTTTCTGTAGCACGTGATGCTGTTAGGTAGCTATTTTGTTCACAGAAGTTCTTTCAAAATTGGGGTCAGTTTTACCAACTCTGCTTATCAACTTTATCAACTAAGTTGATGTAATAGTCTAAATCCTTTGTTGTCATTTCAATAATCTTCACGGTATCTTCAGGAATAGAGTCTATCTCAAGAAACCACTTTCTTTGCTCATCCATTAAAAACAGCTCCTCATCCATTCAAGTCATCTAATGAGATTGCAATAATTCAGTCACATCTACAGGCTCCATTTCTTATTCTGATTCTCCGGCTCTGCACCACATCTGTAGTTACTTCCTCTGCTGAAGTCTCGAACCCCTCGAAGTCATCCATGAGGGTTGGAATCAACTTCTAAACTCCCCCTGTTTGTGTTGCTATTTTGACTTCTTCCCATGAATCACAGATGTTCTTAATGGTATCTAGAATGGTGACTCCTCTTCCAAAAGATTTTCTGTTTACTTTACACAGATACATAAGAGATAGCTATAATCTCACAAATGGATTTCTTAATAGGACATGAAAGTTGAAATGACTCCTTGATCTATGAACTGTGGAATAAATAGATGTTGGGTTAGCAGGCATGAAAACAACCCTAATCTTAATGTAGATCTCTGCCAGAGCTCTTGAGTGCCCAGGTGCAATGTCAATGAACAGTAACGTTGAATCTTTTTTTCTGCAATAGGTTTCAGCATTGGACTTGAAATATTCAGTAAACCATGTTGCAGACAGTTGTGCTGTCATCCAGGCTTTGTTCATTTATAAAACACAGGCATAGTAGATTAAGTATAATTCCTAGCGGTTCTAGGATTTTCGGTTTGGTAAATGAGCATTGGCTTTGGCTTAAAGATTTCAGGTACATTAACCCTTAACAAGAGGGTGTCAGCTTGCCATTTGAAGCTTTGAAGACAGGCATTGATTCTTCCTGTCTAGCTATAGAAGTCCTAGATGGTATCTTCCAGTGTAAGGCTGTTTTGTCTACATTGAAGATATGTTGTTTAGTGTGGCCATCTTCATTAATATCTCAGCTAGATCTACTCTGTCACTTGCTGCTTCACATTGCACTTTTATGTTATGCAAGTGGCTTCTTTTCTTAAACCTTATGAGCCCATTTCTGCTACCTGCAGACTTTTTCTTTTGTAGTTTCCTCACCTCTTTCAGCCTTCATAGAATTGAAGAAAGTTAGGGCCCTGCTCTGAATTAGACTTTGGCTTAAGCGAGTATTGTGGCTGGTTTGATCTTCTATTTAGACCACTGACACTTTCTCCATATAAGCAGTTAGGCTATTTCATGTTCATATTTTTTTTTTCTTATTTATTTATTTGAGAGAGAGAGAGAAAGAGAAAACACAAGCAGGGGAAGTTGCAGAGGGAGAGGGAGAAGCAGGCTCCCCTGAGAAGGGATCTCAATGAGGGGCTTGATCCCAGGACCTTGAGATAGTGACCTGAGCCTAAGGTAGATGTTTGACTGAGCCATCCAGGTGCCTCTCATGCTGGTATTCACTGGAGTATCGTTTTTAATTTCCTTTAAGAACTTTTCTTTTGCCTTCACTACTAGGCTGTTTGGTGAAAGAGGCCTAGCTTTCAGCCTGTCTTGACTTTTGACATGCTTTCCTCCCTAAGCTTAATCATTTCTAGCTTTGGATATAAAGTGAGAGACATGATATATATTTTTTCCACTTGAATAGTTAGAGGCCATTGTAAGGTTATTAGTTGGCCTAATTTTGATAGTGTTGTGTCTCAGAACAGAGAGGTCTGAGGAGAGGGAGAGAGATGGGAAGAATGGCCAGTCAGTGGAGCATTCAGAACACATACAACATTTATCGGTTAAGTTTGCTGTCTTATTTGGGTACAGTTGTGACACCCCAGAACAGTTATAGTAGTAACATCAAAGGTCACTGATCCCACAGATCACCATAACAAGTACAGTAATAGTGAAAAGTTTGAAATATGAGAATTACCAAAATGTGACACAGACATAAGGTAAGCAAATGCTGGTTGGAGAAAAGGTGCTTGATAACTTGCTCAGTGCAGGGTTGCCACAGAAATTCAATTTGTGAAAAAAAAAAAAACACAGTATCTGGGGCAAGAAAGTGAAGTGCAGTAAAATGAGGTATGAAGTATACCTGTATTCAACTTGCAATCCCAGATGCTACATTTGTTTTTCAAAAGCTGAATATTAGTTTAATTCATTACTGTAAATTACTGCTTTGTTCCCATTACTGTATTAACTCTTGGGGGTGAGTCTGGAGGAGGAGATTAAAAAAAAAAAGACTATTCTTAAGACTATGTTGTCTTATTTGGAAAAATAATATGAATATAAATGAAATAACTAGAAAATTGAATGGCTACTATAAACTGGCAAGTGCTTTAGGGAATAAGAAAATTCACTTAAGTCATTGAAGGCTGTGGATGGAAGCATCTTATAGGGAAGATACGAATCTTGACCAGGCATTTGAGGAAACTGGGGTTTGAATGGGTCAGGTGCTTTACATAACAATATTGAGTATAGACTTACAGGAAGGAAAAACAAGCATATGGGAAGAGAGCAGAACGTCTGAAGAAAACAATATTAAAGAATTTATAGAGGTAAATATATTTTGTAGGTATTTCATAGGGAAAATGATCGTGTGTGAAACATACATAAACCTATAAAAATTATTTTTCTGCTGTCCCCTGCCCCTTCCTTCCCCAGTAACATTTATGATTTTAAAGTCAGAGAAGTTAATAAATAATGAAATTTTAAGTAAAGAGTTTAGAGTAAAAAATTGAAGACCTTTTCAGATTCCATTTTCCTTACTTTTCTTTTTCCTTTTTCCTTTTTCTTTTTTTTAACTTAGATGAGTTATCACCACCCTTTTCTGAACAACACAACAGGGAGCAAATTTTAATTGGCTTGGAAAAGTTTATTCAAAAAGAATATGATGGTATGTCATATGTTAAAAATTGATTGCTTTTATTATTATAGCCACCTAGTCTGAGTTCTATTTAAAGTGTTCATTGAATGTTATGTTTTAGGTACTATTCTAGGCGCTGGGAATACAGTACCAATACAAAAGGTGAAAACTGCTTTTGAAAAGCTTATATTAAGAAGGGTAGACAGATAGTTAGCTAACAAATAGGTATATAATATAGTATCAGGAAATAATAAATGCTATTAAAATGTAGGAGTTAAAAGGGTAGTGATGGGGAAGTTTTCTATACTGTTACGGTAGTTCTTTCTGATAAAGTGACATTTGAAGAGAGCCATGAGTAATGTGAGGGAGCAAGTTATGTGAATATCCAAGGAGAGAACATTCCAGAGAGTAAGAACAGCAAGTACAGATACCCCAAGATTGAGTTATGTTTGTCATGTTTGAAGTCCATGCAGGACATCAATGTGGCTGCAGTGGAATGTGTAAGGTAGACTATAACAGAAAGATAAGGTCTGAGAGGTAGCCTGGAGATTGAGTCATTAGCCTTATAGGTATTGGTAGAGGGTTTTAAATTTTGAGTGTCTAATGAGAAGCTTCTGGAAGGTTTTAACACTTAAGTGACATGATCTGAGGGAATGAAGTATAGGTCCTTAAGAATAGAAGCAAGGGGAACAATTTAGGAGGCTGTTGCATAAGTTCGGATGAGACATACAGTGTTCTGGAAGAGTCGATTAGAAGTGGTCAGAAATAGGACATAATTTGACTGTAGAGCCAGTAGGATTTGCTGATGTTTTACATGGTAAATGTGAGGGAAAAAAAGGAGTCAAGGATCATTTCAAGATTGTTACCTCAGTAGTTGGGTGATATTATTTAATTGAGATAGCAAAATAGCAGAAGGAGTAGATTTGGGATTTGGGGTACAGAGGTGAAGAATCAAGGGTTATGTGGCCACATATTTTAGAAAAGGATAAAGAGTTGATTTATACATCAGAATGAATTTGTACTTGTAAAAGATAATCTGTTATATACTATAGGATTCCATATTCCGTTATATTTGTTAGTATGTAAAGTACTGACCAAATCTAAGTCTGTTATGTTAAACTCATGCACATTTTTATTTGCTGATGAACATAGCTTCTTTTATGTCTCTCAGTTGCCATTTGAAATTTCAAGTTGGACATCAGAACTGAATTGGAGAATTAGGTTTCGAAAATGCAGAATTTCTTAACTAAATATATAATCTAAAGAATTAATAGTGAGAGAAATCCAATCCAGTTAAGTGACAGCTTGCTTGAAGTGCTACCTGTTATTGAATGACACTAAATATGAAAAGATAACCCTATCATAATTTATATCAAATGGATTAATCACTCACTTTGGGAGAATTAAGTCTATGTATTAAGGTGATATTTGTAAAAACTATTGGAATTGTGCCTGAAAAAAACTCGTTCATTTCCAAAAGATAAATCTCCAAATATTGAACTTTACTCTTAGTAGTGATGTGGAGAATGAAGAAAAGTAGATGGATTTATGAGATAGTTAAGTTGAAAGAAATTATTGGACTTGGTGACTGTTTGGATGTAGAAGCTGAGAGAGGGGGTGCCGTGAGCAGTCGAGTAGATAAAGATACTATTTGCTGAGAATAGGTAAAAAGCTGAAGGCTTAGTTTTGACTTGTTAATTTTATGATGTTTGTAGAAAAATGGAAAAAGCAGTTGGAAACAAGGGTTGTGGGAACTTAGGTAAGAGATCTGGGCTTTAGTTGAATATTTTGGGAATTTCTCAGTATATCTGGCAATGGAAGGTATTTAAGCCATAAAAGTAGACAAGATCATCTTGTGTTAGTCCATTAGTGGGTAATAGAAGATTCCTCTTTCCTGCTAATTATAAAACTTTTTACTTTTGTTTTTCTTTACTTAGAAAAGGCAAGACTGTGCTTATTTGGCTCTTCTAAGAATGGATTTGGATTTCGTGATAGTGATCTGGATATTTGTATGACCCTGGAAGGCCATGAAAATGCGGAGGTAAGAGTTAGTGTTTGGAAAGAGATGTAGAAGTTTATTTTCTTGCAGTGGTGAATGTATTTTAAATTATGTATGTAGTATTGATAAACGTATGGTGTCATTCTTTGTATAAATATATTAGCAATAATAGTATTTGAAATGTAAAAGCATTTAGCATTTTCATTTTAGAAGACATTCAGATGTCTAAGTAAGTAAATTTACTTAAAATTCAGTAATTTTATATCACAAAAACCATGTCACTGAAAGTTAAAAGTGCTTTGTATTGAATTTTTGGAAGAAGTTAATACACCATAGAGTTGCAGTTTTTTTCATTGGAACCAATGTGCAGCTGGTGCTACTGATCTCATTTCCTCTGTCTTTTCATATCTCTTCCATTAGGTGATATCTTTGTATCACTAGAAAATAAAAGTGGACATCTAATTTATAAATGGGTTGTGTTGTACAAGTTAATTGTAATTTGGGGGCACTTAGAACACACTTTTTTCTGTAAAGCAATGTTAACAAATGTGTTCTAGGATAGCTTTTAGACACTCATTTTGGGTGGCAAGGGGAACTAACATTTACTGAGGCCTCATTTCATTCTTAAAACCACCTTCGAGGTAGATAATTTCCCCCGTTTTACAGATGAGGAAACTGAGGCTTTGAGAAATAAACTGACTTGCCCAAGTTCACACAGCTAGTAAATGTTGGAGCCGGGATTCGTACCCAGGTCTGTCTGACTCCACAGTTCATGCTCTTTCCATTGTATCTCACTGCTTCTCTGTAATTTATTTAACCCATAATGTAGCTGAAATATAGTACTAATAGTACTGTAGAACCTAATCTCTACTTTTGGGGTTTCACTGTGAGATGCCAGGAGCAGACCTTCCCCCCAGAGCAGTCTTCAGCAGTGAGAGTGGGTACTTGTGCTTTCTTTTTTCATGTACCATCAGCAGTGGAAACAAGATTGTCCAAGCTCCAGTAAAGAAAGGGACTAATTGCATAGGGAACTATCCCAGGCCTTCCTAGCAGCAACTAGAAAGGAGGGGATCCCTGTAGTTGCTCCTTCCTTTACCAACATATCTGCTGGAATTTATGTCTCAAAATCAGGGACTGCTTGCAAGATTGGGGTGTGGCCAAGCTTCTGGCATCTGTAGTGGTGTCAGTATAGCCTCTATTACACCATAAAAGAATTCAGCAGAGTAGTGTACCTAATTTTTTCAAAAGGTGGCTTTTAAATTGTTAGAACCAGAGTAAAGATGGCAGAGTACTGATGTCTGGTAGATCCTTATTTCTGGCCCTAAGAAATTATTTCTGGTATTAACGTTTTATCAAAAAAAAGAAAATAGAAATATAAGTATTTTAGTTCTTCTTAACTAAGTTCTACTCAGTGCCATCTACTGAAAAGAGGCTGCCCCTCTCCATTTTGAAAAGCAAGAATTGAAGGAATAGGAAATTATTTTACCCAGGGGTGGAGGTTAGGGTTTAGATACCTTCTATATAAAATGTAATAATCAGATTTCTGATCACTAAGGGTTTGTCTGTTATATATCTTCTGTGCCATTCACACTGAAAAGTTGAAGCAATGAAAAAGAATACATTCTCTTCCGATGAGACATAGTTGAAATTTGTAATTTAGCATAAGTTGTATCCTTGCATAATAAATTTTATTATTTTTATTAGCAACTGTAGATTCCCTTGAAATCTTCAGGTTAAGCTGCAAGGTTAAGCTGCATTGATTACTGCTCTCCAGTACCAAAAAGAGCATGTTTGGGATATGCAAATGTGATTTTAGTAGTAAGTGTGGGCACTGATGTATATACTCTTCAGCTTAATCCAGTTAATTTATAATGCCATTATCTTCCCTATTCCTTGTATTGTGGCCATATCAACTCTGCTATCTCTGATTTTTTAAAAAATCAATATATTTAAACTTGTAGAGGTAAGAATTTTCTTGAAGAAGTAGGTACTGGTAATTGGATTACTTTTCTTCATCAACATGATAACAAATAAATAGCTCATAGATTTGAAGTGCTTATTTTGTGTCAAGCATGCTGCTGAATGCTTTACATACATGTTTCATGTAATCCTTCCAACTACTTGATAGGGCAGGAATTTATAATTATTTTGATTTTATAGACTAGTAATATGAGGCTCCAAGGGGTTAAGGATCTGGTCAAAGTCACGCAGCTAATTAATAATAATTAGTTGAAGACTGAATCCCGGTTTGTTTAAATTCAGAACCCATGTTCTTTTTTTTTTTTTTTTTTTTTTTTTTTTAAGAACCCATGTTCTTAAACAGTATACTGTTTTGCCTTACCAGATCCATCTCTAGTTACATATTCATGTGTTTGAAAACATTATTCTCCTGTCTTTGTGCTTCTCACACTTTAATGTGAATGTCAGTGACCTGGGAATCTTGTTAAAATGTAAATTATGATTTGGTAGTCTGGGGTGGGGCCTCAGATTCTGCATTTCCATCGTTTCCAGATGGTGGCCTTACTGCAGGTCTCTAGACCATATACTTTGAGTAGCTTATAGCTAGAGATTTTCAATACTAGTATTAAATGCCTGGTTAAAGTGAATTTGCACAAGGCCAAATTAAATTAGACAAACTTTATTATTTGTTTCTTTTGTTTTTTAGAAATTAAACTGTAAAGAAATAATTGAAAATTTGGCAAAAATTCTTAAGAGACATCCAGGTATGATTCTGAAGTTACAGCTTTAAAGCAACAAAATATTTTTTAGATTTATGGAAATTATTTAACCTAATGAAGTTTTTGTATTTGTTTGTTTTAAATCAGGTTTAAGAAACATTTTGCCTATAACTACTGCCAAAGTGCCTATAGTAAAATTTGAACATAGACGAAGTGGTTTAGAAGGTGATATCAGTTTATATAATACATTGGTAAGTTTCTCTTTCTGTATAGACCTAGGTATGTTTACACTTGTCATTTTAAAAGTTTATAGGTTAAAAAAAAAAAGTTCACAGATCGCTTACTATACATTTATGTTTAAAAGTTTTAAATAGGAGCATTATAAGACAAAAATATTTTTAAGAATCATCTTGATATTTCCTTCAGATTGAAGATTAGTTTTTGACTCATTTACAGGTATTTTAAGTTTTACAGTTATATATTATATTTGGAGTATATTATGTCTTTTTATCTGATATATAAGTTTAATACATTTGAAATGCTTTCAGCTATGTAATTTTTTTCAGGCTCAACATAACACAAGAATGCTAGCTACTTATGCAGCTATTGATCCTAGAGTACAGTACTTGGGATATACTATGAAAGTGTTTGCAAAGGTATTTATGAACTAGTTAATGATCTCCTTTGTTATAGTACTCATGATAGTTAAAATGAAATATACTGGTGTCAGACTTGTGAAAAATATCTTCTCAGTTTTGTTTATCTGAGCTTTTTAAAGGAAGCACTCAATAGTAAATGATTTAAGTTTATACTTACTAGAGTAATGTCTTAGTTTTTTTTCCTGTATGTGCTTTATTCCCATGTGTAACATTTGAGTAAATTCTCAGTAGTAAAATTTCTCAATGCAGTAAAGATTTTCAGCCCCAGGTATGAGAATTGGCATATGATGCTACTTAAGAATCTCTGGGTTAAGACATCTGAGATTTGGGTTTAGTCATAAATATTTCTGTCCAAGAAAACAAAAAAATCCCAATGAAATCTTGTTTTTCTCCTATTATAACACTTATAATACTGAATTCTGTTTTCTTTTTTTAGCTAAGTGTGTAAACTCAATGAAGATGGAGACCCGTGTCCCCAGTTTAGTGTACCTGCTTTATGGGAGTTGCTCAATAAATAGTTAATTTTTTTAATGTGTTGGCGGAAGGCTCCTAGTAGCCAAGTGATTGGTTGCATTTTCATTTTGCTAAATCCACTCTTCTACAACAGAGAGACAGTACTTGTTTAGATATTTCCTATACATGTCTTTGTCAACAGAGGTCATCTTAGAAAAGAGTGGCATTTAGTCACATCCTCAAATTATATTTGATATGGCTACTTTTCTAGATTCACCTCACAGAATAACTTTAGCATAATGGTTCTGTACTTCAGTTGGTGTTGTGGTATTGAAACTTAAGTCTTTCATGTCAGAGAAATCATTCTTCCCCCTTTTATATACCAGCCAAAGTCTTACTCAGGGGAAGCTTCTGAGGATTCTTTTAGGGTTTATTTTTAATTAAAAATTTTGTTTGGAATAGTCAACTTATTCATCTGGTTCAGAATTCAAAAGGTCTAAAGGGATTTTTGGTAGAAAATCTCCCTTTCACACCTGTCTCCTAGCCAACCAGTGACTCAAGCTGGTGTTAAAAGTTGGTTTGTATCCTCCCAAAAATACACCAGTATAAGCAAATACAAAAACTTCTTATCTCCTTTTTATAACGGGTATAAATATACTAAGAACAGTATTTTGTACTTTGCTTTTCTCACTGGTCAATAGATACTAATAAGTACTTCCTGTTAGTATACTAGAGCTTCCTTGTTCTTTTTTTTTTTCCTTCCTTGTTCATTTTTAATGGCTACACCCTATTCAGTTGTGTAAATAGTCATCAGTTGTTTAGAACCTGTACTTTATTGAGTAGTCTTAAGTTGTTTCTGGCTTTTTGCTGTTGCAACAGGGTTATGCTTAAAAAAACTTGTTTAGTTACTTCTCATGTTTTTTGGTGTTTGGTGCGTTTGCAGGATAAATTCTCAGAATTGCTAGTTTAAGTGAGATATACTTTTGTAATTTTGATATTATCAAATTACTCATAGATTTTATGCTAATTTATACAGCCATCTGTAATGTATGAGAGTGCCTGTTTACCCATCTTCATAATAGTTTGTTATTTAACTTTTGGATATTTGATAGTTTGATGGGTTAAAAAGATAGTATCTCAGAGTAGTCAGTACTTCTGCATAAATAAGATTCTGAAGTTATATTTTCAATCACTGTTTTGTTTCTTCAGCGATGTGACATTGGAGATGCTTCCAGGGGAAGTTTATCTTCATATGCTTATATCCTTATGGTGCTGTACTTTCTGCAGCAGAGAAAACCACCTGTTATCCCAGTTTTACAAGAGGTAGGTGTTTAAGAAAACTGTAAAAGAGTTTCTTGTGAAAACATTAATCTAAACACAGTAGATCTTGATCAGTTTATGAGGTCATGAAGGATTTTTCTAGCATGGACATCCTAAGTTTTCTTCTTCCCTTAATGATGTAATCACATAATGAATCTTTTTGAAAAATTGATTATAGGAGAATATAGACCACTGAAAGTTTTAGATGAATAAAACTAGTAAGTATCTTTTGTAGCTTGTTTGTATTTCATAGTCTTAGAATGCTGCAAATGATTATGAAAGTCTTATAGCCATCCATGAACTCATGCATTATAGTCTTTCAGATGCAAATATAAAGTTTCTTCTCTCCATAGTATTCTCCCTGCTCCTGCCTGACAAGGAACTTTGGTATATTCTTGTGTATACTTTGGTTAACTTTGTGAATTTTGGTTGAGAGAAAACCCAAGGAAATTTCTTCCTCATCTCTGTAAGGTCATGTTTATTGCATTAAGCATAAGAATGTACATCAGAAGAAACATCATACTCCTATTCATTCAGATTTGGTGACTCATGGATTCCCTTTTTGTAGCCAATTTATACTGTGTGAAATAGGTTTAAAGGAGTTCTTAATCATCCCATCTGTTCCTCCTCATTCTTGGCACAAAGTGTATTTGCAAGTATTAGGGAGAATCCAGTTCTAAGTTCTTAGAAAGGTGATTATTTTGACGTAAAAGAGACACATCAGAATTGTTTGACAAATCATATATTCTGACTTTACACAAACCAGTGGTCACAGCAGAGAAGAAAATCACAAAATGAGCAAGCCATATGGTGGATATTAGATGGCCTTAGTAAGTTTTTAAAAAGTTCTAATGAATGCCATGTACTTATAGCAGCATTTATTTCCCATTTTAAATTAACAGTGGAGAAGAAACAGAAATTTCAAATATCCTTTCCTGGCAGAAAATTTTAAGTTGCTAAATCTGTGTTGAGTGATGTTGTTTTTAACAAGGTTGTGTATAGTAGGATATTTAAAACTTAAAATGAATTAATGAGGCCTGGCAAGACCAAGGTCATTCTCTGTATTAGTCTAACTGTTGTTAAGGCTTTAAATTTGGGTGTCTTAAACACATTATTACACAGGAATATCATAGCAGCCATTTACTATGATTTGTTATGACTTTGACAGAAAACTATAATTAACTAAAGTAGCACACAAATTCTGTTTTTGGGGTGATTTTTCTGTGGGTGATTATATTATCCATGAATGAGGAGCCATTCAGGCAGTACTATATAATGCAAAGAGCAGGCATGATTTTAGAGCTAGAGCTTACCTGGTCTGAATCCTAATTCTGACATTGTGGCCTTCACTAAAATGCCTGACTGCCACTAGGCTGAGTTTCATCGATAATAATGTAGTAATAGTATTATTTCACTAGTGATCTAAGGAACAGAGAAATCAAATGCCCTTGAATTATAGTAGGTGCTAAAGTAGGTGTTCATAAATGATGCTTGCTTTATCATCATCATTATTATTACTACTACTGTCATTAGCAGCTGTATTAATATTATTATTGGAAAAATGTAGGCAGGACTGCGGTAGCCAACTTCAAGAACTCTTCCATTATCTGCTTAACAGTGCTTGATGAAATGAGAGACAGTCCATGGAATGTTTTCCATCATAATGAGCTCTGATTGTGGGGGGCTTTGTGATACATATGAACTGATGATATATGGATTTTTGCTTCTGGCCTTTTTTGCTTGTCATATGGGACCCCATTGTCCATTGCTCTGGCATCATTTAAGTATTGGTCATTGACATCGATCAACTTTTAAGGGTAAGGATATGTTTAATGAAGCTGTTGATCTTTGACTCCATTTATAACTGAACCTAGACTTGAAGTGACTGGGTATAAGTAAGACTCTGCTAAGTGTATTTTTCATGGTTAATAATACAGAGTTCTTTAGGTCAAAAGGAGCTTTCCTAAGCAGAATGATTTTGCTGTATTCTAGAAACTCATAAGTGAAAATAAATTTTCATGTAAAAATACTAAAAAGAGGATTAAGCGTGGTAATCACACTTGATATTATGAACTTCTATGTTTTCTTAGCTTATATTAGCTTAAAAATTACAACTGAATGGATGAATCTTGAGAGCAATATGCTAAGTGATAAGTGAAGTAAACCAGTCACTAAAGACTAAATATTATATGATTTCACTTATATAGGGTAGTCAAACTCATAGAAATGGAAAGTGGAATGGTGGTTTTGGGGGGCTAAGAAAGGGGGGGGTGGGGAATTATTGTTTAATAGTTCAATTTCGTTTTTGCAAGATGAAAAGAATTCTGTGAATGGATGGTGATGATGGTGCTCAACAACATGAGTGTACTTAGTGTCACTGAACTGAACACTTGTAAAATTTACCATCATAATCATTTTTGTTTTGTGTATTTTACAACTAAAAAATTTAAGTATTGCAGTTTAAATATAGCAGCAGATACTAAAGTATTACAGTTAAATATGAAAGTCAATATGGTAAGCATACAGGGCCACTCCTTGTACAAATATGATTGTTCATGAGGTTTTAGGGAGGACTGAGTAGAACTCAAAACTCGAGTAGGGCATGCTTAGTGTGGAGAGAGAGAAATGGAAAGAGAAATTGTGTGTGTGTGTGTGTGTGTGTGTGTGTAAGAGAAAGGGGAATAGCAGTAATCCTAAGGGCTGAAACAGTGGAAAGTTAGAAAGTGAAATATGAGAGCTCATTAAAAAAAAAAATAGGCAAATCAGTGTTTAAATACCTTTCAAGGCCTCCAGGGTCCCCTTCACTGTGTTACCAGCCAACATAGTTGGGTTTGGATCATAGATTTTAGTCAAAATAAGAATTTTATTAAAAAGAATCAAGGTCTAACAGTGTAGCTTATATTATTCCCATGTAATACTTATAATAGCATCAATAAGGGTAAAATATTCTATAATGGTAAAATATTACACTTTGGTTTCTTTAATACCTTCATTTCTTTTTTCAGGGCAGATTTGTTTTAGGTATCAATATCTAATTGCCACCCTCTCCCTTGTTTGTTTTATGAAGTGTCAGAATTTATGGTAGATAAGTGGTAACTGTATTTATGTTACACAGAAGTATAAAAGCAACTGGGGCATCTAGGTGGGTCAGTCACTTAAGTGTCTAACTCTTGATTTGGGCTCAGGTCATGATCTTAGAATTGTGAGATAGAGCAGTGAGTTGGGTTCCATGCTCAGTGGGAGTTGGCTTGAGATTCTCTTTCCCTCTGTCCTTCTGCCCCTCCTCCTTTGTGGGCGCTCACATGCTCGCTCGCTCGCTCACTCTCTCTTTAAAAAAAAAAAACAACAACTTCTTAGCTTAAGTTTCTGGAAACTTCATCTTTTTGTAAACATGCTTCCAGAGCATGGCTGTATAAGGAACTTAAACCTGAGAGTGAAATTAGAGGGGCCAGACATGTTAATTTTGTAAATCACTGTGCCATCTAAAATGGAAGGGGTGATGTGGACCACCTTATCTGATGGTTTGAAAGTATTTTCTAGTAAGCTCTAGGAGCTCATTAGAGTATGTATGAGAAGTGAGATAAGGAAAAAATTGGGTATATTTTCTCCACTTAGGATTCTGTTGAAGCACCTTTGCTTTTATCTACTTTAAGCTTCCAGAAAGGTTCCATTTTAGGAAAGGATTCTACAGCTTAAAAGAAAAATGAAATTTGAAAACAACTGACCTAATTACTCTATAATCTCTCTTTTTCATTGGGATAACAGTGAAGGGTTTAGGAGGGTGATGGTCTTTAGAATCACTACCAGGCAGGACTAAGACTAGAGAAATGAGGTCTGCTGACTGTGAACCTGTTGTAGCTTTTTACTTTTTAAAGAACTCATCTTAAAGAGATACTTTTCTTCTAATAAAGGAGCATTATTCCCCCTCCCTTTCCTCACGACAGTGGATTATTATTCATAATCATGAAGATTTTATAGTTTTTATCAAGATGTTAGGAAAAGCTGTCTGATTTTCTCTTTAAAGAAATCAATACCCAGGGCCTTTCAGCATCATCTGATAGAGATAACTGATTAAAAGTACTGGAGCCTTTCCCCAAAATAAGCAGTTCCAATGACTTCCTTTTGGTGTACAAATCAGTAGATATTATGTATTTCTACATCTATGATCCTTTGGTGAATATGTGGTCTTCGGGACACCTCAGTGGCTCAGGTGACTAAGCAACTGCTTTTGGCTCAGGTCATATTCATGGAGTCCTGGGATTGAGTCCTGCATCCGGCCACCTGCTCAGCGGGGAGTCTCCTTCTCCCTCTTACTCTCTCCCCTCTCATGTTCTCTCTCTCTCACTCTTAATTCTCTCTCAAATAAATAAGTAAAGAAAATCTTAAAACAAAATAAATAAAAATAAAAAATAAAATGTGTTTTTATTTATTTATTTTTTTCATTTTACTTCATTAGTCTTGGGCTGGATGTGTTTTGACAGGCCAAATAGATAAGATCAAATGTGTCATTTGGAGAGTCTCAAGCTCTTAAGGTATCCTTTCCTAGCTTTGATTTTCCAGATACATATCACTTATTAATAACGTGGCATCAAATTATACCATCCTGGCATTTCCTTCTGGAAAGAAATATCTCAATATCTCTTATAGATACATTCTAAAATGATATGAGGATACTTAGGCGTGTGGATTAGAGGACTTGAAATCTAATAATAAAATTATTTTTACAGATCTTTGATGGAAAACAGATTCCACAGAGAATGGTTGATGGATGGAATGCATTTTTCTTTGATAAAACAGAAGAACTGGTAATTTTTTCATAGTCTTTATGTTATAGAATGCTCACTGATATGTGTTGGGATTTGCATAATTTAATAATTTTACTTATATTTGGAATCCATATTTTACATAGGTATAGACACCTCTCTCCCTCTTTTTTCTTACCTATAGAAAAAGCGTTTACCTTCACTTGGAAAGAACACAGAAACATTAGGAGAGCTTTGGTTGGGACTGCTTCGCTTCTATACCGAAGAGTTTGATTTCAAGGAATATGTAATTAGCATTCGGCAGAAAAAGCTGTTGACAACTTTTGAGAAGCAGTGGACATCCAAATGCATTGCAATTGAAGGTAATCATTTAGCTGACATTAACTGAGGAACAAAACGAAACAGAAAGCAGGAGTTTCATTTGGCCAGGAGATAGAAGGGAAAACTGAAAACACATTAGAATTTGGAAGATTCTTCCTCTTGATTTTTATGTTTCTGTCCTTTTATTATTCCCCCATCCCAATTTCTATCTTTTTAAAATCTATAACTTTAAAAGAATAATTTGGTGACTTGAATGGTCTGAGTTCTAAAGTATTACTCTCTTGGTATGGCTCGTATGTATATTTTATGTTACAGTGAACAGAATTCTTAATTAAAAAATAAATATATCTTTTCTAGATCCTTTTGACTTGAATCATAACCTTGGTGCTGGAGTTTCTAGAAAAAGTAAGTTTTAAATTTAGAACTCCCCTGTTTTTAAAGCTTTTACACATTTTACACTGCATCTTTCTTCTTTCTTCTTTTTTCAATAGTGACCAATTTTATCATGAAGGCATTTATCAATGGAAGGAAGCTTTTTGGTACCCCCTTTTATCCACTCATTGGCAGAGAAGCTGTAAGTTTACATAATTTGGATTCTGAATCTTTTTTCTTGTAGAGCTGCCTTTTTTGTGGTACAGTAAGCTTTATCCTATTTCCAAGTAGAAATAGGGAGAAGAGATGATTATACACTCCCTGTATTTTTTTTATTGTACTTATCATAGTTCATAATGAGTTATCTATTTGGTAAATTTTGTATATCTACTTGTTTAATTCTTTCTTCTGCTATTAGATTACAGCTACCTGAGGACAAGGGTCTATTATGTCTCTTCACCGTCATATCTCCAGTACCTATTAAGATGGTACATTGAGGGGTGCGTGGGTGGCTCAATGGGTTAAAGCCTCTGCCTTCAGCCTAGGTCATGATCCCAGGGTCCTGGGATCGAGCCCCGCATCGGGCTCTCTGCTCGGCGGGGAGCCTGCTTCCCTTCCCCTCTCTCTGCCTGTCTCTCTGCCTACTTGTGATCTCTGTCTGTCAAATAAATAAATAAAATCTTAAAAAAGAAATGGTACATTGAATGTACTAAATAAGCATTTGTTGAGTGAATGAAGACAGATAGTCAAGAGTCCGTATCCTTAAATTTGGAATTTGAGGTGCTGACCACTGCCCTTCTTCCATCTCTGGAAATTTTGATGAAAATATAAACAGAGAGGAAAACACCAAAGAAATACTTTCTTACTTGCTGAGACTTCTCTAATTTTGGTGTAGCCCTGGTAACTGAATTTGATGGCATGGAACTGAGAGGATTCATTTTGCCTGAGCTGGGTGGCATAGTATTTCCTGTTGCTCTTGGTCTCACTCTGTTTTTTGCTTGCTTTCTAATGGGAGGAGGTCTAAGTTTTATACAGAAAGAAACTTCAAAGAGAAGCAATCTCAAGAGAGAAACTGTGTCTCTACTATTGCATAACAAATACCCTTGATTTTGTTCAGTACAGTTTATGCACTCTTTCTTTGGGATGTGGGGTAAGAAAAGCAGAAATATCTATAGCTTTTTTCCCTTGCAGTACTGGTTCTTGACATTTTTTTTATTGCCCTGCCTCTTGGGAGGGGGTGGTAATAACTATAATGGAGAGAAAGAAAATAATAGTAAAATTTGAAATGACAAGTTGTGTAAGAACAAAATGTCAAAAGGAAAATCCAACAATGATTTTACTAACATGCTAATTAAAAAAACAATAAATGAAGAGAGTACAGTCAAATCAAAACAAATTGATGATGCATTGATAAAGCATTTTACCTGAAAATTGTGGGAATTCCAGCTATTAGTGTGTATATATGCATATGTCTGTCCTATAAGAACCTAGCAGTTTCGTATTGTGAGAATTTTTGGTAGACTATTAGAATTTTTAGTAAACCAAAAATGTGTTAATTTTAGTCTATGAATACAAAATTTTAGTAACTTCTAAAAAATTTATTTATTTATTTATTTATTTGACAGTGAGAGAGGGAACACAAGGAGGGGGAGTGGGAGAGGGAGAAGCAGGTTCCCCGCTGAGCAGGGAGGCTGATGCAGGGCTCCATCCCAGGAATCTGGGATCATGACCTGAGCTAAAGGCAGAGGCTTTTTTAAAGACTTTATTTATTTATTTGACAGAAAGAGAGATCACAAGTAAGCAAAGAGGCAGGCAGAGAGAGTGGCGGGGGAAGCAGGCTCCCTGCTGAGCAGAGAACCCGATGGATGGAGGGCTCGATCCCAGGACCCTGAGATCATGACGTGAGCCGAAGGCAGAGGCTTAACCAACTGAGCCACCCAGGTGCCCCTGAAGGCAGAGGCTTTTAACGACTGAGCCCCCCAGGCACTCCAGAATTTTAGTAACTCTTAATAACTCAGTATAAGTAGTCCGAGTAGATGTCAGTCTTTGGTCTTGAGTATCATTTGGTGTAAGAGCCAAAAATCAGTTTGAGGCCTATCTGAAGGGGCCTGTGAGTCTGCTAACCATTTTTTGGACACACTTTTTTCTGTTTTAAAAGTCAAATAGTATTCTGTGGCTTGTTTATATACTAAGTTAACTGTTCTCCTTTGATGGACATTTAGATTGTTTTTATTGTATCAGTGTTATAACATCCTTATTTATCACTGAGCCATCCAGGTACCCCTAGAGAAGTCTTTTGTAAAGAGAATAATTCTTTTCTAGAAATAGCCTGGTAAGGCAGAAAGCATGAGATTTGTAGTCAGACCAACTTAGCGTTAAATCCTGCTTACCTGGGGTGCCTGGGTGGTTCAGTGGGTTAAGGCCGCTGCCTTGAGCTTGGGTCATGATCCCAGGGTCCTAGGATCGAGCCCCACATCGGGCTCTCTGCTCCGCAGGGAGCCTGCTTCCTCCTCTCTTCTCTGCCTGCCTCTCTGCCTACTTGTGATCTCTGTCTGTCAAATAAATAAATAAAATCTTAAAAAAAAAAAAAAATCCTGCTTACCTATCAGGTAATGGGCAGATTTTACTATGGGCAAATGACTTACTTTCTGAGCCTCTGTTTGCTCATCTGTAAATGAGGATGAAAATAGTATCTGTTGAGTTATTATGCAAAGATGGCACAGATAAGTGAAGAAATAATGTGGCTGTAATGTGGTTAGCACTGTTAGCAACTGTGATATTGATGAATTTTTTTTTCTTTATTAGAGAGAGAGAGAGAGTAGGGGGAAGAGTAGAGGGAGAGGGAGAGAAAAAAGGAGAGAAGGAGACTGCCTGCCCAGCACAGAGCCCAACTGGAGTCTGGATCCCACGACTCCTGAGAGCGTGATCTGAGCTGAAATCAAGAGCTGAATGCTCAACCATCTGAGCCACCCAGGGCCGCCAGTGATGAGAATTTTTTTTTTTTTAAGATTTTAAAAATTTGGGGTGTCTGGGTGGCTCATTGGGTTGAGCCTCTGCCTTCAGCTCAGGTCATGATCTCAGGGTCCTGGGATTGAGCCCCGCATCGGGCTCTCTGCTCAGCGGGGAGCCTGCTTCCCCTTCTCTCTCTGCCTGCTGCTCTGCCTACTTGTGATCTCTCTCTCTGTCAAATAAATAAAGTCTTTAAAAAAAAAAAGATTTTAAAAATTTATGAGAGAGAGAGTGCATACACAAGCAAGGGGGAGCAGCAAAGGGATAGAAGCAGGGTATCCATCAGCAGGGAGCCTGATTCAGCAGGGAGCCGGATTCGGGGCTCCCAGAGGCTTAACTGACTGAGCCACCCAGGCACCCCGATAAGATTAAGATAATTCTTAATCTTATTTTCTTTCTTTTTTTTAAAAGGCTTTATTTATTTATTTATTTGACAGAGATCACGAGTAGGCAGAGAGTAGGCAGAGAGAGAGGGTGGGGAACAGGCTCTCTGCTGAGCAGAGAGCCTGATGTGGGGCTCCTTCTCAGGATCCTGGGATCATGACTTGAGCCGAAGGCAGAGGCTTTAACCCACTGAGCCACCCAGGCACCCTTATTCTTATTTCCATATTATGGTTTTAGTTACATTGAAAAGTTTTTTGATATTTCCTTTTTTTTTTTTTTTTAAGATTTTATTTATTTTTTTGAGAGAGAGAGCATGAGTAGGGCAGAAGGGGAGTGGGACAGTCAGACTCCCTGCTGAGCAGGGAGCCCTTCGCAGGGCTGGATCCTAGGACGCTGGGATCATGACCTGAGCCAAAGGTTGATGCTTAACCAACTGAGCCACCGGGCTCCCCATTTATTTCCTTTTTTTTAAAACCACTTTTATATCTTGGTCTTCTTTCCATTTGGATTCCACAATTCCTAATGTTTTGGTTTTTTTTTTTTTTCTAGTAAAGTTTTATTTTCTCCCTAGGAGTACTTCTTTGATTCCCGAGTATTAACAGATGGAGAACTGGCTCCCAACGATCGATGTTGTCGTGTGTGTGGAAAAATAGGCCACTACATGAAAGACTGCCCTAAAAGGAGAAGGTTGGCAAATGATTATGTATCAACATTACAGGGAAAATAAATGTGAGGCCAATAGTAGCTATAACTGTGTTCATATATGTTTAAGTAAGAAGGTTCAGGGCTTTAAATTGGACATTAGGTAAAATGTATATTGGAGTGGAATTTTTTTAATAGAGTGAGATTTATTTGTGACACAGTGCTATCTCATTCATTTGTTCACTTCATTCAGGTTTTTTGTTTTAATTGAAGAAGCATTTATTGACACCTGCTCTATTGGGAACTGTGCCAGGAGCCAAGAAAAAAAATGATCAAGTCATGGGGTTCTTCCTGAGTACCTCACAGTCCTACAAATCAGTAATTAAAATATAATTAACTGAATCTTTGAGACACTTACTGTGAGGTATACCTATATAATATATACCTTGAAGAATAGACATCCTTCACACCCCTGAAAATATATTTATGAAATAGACTTTCCTGTGTTTTATATACTCTTTTCAATAAGCCAGGAAAAATCGTTTCTTTAGTTATTAAGTCTTTCCAAATATAAAGAGCTTAGAACTTTACGAACAGAATGAATTCCTGGGTTCCGTCAGTACTATATACTGACTTAAATTTAGAGAAGACACTTTCTCTAGCATCAGCTGCTCCCTCTATAAAATGGAGATAATAAATACCAACTTCTAAGGATAATTATAAGATTAAAATTCAGTATTAAAGGTTTTTTTTCTAATTTGATATTGTATTATAAAACTCCTGGAATACCCAGTTTCTGCCATAGGAGTAGGTGTGCTCTAAATGTGAGTTCCCTTGCCTTAAAAATGGTGCATGAAACAATCAGCATGTTAGTCCCTTTATTGTGAGACTTTTGTGTAGTTTAGTTTGTTCTGTGATTCATTTAGTTTACAAGTCCCTAGCCCCACATTATTGGTATCAGCAGTTTACTGTTTAGACTAAAGAAGAAAGACAGTGAAGAAGAGAAGGATGGGAATGAAGAGGAGAAAGATTCCCGAGACCTTGTTGATCCCCGAGACCTCCACGACACTCGAGAGTTTAGAGACCCCAGAGACCTCAGATGCTTTATATGTGGAGATGCAGGACATGTACGAAGGGAGTGTCCAGAGGTCAAGCTGGCCCGTCAGAGGAATAGCAGTGTGGCAGGTAAATAGAAAAGGCTAAAAATAGTTTTTGGTAGAAATAAGGTCATTTGTGTTGATATCATTCTAAGGACTCTTGATTCCTGTCTTTTCCAAAGTTAGCAGTATGATTTTCGACCTTATAATTTCTTAAAGAGATAAAATTTAGACAGTCCTTTATTTTGAACAGTACTCAGATATGTTCACTATTAAGGTCTTAGCAGTGTGTTGTATTCAGTAAACTCCCTTTAAGTATTCTTTGGATTTGAGTTACTTTCTTTATCAAAAGATAATAGAAATTAAATTTTTTTTTCTGGGAACATATACAAGAGAAATTATATCTCTTCCCTTTGCTCTTACGCGAGAGGGAGATCTGTTTCTGTTATAATTCATAAGTAATTTTAAGACTTTGAAACCCAAATGAGAGTTTAATGAAAGAAAAAAATAGAGTATTTTAGAAGTGATGATTTCCAGTTATTCATATTCTTGTTGCAGAAGATTTTTTTTTTAAATTTATTTATTTGACAGGCAGAGATCACAAGCAGGCAGAGAGGTAGACAGAGAGAGAGGGGGAAGCAGGCTCCCTGCTGAGCAGAGAGCCTGATGTGGGGCTTGATCCCAGGACGCTGGGATCATGACCCGAGCCGAAGGCAGAGGCTTTAACCCACTGAACCACCCAGGTGCCCCTGCAGAAGATATTTTTCTTAAATATATCTTCTCCTTTAGAAAAGGAGTATTTGTCTTTTTGTTCTTGTTTCTACCACCAGTATATTTTTTTTAGTGATTTACAAGATTGAGAAATAGCTTTAAAAAAATTAGTTGTTACAAGTCCTTCACAAACATAGCAATACTATAAAGGTCCAAGTTTATAAAATCTCAGAGGGATTTGAGACTCTTTAACAGAGGAAGGGAGTTATTGATTGTCATCTCTCTGTTGTTTTCTTTATCTGTTGATTTTCTTTCTGATGTCTTCTCTTAGCAGCCCAGCTGGTCCGCAACCTTGTAAATGCCCAACAGGTGGCTGGTTCAGCCCAGCAACAGGGTGATCAGTCCATAAGGACTAGACAGTCCTCAGAATGTGTAAGTACCCAGCCTGCAGATGGATTAGTTTTGGTGGGAAGATAGTACAATCTTTGATAGGTTACTGGGTTGATCTTTTAGACTGGTAAATAGTCATCCAGATAACAGTGCTTTTGTAGAGGTGTTTCTGCTAGGCACATGAGATGGAATGTGAGCATTATCTTTGGAGTAATGCAGATCTGGGTTTATATCTTTGGGCAAGCTACTTAACTTTATTGAGCCTGCCTAAGAGAACAGCTACCTAATATATTTGTTCATTAGTTAAAATAAGGTAATTGAGGTTTCAGTAGCAGAATATCAGCAACATTTATAAAAATATCCCCAAATGGAGATGTGTTAGGGGTTTAATATGTTAGGGGAATACATACATGGCATTGGACTTGCTTGAAGTCTTTATGTGTCTTCTCATAGCTGATATGAATACCTAATAAAATATATCTTGTGAAAGAAGAGTATTAAATTGGAGTTCACAAGTTTCATATTAACTTTGCTGAGTTGCTCTTAACCGTTGTGTAAATCTGTATTCACCTTGCACTTCTTAAATTAATTCAATATTAATTGAATGCTTCCTTTTTTTTAATTTAATTTTATTTTTTCAGTGTTCCAAGATTCATTGTTTATGCACCACACCAGTGTTCCATGCAATACGTGCCCTCCTTAATACCCACCATCAGGCTCACCTAACCTCCCACCCCACTTCCCTCCAAAACCCTCGGTTTGTTTCTCAGAGTCCTCATGGTTTGTCTCCCCCTCCTATTTCCCCCAATTCACTTTTCCTTGCTTTAAACCTGGTACTATGCTTGGGGCTTCACACTTAATCCTTTGTGTGGCATGTGAAGTGGTAGGTATTAGTATGACCAAATTTTACAAATTGGGAAGCTGAGAAAAAGAGAAATTAAAAGATTCAAACTCAGGTCTAGGTAGCCTCAAAGCTGTTAACTATTAAACATGCTAAATCTGGTATGATATCTTTTTTAGAAAAAATTCTCAAAGGATTTGTAGATCAGTATAGGGAGAATCTTGGAACAACATTTAGAAGCCCACTAACCCCATCTGTAATATTTGAATACCTATTATGGCCCTGACATTTTCATAAATGTTATATAACAACAATAATATTAGCTAACATTGTTGATTGCTGTGTACCATATATATAATTTCTCCTGTTTCTTGTAATAAAATATTGAAAAAGTACAGAAAGTAATAAACACCCATGTAGTACCACCAGGCTTTAACAATTCTTAATATTTATTACCTTTATTAAAAAATCACCCATAGTTAGTAATCCCTGTGCATTCTTTTTGGATGCTGTTTCCATCTTAAAGCCTTCTTACCATCCCTTCCTAGCTACTAAAATGTATCTACTGTCCTGAATTTGGTGTTTATATTTTCCACATGTACTGCTTAACCTACACAGAGATGTATGAGATAGATTCTGTTTATTATTTATACATTACAGGTGAAGAAACTAAGATTTAAGTTTCTTGCCTGAGGTCAGCACGTACTTGGAACTAGAACTTGAACCCTCAGGCCCTGTCTTCAAAACCTGTGTTCTAACCACTTTCCTCTGCTGCTTCAAACTTTTACTCTCTGCTTTAGCACTCACTTTCCTCTTACTTGAGATATGGGTCAGAGTCTGTCTAATGGACATGTTCTGATATCTCACAAAGCACTTTAACCTCAACATATCTAGAATGTAACATACTTCTCTCTAAATTCCTAGACTTGCCACTTCTTGGCTCCTGGGTTCTCCATCTCATTGAATGATCCTGCTTCCTAGTTTCCTTTCCTTTAACCCCCACATCAGTCAGTCATCAACTCCTGTTATTTCTACCTATAAAAAGTAGCTCACAGCTATTTGCTTCCCTGTCCCTATATTGTATTTCCCTAGCCTAGGTTACCATCATCTTAGGGCCAGCCTTTTAATCACTCTTATTGGTCTCCCCCACCCTACCCCAAGTATTCTCTATTTCATTCCCATTAAGCCAGAATAATTTTTCTAATATACAGATTGATCATGTTCCTGACTGGTTTGAAACCCTTCAGTGGTTTCCCTGCGCTCTCAGGATAAAGTCTTAACTACAAGGCCTATGGGACCCTTCATTATCTTGTACCTCTTTGGTTCTTCAACCTCAAATCTGCCATTCCCCTGCCCTTATACTTCAGTAATAATAAACTTCTTTCAGAATCTGATTACTTAAACAGGTCAGGTGTTCATGAACCTATATTCCTTCAGTCATGTTGTTCCCTCTGCATGAAACACTCCTCCTATTCCCCTATCCCTGCCCTCTTTTGTTAGACTGATTGCTATTTACCCTTGTATCTCAACTTAAATGTCACTTCTCTGGGAAGCTTTCCTTGATTTCCACTTTCATTCTTCTTATTTTTTTCTCCTCCAGAAGTTTGTTTAGATATTCCTGCTCTGGGATTTCCTTATACAATATACATCATGCATTCTTTATCATAGTAATCATTGTATTTCATTGTAATTGCTCATGTAATCTCTTCATCTGCTCTTTTTCCTTTCCCCCACAAACTTTAAATTCCATGAGGGCATACATGCTAGTATTGTATTTTTAATACCTAGAACAATGCCCAGATGTAACTGACACTCAGTAACTTGTTGAGGGGCTGAATCAAAGTGCCTGTGAGATACTTAGATACAAGTTCCTAGTTACAGTTGGAATGTGAGCTCTGCATGATGGAAATGACGTCTGGGCTCTTTCTTCTTTGGGCAGTAAAAAGGTTTATAGGGTAATATATATGTCAGAGAGGGTTTGAGGATTTTGGAGAAAATTCTATTTTCATGTAAAATGAGGCTCTTACTCACATAATAGAGTTGTATTTATAATGTTCTAATAAAATATCTATTTTTGTGTAGATAATCTCTGCTTTTATAACACTAACATGTTTTTAAATTAATTTTAAAATGTTTATCTTTTTCTCTTTGCAGTCTGATTCACCATCTTATTCTCCTCAGCCCCAGCCGTTTCCACAGAATTCTTCCCAATCAGCTGCCATTACTCAGTCTCCATCCCAGCCAGGATCCCAACCCAAGCTTGGCCCACCTCAGCAGGGAGCCCAGCCCCCCCATCAGGTCCAGATGCCTATGTATAACTTTCCCCAGTCACCACCAGCTCAGTATTCTCCCATGCACAATATGGGATTGTTGCCAATGCACCCTCTCCAGATCCCTGCCCCATCCTGGCCTATCCATGGTCCAGTGATCCACTCTGCACCAGGCAGTGCCCCCAGCAATATTGGCCTGAACGATCCCAGCATCATCTTTGCACAGCCTGCTGCCAGACCTGTGGCGATCCCTAACTCCTCTCATGATGGACACTGGCCTCGTACTGTGGCTCCAAATTCCCTGGTGAACAATGGTACAGTGGGGAATTCGGGTAACCCTTCCTTTTCTTCTTTTGCATCTGTCTGTAGAAAGGTTGGGTGATTGGTATGATTGGTTGCACTTGGCGAAATAAATGTGAGGAAAAGAATGGCAGGCAATATTTATGAGGGGCAGTATAGGATTAGATAAAGGGTATGGGCTGTGGATTCACACTGTCTAGATTTGAATCCTAGCCCTGCCATTTATTATGTGGCATTAGGCAGTTGCTCAGTCTCTTTGTGCATTGGTTTCATCATTAAAATAAGGATATTAATAGCATTTAATGCACAGGGATATTGTGAATATTAAATGAGGTAATATACATAAATGTTACTTATTTTTAAATTTCACTACAGTCCAGTTTGATGTAGGGTATTATTAAAGCTAATTTTATAGTTGAGGATATTGCAGGGTTAAGTAACTTAACTATCAGGCTTTAATAATTAATCATAGTAGATCCAAGATTTAAACCAATTTCTTTCTTCAAAACCTGTGCTCTTTGCCCTAGCCTCTTTACTATCTTCCAGTAAGGACAATTCTTTAAAATGATATTAGTAGCACTTTGTAACATTAAAAAGTACTAGTTTTTTCCTGATTTATAGAAATACATTTCCATTATTGAACATTTGAATAATAAAAAAATAATCTATATTCTCAGTTCCTAGACATAATTGCCAAGTAATATTTAGGTGTCGTATGATCCAGTCATTTAAAAAATATTTGCATAATTGAAATATTTGATAAACCAGAAGTCTTGTTTTATATCCAGTTTTGGTTGATAATTTTTAAAAAGACTTAATTTATTTATTTTAGGGAGAGAGCATGCACAAGTGGATGGGGCAGAGGGAAAGGGAGAGAGAATCTCAAGCAGACTCCACACTGAGCACAGAGCCTGACTGGGGGCTCAATCTCATGACTCAGATCACAACCTGAGCCAAAAACCCTGAGTCAGACCCCTGACTGCGACACCCAGGAGCCCCCAAAATATTTTTATTTTAAAGACTCTATTATTGGAAATTTGAAATGTATACAGGAGAGAGAATAAAGTATAATGAGCCTATCCCCCATTACCCAGCTTTTAACAGTTACCAGTATTTGCTAGTCCTTGACTCCTTTACTATCTTTTTTTTTTTTTTAAAGATTTATTTATTTATTTTAGGGGAGTTAGAGGCAGAGGGAGAGGTAGAAAATCTCAAGCAGACTCCCTGCTGAGCATGGCATCTAACACGGGTCTCAATCTCACAACCTCGAGATCATGACCTGAGCTGAAGTCAAGAGCTGGACACTTAATCGGCTGAGCCACTTAGGTGACCCACTCCTTTTCCTCATTTAAAGAAAGCTTTTGGTTTTAGTATTTAATCACATCTCAGGCACTGGGTCAAATTTCTGTATAAACTTGTTTGTATTTCTTAAACACACAAAACTGTTACCATATCCAGTATCCTCTAATACCCAGTTCTTGTTCATTTTTACCTATTTTTCTAAAGTTGTTTTTTT
Source organism: Lontra canadensis (assembly GCF_010015895.1). Taxonomy (NCBI): domain Eukaryota; kingdom Metazoa; phylum Chordata; class Mammalia; order Carnivora; family Mustelidae; genus Lontra; species Lontra canadensis. The sequence goes on along the minus strand of NW_022631142.1, from coordinate 1,407,611 downwards.
TTTTTTAATCAGACAAAGCCCCGTACATTACAGGTGGTTATTATATCTCTTAAGCCTCCTTTAATTTATAATAGTTTCCCCTCTTTATTTTTCTCCCATATAAACTGTTTATTAAGAAACTATAACACTTCCTACATTCTAATGTCGGCTGAATTTTATTTTTGTGGCATTGCTTAAAATGTACCTCTGTCCCCGTATTTCCTAAATTGGTAGTTAGTTAGGTCCAGAGTTTGGATTAGATTCAGGTTATTTTTTTGGTAAGAATTTTACTTTCTGGTTGGTGCTATGTTTCCTGTTCCCTTATTTCAAAAAGAACTTACTTTCTATTACTCTCTTGGTGACCTAAGATTGATCAATGAGTTGGATATCTGTTATAAAGTTCCTCGTTAATTTTTCCGTAATAGTCATAGCTGTAGTTGATAATTACTGCTGATAACCATTATTTCACTAAGGGTTATAAAATGATTTTCTGTGCACTATTTGTGAACAGAAAAGTTCTTCCTTAAAGAACATTTCCTTATTAACTACTTGATTATCCTAAAATGTAGTTTATATAGGAAAAGTAGGCTAAGCTTGACTCTTTTCCCTTTATTAATTCTCAAAAGAATTTTGGCACTTTTTAAACAAAAATAGGTTGTTGCTTAGAGCACTATGATAGAGGAGGTATCTCTAAACTCTTCTGAGACAATACAGATAATGTATTTTGCTGAGGGAAAATGTCAGAATGTGGGAACTCATTTAGACTTCCAGGGTCAAAGGATATGTGGCATACTTGGCCATTCTAATGTGATCTCTGCTTTTGTCATTCAACAGAAGTTGATTGTATATATGCCATGACATGTATCATGATCGTTACTGAGTTACATACCCATGAACACAGACACAGTGTCTTGCCCTTTGGTATAGTGGCTCAGTTTTTATAGCTTTGTTCCTTCCTGTACCACCACTAGTTGATCTCTTTCAGCCTTAATGAACTAATGAACATCCCACGAACATACCATACTGTCTCTTATCCCTAATTGTTTACTTAATTTGTTCCATCTGTCTGGAAAGTCCTCTCCCTTTTATCTTTCTTGCCTATTCGCACATCCTTTTGCTTTGCTCCAAAGCTTGGCTAACTCACTCACCACCCCCTGCCCGATTTTAAAATTTAGCTCACTTTCTGCAGGATGCCCTTAACTCTTGTTGATTCTGTCCTCTAGTTGTGTTAGCTGTTCTTTTTCTCCTCCATGTTTATATTATGAAAATATTTGTGAAAAATGGCCAAGGGAGATTAGATATATTCTAAGAAGTACACTTTTATGTCAAACATCATTTCTCAATTGATTTGGACCTCAATATGTATTCCCAGTCTCATTTAAAGAAATAAATATACCCTGTAGTATAGCTTCAGCTCTTAGTTGTAACTTGATTTTATGAACTTTCAATGAAACAGCTGCTTTGTTTTTCTGGTTACCTCCTGAGAAGACTCAGCTTGTTAAGAATGTGGCTAGTATGGGTTTTAGTTTTCTTGCTGTGTACTCTTCCCTTTCTGTACCTCCTAATTTGCATTCCTGCTAGGAAGTTTAATGAATGTGAGGACAGTGTCTTTTAGATTATTTCCTGCCACATTATGATCCTGAATGAGAAAAGCCACCAAAAATGGTCCAAGGATTCAGTAAGTGCTTTGAAATGGTGTACTTTGAAAGATGTACTTACAGATACATCTTAAAGGGAAGTAGATTGTGGGGTAGTTTGCCATAGAAAGAATAGTACTGATACTTTTTTGAGTTCCTACTTACATACCAGAACTTGGATAAGCCACATTACTTTTTGTCATCTAATTTAATACTCACACTAGCCTGAGGTGCATAATTGAAACTTAGTAATTTTTGGAACTGGGATTAGAGTGTCAACCTCGTTGGCTCCAAAGCCCAAGTTCTCAACCATTACACCAAGTGCTTTAGCTTTTAATAGAATCACCTTCCAGGCCATGATATAATTGTTTCTAGGATAGTTGGCATTGTCTTTAGGATAAAATATAAGTTCCTTAATGATGTACTATAGTTCTTTGAAATGTAAATTCTACCTTACCTGTCTAGCCTTTTTTCTTATCACTACCTACCTTTACTCCTTTCTCTATATCACTGATTGTTTTGCGGCTTCCCAAACTTGCTCTGCTTTCCTGTTTCCTGACTGTTGTATATGCTGTTCCTTCTGTCTAAAATGTGCCCTCTTTGCCCCATTTTGCCTAACTTGTTCCTTGTGCTTTAAAATTCAATTTAGTTAATCATCTTAGGAAAACCTCTATCCTTGAGCCAAATGTGTTAGCCCCTTCTTTTTATAACACCTTCCACCCATCTGTTATAGCAGTGACCACATATTATTCTGTTGTCTTCTTGTATGTCTCTTTATGAATAATTTGAGCATATTTACAGTGTTTGATTCTTTAAAAAAACTGGTATGCTCTGTATTTAGCATTGTTCTTGTTCAGTGGTAGGTTCTCAATAAATCTCTGTGGAATGAAGGAATATTTAAATGAACAAACTGATGTTTTAAAGTATGTCTTTCCTGTCTTGTTGAAATGCAGAGCCAGGCTTTCCAGGACTAAATCCTCCAATTCCTTGGGAACATGCACCACGTCCCCATTTCCCTCTTGTCCCAGCTTCGTGGCCTTATGGTTTGCATCAAAACTTCATGCATCAGGGAAATGCCAGATTTCAGCCCAACAAACCGTTCTATACTCAAGGTATCGTTGTTTACAAATTCATTAATAGGCTGGGTGGGGTTTGTTCTGGGACAGCGGAAGCTATGTGAAGGCCAGGAAAAAGGAGTGATATTTTAAGCATTGGATAAACATTTATTGAAAGAGCATACTGTATGTCACACTGTGCTAATGCTTGTTGTTCACGCAAGAATTAAGTAAAACCTGTACACCTAATGCACATTTTATTAGGAGAGCCAGACATCTAAAGTAAACAAGAATAGGCATGTAGAGGGAATCCGTTAATGTTATCCTAGCAGAGATAATAGGAGATAGGGACACCAAGGATCAATTCACACAAGATTTTGACATTTGAACTAGATTGTGAAAGAGATACAGGATTTTTTTTTTCCCCTACAGATTTTTTTAGAGATTACAGGTGAAGAGAGTTCTTAGCTGAGGAAATAATATATGCAAAGTCAATGATATCTGCCTGCCATAATGAGAAAAAAAGGAGAAAATAAAAGGACTAGAGTATAAAGTAAATGGGAAAGATGTGTATGTGATGAGGTTAGAGAAGATAGGCTGAAGCCATATTATGAAGAACTTTTTGGACTCAGTTAAGTAAATGGTAGGGATCTAGTAGAAGTTTTTGAATTGAGTAGTGACATAGTCAAATTTCTTTTATTGAACTAAGACTTGAATGACATTAGAATTCATTGTATTTTGTTGGTGCTTAGGTACCAATAATGACTTTGATCTTAGTAATGAGTATTACAAACTAAGGAGTACTTGTAGCATTTTCTCTAGCCTGCTTGCCTCAAAGCTATTTCAGTTCTAATACGGAATGTGTGAGTCTGGCCCTCAGCTCTTAGTTAATCTAGGAATTAAAAAACTAGAGTCAGAGTTACACTTAAACTAGGAGTTCAAGAAATTAAAGAAAGGCAGTCAGGAAATGTTGACTGAATGAAATGATAACTTTAAGGGGAAGCCCCTGGTATGGGTTTCAGGCTTGATTCCATTTAAGCCTTCCTAAACTATCCCATGTACCTCTGGGGAATCCCTGTACTATAGAGTGGCAGAACATTGAGTATGGTGGGCTTATTCTTCCGAGTAAAGAACTAGGATTGAGGAAAGTTACTTTTGGTCCTATAAACCCTTTTAGGGTTCAGTGGGATTGTGTGTGGGATGTCTGAAGTTCTTCCCTGGTGCATTTGTTCCCTTTGTTTTCTCCCCTCATTTCTCTTCTCATTCACATAGCCACATCCCTTCTGTCCTCCTCCTTCCCCTGCTAAATGTTTTTGACATGCTTTATCTCCTCTTTACTGTGTAAGTAGAAGAAAAAAGAGAACTAGTTACAAGTTAAATTCTAAGCGTTGTCAGATAAATAGGCACAAGCCTTTCAGTTTCCTGTCTGTGTTGTGTCCAACAGACAGATGTGCCACCCGTCGGTGTAGAGAGCGTTGTCCCCACCCACCAAGAGGAAACGTGTCGGAGTAATGCGAGTCCATTTTCTTTCAGCTGGTCTACCGATGCACAGCAACCAGCCAATCCTGCTGTCTCAAGGGTATCCGTACCTCAATGTCAGTTACATTCAGCAGAAAAAGTGACATTTAATGGAAAGCAAAACAAATCAGGTCCTGATTTAAAATTTTAACACGTTTAGATAGCTTATTTAAATTCTAAGACTGTTTTTAAAGACTGTATTATTTGTATATAAATATGAACTATAGTTTTTACTAGTATCACCAAATTGAGTGATACAAATTTCATCTATTTTATTACCCTATTTTTAAGGGAATTTTATGTTTTGTTTAATCTTGATGAATTGTATAAAGAGAGAATTTAAAAATTACATTCTTTATTTTCTATTAGCTGTATTCATACTTTGGTTGCTTCAGACTTTATATATATTGTTCTTAAGAATTAGGAAAAACTTTCATGTGTTTTAAATTTGTCACTTCTATCCTTTACAGAACCTTGTAGTGCCAAAAAACTTTTTAAAAGGTAAAAAAAAAAAAAAATAAATAAAACTACAACGTGAAGATTCAGAATTTTTTTCTTTTACATTCTTGTCTATTGAAAATATTCAAACTTGAACAGAAAGTTGCTTTTGTCTGTATTTGAAGTAATTCTATTTTAAGTTAATAAATCTTTTTGACAAGAGTCAAACTTGGCTAATTCATATGGTTGTTAGATATGGAAATACAATGTAATAATTAGGACATTTGTTTTACACTCCATGAATAGAGTATTCTAAATTACAGACTTAGTTTTAGAGATCTAAGGATCTTTTATTTGTCCTTTATTTTACTGGATCTTCACAGCACCCAATGAAGTTGACAGAAACATATGCTATCTCCATTCTATAATTGAGAAAACTGAGGTGCAAAACAATGAAGTGAAATTCAAGGTAGCACACTTATATGTTGGAATTGAAACAGATCTTTTGAAGGAGAGTTTTTAAACTCTGAGACTGATACTGGCAGTTGGAGTGGAGGGAAGATATTTCTTACTGGGGTACTAGTATGTGCCAGGCTATCCATTTTGAATTCTGTTACTACCTGGAATACACACTTGCCAGGATGGTTTTTACCAATAATCACTGATTATAATTGAAATTAAAACTTGTGTTCTGGTGGTATTTTGGTACATTGAGGTTGAGGTCATTTTGTCTAAAACCCCCAGTTACATGTTTGTCTGGGATTTTGGACTAAATGATGGTGTATAGATTTGGAAATTTGCAGAATAAGTAAATACAAATGTATTTTAAGGACAGTGTATTATCTTTGTTCTGCTTTCTCAGATATGCATTACTTAAATAGGAGACTACCTGTGCTTTTGCCATATTTTCCAGCTTGGAAGATGCTTGAAATCTATTGCAGGAGGTTGAGGGCTTTCCTGCCATATTTGCAGTCCTGAAAAGGTATTTATTAAATGTTAAGATTAGGTGTATTTACTGTTAGTTTTTCATATTAAAATTTCAGTATCTTTCAGAATCCTACTAAATGATGGAGTTCACTCATTTGTTTTGTTAATGAGATAGCTGCCCCAGTGTATATTTTTATGTTAAAATACAGGCATACCTCAGAAATCTTGGCAGGTTAGGTCCCAGGTCACTGCAATAAAGTGAGTATCACAATAAAGTGAACAGATGCCTTTTTTTATTTTCCTAGTACATATAAAAGTTATGTTTACGCTATACTGTAATTGATAAAGTATGCAATAGCATTATGTTGAAAATATACATCTTTTTTTAAGATTTTATTTATTTATTTGACAGAGAGAGAGAGAGAGAGATCACAAGTAGGCAGAGAGGCAGGCAGAGAGAGAGGGGGAAGCAGGCTCCCTGCTGAGCAGAGAGCCCAATGTGGGGCTCGATCCCAGGACCCTGAGATCATGACCCGAGCTGAAGGCAGTGGCTTAACCCACTGAGCCACCCAGGTGCCCCAAAAATATACATCTTAATTAAAACATACTTTTATTGCTAAAAAATGCTAGCCATCAGCTGAGCTTTAGTGAGTTGTAATCTTTTTGGTGGTGGAGGATCTTGTTGTTGAGTGCTGACTGATCAGGGTAGTGGTTGCTGAAGGTTGGAGTGGCTCTGGCCATGTCTTAAAATAAGACAATGAAGTTTGCCATATGGATTGACTTTGCTTTCACTTGAACCCATGGGGCCATTGTAGGGTTATAAATTAGCCTAATTTCAGTATTTTGTCTCAGGGAATAGGGAAGTCCAAGAGGAGGGAAACAGGGGAATGGCTTGTCAGTAGAGCAGTCAGAACACACACATTTATTTAGTTTGCTGTCTTACATGGGCATAATTTTTGACACCCCAAATCATGGCTCAGATCCATGACAAATATAATAATAAAAAAGTTTAAAATACTGTGAAAATTACCAAAATGTAATAGAGACACAAAGTTGTCCAATGCTATTAGACAAAATGTACCTATATACTTGCTCGACGCAGGGTAGCCATAAACCTTCAGTTTATTTAGAAAAAACAACAACAACAACAAAACCAAAATTCATGATCTGTGATGGTGCAATAAAGTGAAGTGCAGTAGAACAAGGAATGCCTGTATGACTTGGAGCACTCAGGATTTTTTTTGAAGTTAAGTATTCATGTATTTAATCTTTTTTCAAGTCTTGGAGAACAGATGATGAGGTGTACAAGATGTTTATTTTACTGTTCTTTTGTATATACTTGAAATTTTTATTGGGAAAAAAATCTCCCAACAATATACTGCCTCCAGCTCAGCCTTATTTTCTATAGGAAGGCAGACCACCTGGCAAAAGGTACTTTTGGGGCAATAAAGCCCAGTGACCTAGGTTTTAATTATATGACAGTGTTCTATGTAGCTACTTTCAACATCTCATTTGTCCCTCTTTCAGCAATTACTAGTGCCCAGTAAATAGCAAAACTGTACCAAGTGGAAAAATAGAATACTCTTAGTTCATAGTTTATACAATAGTAGTTTAGAAGTTTGCAAACTTCTCATAGAAGTTGTAAACTTAAGTTTTTGAATCAAATTCATTGTAGAGCAATTGAAGTGCCCAAATTATCAACTTTACGTAGAGTACACGTACACACACTACACTTAAGATCATATTGTTTTGTATAATGTTTAATGACATAGATTAATATTTTCGTTGTCATTGAAGATTATTCAAAAGTATGAATATTAATGATGTATCATTTATTTGTTTAGTCCCCTACAGGTGGGACATTTCTGCTTTTTTTCCTCCTATATAAATATGTAAAATGATGGGATAAAGCTATTTTTAACTATATTATTCTAGTATGGTGAATTTATATATTTATATTCATATGTGGGATTATTAGGTAAAAAGGATAAAAGTTCTAAGGTTCTTGCTATATATTGCTAAATTGCCCTCCAGGAAAATGGTTACCATTTTGCGGTCCCAACAAACAATATATAAAATGTATTGGTAAGTTTATAAAGTAGCTTTGAAGTCCACAAACAATTCATTTTTTTCCCTGGTAAAGGATAATTTAAATGTGTTTATTTTTTAAAAAGGAGAATTATGTAAAAGAACAAAGTATAAAAATCACACAAAAGAGGGCGCCTGGGTGGCTCAGTGGGTTAAAGCCTCTGCCTTCAGCTCAGGTCATGATCCCACGGTCCTGGGATCAAGCCCCACATCGGGCTGTCTGCTCAGCGGGGAGCCTGCTTCCCTCTCTCTCTCTGCCTGCCTCTCTGCCTACTTGTGATCTCTGTCTGTCAAATAAATAAATAAAATCTTTAAAAAAAAAATCGCACAAAAGTCCATCCATCAAAAATAGATACTATTAAGAGCTGATGAACTTCATTCATTCCACCTCTCTTTAAGTAACCTTTACATCCAAGTAACCGAATCCAGGGATTCGAATTCCTGACTGAGATCAAGAGCCACACACTCTTCCAACTGAGCCAGCCAGGTGCCTCCCTCCATCTCCAACTATCTTTCTTAAACCTAGACATACATACATACAAAAGTGGGCTCATATACTATGTTTACTAAATATAGCAAATTAATTTTACTTGGACTTAACAAAAAGTGAAAGAAATGCTCAACTTCTGAAGTTTTTTCTATGGTAGTTCTAAAAGATTCCTCTTAAAATTAAGGACAATTACAGAAAACACTAAAGAGGCTAGAGTTATTTCCCAATTCTCATGTATGTTTTAATTAGCAACAACTCCTATTATGAAAAATGTAATCAGCAAACTTAATAGTTCCTCTACTTCTTGCTTATATTACTTTTTACATAGATATTGTTCACATATAAGTTGAGCCCTGAAATTATTTCCCATTATTTTTATTTGGTCTTTAGAATTTTTGACACCACTCCTTTTATGGCTTCTTTTTTCAAAGTCCTTCATTTGATTCTTATTGGATGAATTTCATTATCAGGCAGTTTTTTTTAGTATTCCCATTCTCTTTACATTTTAGAGAAAACCGCTTTAGCTAGGTATAAAATTCTTGTCACTATTTTCCGCAGACCTCTAGAGCCTTTTTGCTTCACTGACTTAGGAAGTTTGCTGTAAGAGGAGACCAACTTGATTTCTACCCCCTTCATTATTTAGGACTTGATTTTTCTGCTTATATGTCCCTGTAATTCTTTATATCTTAAATTCATCAGGATATTTGCTAGATTATTCTTTTATTATTTTAGAAAAATTTTCTTGTATCTGGACAGCTCATTTACTCAATTCTTTTCATCAGGAATGTGAATTATGCATACATAGGATTTCATGTGTTTTATTACCTTTGTAGCTTTTACGTTTATTATTTTCCATTTTTATTTCCTCCAGCCTATTTTCTCTATGCTTTATGTTTATCTTATACTGTCATCTAATAAGGCTTTAATTTCTTCAGCTTTTCAAATCTTCATTTAAGTTCTGCAAGCTTATTTTTCATCCCTTACCTTTTAATATCATCTTTGAACTTGTATACTTTTTTTTTTTTTTTTTTAAAGATACTTGTTTATTTACTTCAGAAACAGAGACAGCGAGAGAGGGAGTACAAGCATGGGGAGTGGGAGAGGGAGAAGCAAGCTTCTGGCTGAGCAGGGAGCCTGGGGCTTGATCCCAGGACCACGGAACCCCAGGATCATGACCTGAGCTGAAGGCAGATGCTTAACTACTAAGCCACTCAGGCGCCCCTATACTTTGCATTTTTAATCATCACTTTGTTACGGTGTTTTTTCAGTCTGTGGAGAACTTGTTACTTTAACTTTCTGTAGGGAGTGACCAGCATCTGTGAGCATTCTTTCTGATTACTGTTTATTTAACCTTAGGTGGTACATAGATCAGTTATATAATGGAAGTAACAGAAAGGGGCTAGTGGAATGAGCTTTAAAAGTTGTGTTGTTATGTTGGAAGACTTTCACCAAATTAATTGTGGGAAGTGAAATAAATTTAGTGGTTTACACCAAATATTAAAAATACAGTAAAAAAAAAATACTGTGGAGGAAATATCAGAATGCATTTTAAATAAGGAATATTTTTCCCCGAAACTTGTTTCAGTTACAGAATATATGTGTACAGAGGTAAAATGTAAAATAAAGTGTTCCTTAATACTGGTTAGTCAGAGTTACAAAGCTACAGTTCTAGGGCCTCACCTAGTACGTTAGCAGATAGATGACAGAAATTGCCCTCAGCAAAGTTTGTCCTTAAAGCTCCATCTTCTCTGGAATTCTGCAATTTACCAAATCAGTCTCTAGAGAGATGTTCAACATATCCCACTCAAGAACTCTTAGCTCTCTGAAGTAATGAAAGAATGAGAATAATCTGCTTCCTGCTATAAGTTGGCTGTGTTAACCATAATTTGGTTCAGATTTCACCATATACCTGAGTAAGTATGCACTAAATTTATAGTTTGAGAATGCTTATTTCTGTTATTAAAAGTTGTTGGGGTTTTTTTTGAAATTTTTAATCTTATATTTTAAAGTGAATATTTTTAACAATATACTGGATGTTAACTTTGTTGGTCCGTAGGTCATTAATCCAGAAGACCTTTCTTTCCATCTAAATCACTTTGGTAAAGAAATAACTGCTAGGAAAAAAAAAAAAAAACAAACTGTTAGGACTATTTACAGATGTAAATAGAGGTGTTTATATTTAATTCTTAAAGGCAGTCCTATATATAGTTGTCTAATGGATAACAAGAACCCTTATGGTCAGCTTTTATTAGCTCAAGTATTATCAGGAAGAGGAATCATTGAAGAATATGAAATCTCAAATATCCCAAAAGGCTTTATTTAATATTGCTGCAAAAGTCCTTCAGTTCAATAGCAAGCAAAAGAATGTATGACCAGATAAAACTTCCCAAGAAGCTGGATCCTGTGAAGCATTTGTTCTTCATAATCCTTACTGGGTCTAGAGCTGCAGAAAGTCAGCTCCTTTTTTTCACTTTTCCCTTTTGAAAGGAGGAAAGGTAAGTATTGGTAGACTGAACTAGCAAAGATCCCAACACCTTCTTGATTATCAGTGCCCATGGACACTTTGCATTTCTTATTTTGCTTCTGAATCCTCAGACTAGTAGCTTCTTTGCCATACTGTCTCCTAATTCTACCACCTTTCTGAATGGTTCATTTCCATTTTCAGTTGGTTAACTGCACTACTTCCCTCTCACGAGTGCTCAGTGTTGCCAATGATTCTGTTGTTGGCTTTCTTACATAAACACTTCCTGGGCAATCCCATTTAATTCTGCATCTTCATAATTACCTCAATGTTGTCAATTCTGGGTTAGGTCACTATGCTCAACTCCATTTCCTATTTCTAACAACCTGGGCTTTATCTAGTTATACCATAGCAGCCTCTAATTACACTTTAGGATAAACTGAATGCAACACTTTCTTTACCAACACAACTTTTGCCACATGCCTCTCTAAAGCCTGGCCTCTTCCCGTTATATTTTGTAGCTTTGTGAATGAATGGCATTATTTTCTAGCAGTTGAGGTCAAAACCCCAAGCGGTATTAGATACTTTCCTCTTTTTTCAGTCTTGTTGCCCTACTGCTACTGACTATACTTGGATAATGTCAGTGCTTACAAGATAAAGACTGAGCACCATAACCTCGAATTCAAGGCTCCCCGGGAAGAAGAAATATCATTTAAGAATGTTGTGTAAAAGGTATTAAGTTTCATTGTTTGAACTGTTCAATGCAATTGGATTAAATGATCCAGAGAAGTCTTATATTTGAATGCATTCTTTTCTTCTTACAAAGCTGCTGCTAACGTGTCAGTTCTCATGCTATTATTACTACATGGTCCTGCTGGGGAGAGGGAGAAACGGAGGTAATAGGTTTTTACTGATTTGGTTTTTGAGTGTAATAGCAGCAGCACAAATCTCAGGATTCTCAGAACAGTTCCCATAATGGAGCAAAACAAAACTAAACTACAGAGAAATGGAAAATGGGTGTATAAAATTTAATAACAAAAGGGTCAACAGGCAGCTACATCCATCCTCATCATTCATCCTCTCCACCCCTCAAGTCCTTTCTAACCTTATAAATTTGAGTACCATCAAGGTTGGTTGCACAAAGGGGTCCAAAGCAGCCCTTGGGAAGCACTATCCCTCAAATGTGGAATATGACTCAGATACAAAACTCAGCACCTCTTTCATATAAGGAAAAAAAAGTGGAGAAACTTGGTTAAAAAGAGCTAAAATATTCTCATAGCTGCCTGGGGAGTAGGTCTTAATCCTTCCACATAGATGCTTTTGGATCCACAGGTGGCCATTTGGACTAAAACCAAACAGAGTCCCATTACTCATTCCCTCTCCGGCTCTTCTTGTGGCTTTTCTTAGATCTGAAATGGTAACACATATGAATCATAAATTAACATAAATTTAATAACAGCTGTTCAAGGAGCTAGGCAAGAACTTTTGAGTAAGATGGGGTTGCCGATACTGATGGGGATAGAGAGGATACCCAATATTCATTAAATGTGCTTGGTGTTATGTCTTAGAGCAACACTGAGTGAGGTATTACTATCCAAAATTTACCACTGAGGAAATGATCTCTGAGAGCTTAAGAGTACACCTGACAGTGTATAGCATATAGCAATAATTTCTAATTAAAGTTTCTATCAAAAGAAAATGATTTGTCCAATGTCACTCAGCTGTTAAAAGTGTCTGAAGTTGGGATTTAACCACAGGTCTCCTGAAACCAAAGCTCATGCCCACTATCAAAACTGCAATTCTACAAGGAAAAAACGAAATAACATAAAACAGATACATAATTCTAGTAATTCTTAGGACAATGGGCTAATTTTATAATGTAAAAAAGGGAAATTCCTAAATACCCCATCAAAACAAAATTTCAGGTCTAACTTAGTTGTGTGACTGGAACTTTGATTTCTGAATTAAGAAAAAATTCTTAAAGGTCAGTCCATACCTTTCAGGAGACTTTGAGTGGCTCCTATGTCTGTGACTACGGTGATGACCTGGGGAAGAAAAGGCCACCGGATGAGCGTTATTCTATCCACCACCACCTCTGCTGTCATTTTCACTTCCCCCAATCCCTTTCATTGGTGTATTTTTTTTGGCTTATGCTAGACACACCTCTTGGTAGCACCTTTCTGAACTGTGTGTGTTTATGGGGGAGTGTCAGAAGAACTGAACGCACTTCATATGCATTCAGGGGTTATGGCTAATTTCACAAACTGATGTTTTGTGATATGAAGTTTTGTGATATGAAGTGCGTATCACGTTGAGTATTTTTACCACTATGTAAGGTCTTATTCCTGTAATTTCAGATGAAAGAATTGAAGTTCATCCTTCTTTCAGCAAAGCTTATAAGAGAAAGTAAAGATGTGAACTCTATTCTCACTTCCATTTAAGCAGGCTATTGCACTGGAGTGAGGCTAAGCACTTACTGTATTTCTTTAAGACCACCAACAGCAAAAGGCCCAAATGCTGTACCTGGGGACTTGGAGCGGGATCTGTGCCGTCTATCTCGAGATCTGCTGCGGTGACGTCTTGGGCTTTTGCTCCGATGCCTTTCTCGGCGAGGGGAGGGGCTATGGAAATGATTGGTCAGATCCCTTTATCTGACATTCTACTCACCACAACAGCACCCTCCTCCCCAAAGCCCTGTCTTTCATTACAAATCAAAGGCCCACCTCCTCCTTTTAGGAGATCGACTCCGCCTGTACAAAAAGAAAAGAGGAAGAACCTTAGTAGGTGCACTGCAGTTGTAGATTCCAAAAATTGCTCCAATTCTTCACCCATTTCTGTTATCCATGACCTTAGTCCTGTAACTTTTTATTAGCACCCTCCCACTCTAAGTCTGGGGTTGGTCATGTGACCTGCTTTGGCCAATGGGCTATTTGCATATGTGATACCAACATGATACTGGAAGGAAATTTGCATCATTGAGCTTGTCTGCTCTTGAATTCTGCCACTGCCCTGAGATCATGCCTAACCCAGCCTAGAATGAGACACACACACACAGAGAAGAGTTGCCCCATTAATTAGTTGCTTCATTAAAAGCCATCCTATAGTAGCCAACAGATGATCACAAAACAGGTTCATGAACTTAAACTGCCTATCCAAGCCCAGCTTAAATCACTGACTGCAGACTTATGAACTAAATAAACAGTTATTGTCTGACACGGAGGTTTTGTGGGTTGTTTTATAGCAATTACTGCATTAGGCAAACAGAGGCCAAAGAGTAGGGCCTTACCTTCTGGGAGACCGGCTCCTACTCCTCCTATAGCGCAATGTGGGAGAACGACGGGGCTTGTCTAAATCTCGGTAGCTTCTCCGGCGGTGATCAGGTGATGGCACTCTCTCCAACTGGAAAAGAAATGTATAGTAGGTCAGTGATGAGCACAGACTTACAGAGAACCACTTAGGGACAGTACATACGCGCTCCTTATCCTGTCCCAAATTCTACCTTCAAGTGACTTTAAACACAATGAATACATAGATAACCCTAAGGACAAAAACAACCTCCAAATAAAAAAACTGAACTGTTTCCAGTATTCCCACTATTGTTCTAGTGTTGGTACCATTATTCTGGGACTTTGTGAGAAGAATGTGACTGTGAGAAGAGTCAGAGCTAAGTAATTGTGCATTTCTCTTTCAGAAGCTAGATTTTCAATGTGAAAGGAGATACAGATGTAAAATCAGTAAGATTGTATAAAGTGTACTTTAACTTTAAAATTTTCCTCTGGGTCTGCCAACTCTAGAGACCAAGAAATGCCGACCAAACCATATCAGTGAGCATTTATAGTGCCCAGATTGTGGTATCTAAGTATCATTTTCCCTGTAAATGAAAGCAAGGGCTCCCTGGAAAAATGGCTAATTTCAGGTTGGGGACAGCAGCTTACAAAACATGAACAGAACATACATCAGAAGACAAGGCATCTGAGACTACGATGATTCTATCAGTCTCATGTGTCAACTTGGGGACCGCCCTCCATTGGCCAAAGAGGGGACAATTTCAGCATCAACAAGGACTATGATGGTTCAAAACCACATCCAATCTGTTTAAATCCTTGAGTTTATAATGTTACCAAGGACAAAAGCTCATCACACTGGGAGGATGCTATGGAGTCACCTCATTATTTAAAAAACTGATTGAGAAATAATCCAATACTTACCTTTTCTCTATCAACTGTACCTATGAAAAACTAAATACTGATTTAGGAGATTTCTCTTTATAGCAGTGTTATAGGTAACAAATGATTAAAAAAACAACTAGAATATCACCATTTCACAACCCCTAACGGGTCTAGGCAGAGATCATCTAGGCACCATGGCTCCTAATACAACAAAAGAGAGGCAGGCTTTGCTCACCCTGGGGGGAACAGACATCAGTACTATGAAGTAGTGTTGCTCTACTCCAAAGCCTACAAAAACCTCAAATACAATTAAGCCTCCAGCTCTTAAGAATTAGTTTACAGAAGATAACAAGGGACAAGTGAACATGTTAAGTGACCTCACAGGGACACAATAAAAAAAATACAGATTGTAAAAATCTGTACAGAATAATATGACTTGATTTGTGGACCACTCAAACTATTAAAAAATATAGGACAATTGGGGAAATGGGAATAAATATTTTTTTCCTTGTTTCAAGTTTTATTTAAATTCTAATTACAGTATAATTTTAGTTTCAATACTGAATATTTGATTTTAAGAAATTACTGTTGATGTGGGGGTGACAAGCAGTATCATGTTTAGGCCTTTTCTGAAATATGAATGCAATACATGATGGTTGTGATCTGTGTCAAGAAAATTGTAGGGTGGGGACAATTTGGTACAGAAATATGTAAAATGGCCGAGTTGATATAGAGGCTAGACACATTCTCTCCACTTTGGTAAGTGACTGAAGTTTTCCATTAAAAAAAGGAAAAACAGGGCGCCTGCATGGCTCAGTGGGTTAAAGCCTCTGCCTTCGGCTCAGGTCATGATCTCAGGGTCCTGGGATCGAGCCCCGCATCGGGTTCTCTGCTCAGCAGGAAGCCTGCTTCCTCCCTCTCTCTGCCTGCCTCTCTGGCTACTTGTGATCTCTGTCTGTCAAATAAATAAATAAAATCTTTAAAATAAAAAATAAAAATAAAAAAAGGAAAAACAGAATGCCTACTTTTGGTTCACTAACCACAGAACAGCACCTCAGCATTGCTTGACTTTAAATTTATGAACTAAGATAATGCTTCCTTTTGTACTCACCTTGAAGGGAGCCTAATGGCTCAGAGCTACACTTTCCATTTACATCCAGTATCCACAAACCAGCATTTCTTGTATTTCCCCCTAGCCTTTTTGGATACATTGAATAGTTTCAGATCCTTCTTTTCTAACCATATGTACTTCCATATTATCATATACTTTTCATAACAGCTTTGGCTAATAGTCTGTTGAGGTGATGATAGTTTACCTGACTGCTCCCTGACAGCTAGGTTGCTTTCAACTTTTCAGCATTTTAACTAGTAAAGAACATGATCATGTAGTAGGTTTTTTCTTCCCCTAAACTAAGCCTACTCCTTAGGATAGGTTCAACTCTAAACAGTATCACTTTTGTTCCAAGTATTTGTTTTAATAGCTACCAGCTCTGAGTCAATTATAATGTCCCAATGTATGTGAAGAGCTTTATATGTATTGTCTAATAATCATAAAATCCTAAGAGAAAGGTATCATTCTCCTTGCTTTACAAAGAAAGACTGACGTTAATTTGCACAAGATTATGGAGAGCTGAGATTTAACTCCAATGCCTATACTCTTAACGATAAATACTGTATTTTTTGGCTAAAGAAAGCTAAAAATTAAACTGTAAACAAAACAGGGAAGGACCATTCTCCCATCCCCTCCCCATAATTATCCCTCCTTCAGCCCTTAAGCTCCCAGTTACCTGACCTTCTCATCCTCCTCTTCCTCCTCTTCACTGGATTCCACATCATCCATGTCCTCTTCTAGAGCGCTAACCCGGGGCTCCAGCTGCTCAGCTTCCTCTAGCACATAGCGTTTCTACAGAAAGTATGATGAGAGTCAGGGGGCCTTGTTCACTATTCTTGATTGTGAGGACAGTTTCAAGGGTATATACATATGGCAAAACTTACAAAATTGTACATACTTTTAAATTTGTGTTTAATGTATGTCAACTGTACCTTAAGCCATTTAAAAGGGGGGAAAAAAAAAACCCTTGTTCAAGTGAAATCTCACTCTCAAGCCCAATATGTAATTAGAGAAAAAAGGAGCTACTCTGGTTGGAATATGTGGGGCTGTCTCCTCTTATTCCTCTCAGCAGCCTTAAAACAGTCCCACAGAGTAGTTTAAAGACCACTGAAGTAGCCTAATTTCCCCATTTTATATATGGGAAAAGAAAACCAGGTTCCACAGCTAGTCAGCTATAACAACAGAAACTTAATCTTCTAATTCCCTGCTCCATCATCTCTCCATTATAGATCATTCATTCCCTTTCTCCTTTGGTAACCTACTGTATCATTTTTTCCCTTTGTATTTTACAACAGTAGTTTTAAAATAATACTCTGCAAAACCCATTCCTGAAAGGCGCTTCATAGATAATCATTTATTACTAGGAAAAGGAGCAGGGTTATAAAGGTGACATTTAAGAGGTTAAGATCTCATCTACTATTCCTGACCCTCTTACCTGTTTTACATCTTACAATTTCCTTCATGTAACATTTTAAACAAGAAAGTCTTCTGGTGTTACTCACTTTTAAAGCCCTACCCTTCATATACTTTATCTGTTTTCCTCTCCCAGTTACCTTTTTCATAAGTTAAAAAGATTACTTATTAAGATGATCCTTGGGGCGGGGGGAAAGAGGACCCCTGACATCCCTGGTCTTCAGTGTTTTTTTGTATATGTGTACTCGTCTGTCTCCCTGTCTTGGGGAGAGAAGGGAGACTCTGATAAGAGATCTTTATCTCTTACCTGTAGCCGGGGTAGAATGATGTCACAGACTCTTTCACTATGGAGCAGTTCATCAATAAACTCATCTACATGCATCAGTTCAAACTCTGGAAGAACAATCATAAGCTCAGGAAACTTGGAAATAAGTTTATGTAGCCAACAAGTAAAAGTGTACGTATATGTAAAATGTCTATATATAAAAAGTACTTGGTATAGAAAGTGTGAATCCTCTGGAGCCTCCCTTCCCACATTTACTAGTAAAGCCATTCAGTCTGGCAGTTACAGAGAAGGGATTACTGACAGATGTGGGCTCAAACTACAGCCATTCATAGCCTTGTCATCATCACTTACCTTCATTCAGCTCACCTTTACTGAGGGCATCTATATGCCAGGCCCTTTCTTGGAGCTGGGCATAAAAGAATAAGTGAAGCTGTCCCAAATTAGCAGGAGACACAACACAAAAGGAAGCACAAACAGTTCTGAATTGTATAGGGGTGATGTGTTTTTCTTTTTGTGTTTTTTTTTTTTTAAGATTTTATTTATTTGAGAGAGACCCGCATAAGACAGAGAGAACATGAGCAGCAGGGAGGGAGAACATGAGAGAGGAAGCAGCAAACTCAGCAGGGAGCCTGATGCAGGACTTGATCCCAGGACCCTGGGATCATGACCTGAGCCGAAGGCAGACGCTTAACTAACTGAGCCACCCGGGCACCCAGGGCTGATGTTCTTGAACAGATCCTATAAGTCAAGTACAACTTCTCATGTGAACACACAGTGTTTCTAAATATAGAGCATGTACCTTATATGGTAAATGAAGTAATAGCTTTTCAGAATTTTTATAGTAAACATTACCTTAGTTCAGTGGTTCTCAAACAGGGGTTAACTTTGCCACCCACAACTAGTGGGGTTGCTACTGGCATCTAGTGGATGGAGGCCAGGGATATGGCCAAATATCCTACAATGGGCTGGACAGCTCCCCACAACAGAATCATCTGTATCAAATTATCAATAAGTTGAAAAACCCCATCTCAATTTAACATAATATAAACATAAGTAACTCCATGATGCCATGACCATGTCCATCTTGTTCACCATCTTATTTCCAGTACATAGCACAATACCTGGTATCACACTGGCACTTAATAAGTGAATAAAAGTTTACATTAAAATACCAAATTCTTGACCTTCTGCTTAATGTTACATGTAGAGGTAAAAGGCAAATGTTACTAATCTTCTGTTATGACACTCAGTGAGAAGAAAAAGGTTTTGATTGCATTACACTGAATCCCCCTCTACCACAGAAAAGATCTTTGTAAAATATATGGAGCTGCCCCCTTTGGATATACTTACTATTTTTCAGTAGGATTCCTACATAAGTATGAGTATACTTTATACTGTGGTGAGTAGTACAGCACTAGAAAAGAGGCCATTAAAAATAACCATGATGATGGAACATATGGAAAACTAACTTTGGGAGGTTTTGGGAAGGCTTTTTCAGAGGTCATTATGGAGGCAGATCATATGGGATGGAGCACATGTGGAGGGAGCACATAATGCAAGGCTGGGATTGACATAAGATGCAGTCGGAGGGGCGCCTGGGTGGCTCAGTGGGTTAAAGCCTCTGCCTTCGGCTCAGGTCATGATCCTGGGATCCTGGGATCGAGTCCCGCATTGGGCTCTCTGCTCAGCCAGGGAGCCTGCTTCCTCCTCTCTCTCTGCCTGCCTCTCTGCCTACTTGTGATCTTTGTCTGTCAAATAAATAAATAAAATCTTAAAAAAAAAAAAAAAGATGCAGTTGGAAAAGTAGGCAGACAGGGGTAGATTGGGTAAGACCAACAGGAAGCTAGGAGTCTAATGGAGTACTCCATGCAGCAGAGGGAGAAACTGAAATGAAGACAGTAACAAAAAGGATGAAGAGCATTCACAATGTATGTTACAATAAAGATAGAGATATTGGTGAAATAAAAACTGGTTCAGGGAGGAAGGTCCAAACAATTGGTACCATACTCACCTCCATTTCGGTTCTGGCTCTTGATTTTTCGATAGTCGTTGTAGAGAGGCTCTAAGTACTTGTAGCAATCAATTGCAGTGCCTGTCAGCCTCATGTAAAGTGCTCCCAACATACGCACGTACCTGACAGAGGACAGTAAAACAATAAGCCATCCTAAAAAGTTCTTGTTCTTGAGTTTCATACCTGGCTTTTCTCATGACAGCAGTGGATGTACAAGCTATTTCTCCTCTTTGGCAGATGAGAGAACTGCAATTTTAGAGGAAACATGAGGCAGCGAAAGGTAAAATACGGAGTTCTGGGTTACAAGTACCCATTCTACCACTTACTGGCTACAGGAACTTGGGACATGTTGCTCAACTTTCAGTCTATTATATCTTGTATAACATGAAGATAGAACCTATTTATCTCATAGAATTACTATAAGAATCAAATGAGATACTGAATTTAATAACAACATATAAGGTATGTTTACTTAACACTACAAGAAATAATACATATAGATGTGAATATATAAACTGTTGCTAGGCAGCACAGTATGCTGGTTCTGGAAAAAAAAAAAGTCCTTTGTGTTACAATTCTGATTCCACTACTTACTGGCTTTGTTACATTAGGCAAGTTACTTGCTATCTCAATCCTTGTAAAATGGAGATAATAGTACCTAATTTGCTGGCCTGGTTTAGTGAGAAATCTGTGTAAAGTGCTAAGCACAGCATATAGCACATAGTAAGTGCCTAGTAAGAGCTATTCTCTAGCTGTTAATGTTTTGTAAGATTTCCTTTTTCCTTTTTCCTCTATCCAACTACCCACTCAAATTCTCCACTTAGAATGACAAGTAGACATCTGAAACTGAACAGTTTCTTTATATGACAAACAGAATGGAGTAGAAAAGAATCTGAACACTGAAGCCAGCTTTGCCACTTACTAGCTGTTTGAGGAAATTACTTCATCTGTGCCAAGTTTCCTCCCCTGTGTAACAGGGATAATAATTTTGCGGGGTTCTTGTGAAGGTTAAATTATTACATGTAAATCCCTTAGAGGGTAACACATAATCTACTCTATCTGCCTCCTGTACTTGTCTGTGAACTCCTTGAGAATAAAAAATAAAAGAATATGAGCAGCAGATATTTTGGGGATATTTGCCATGCAATAGGCCCTGTACTGTGAGATATACAGCGCTATCTTCTTTAACCATCACAGCAATCTTGAATTGGCATCATCATCTCCATTTTACAAGTAAAGAAAGTAAAGCTCACAAAATGTAACTTCTCCAAGGTCACAGTAAGTCTGGACATGGCTGGACACGAGCCTGGACACGAACCTCCACCTATACCAGTTTTCCCACTTATCTACCACATTATATAGTTTTCTTCATCTTTGAGCATCCAGTACTACCAACATACTAGGCACTCACTTCTGCTTAATATATGTTCAGTGAACTTGTGATACGCTTTTTGGGGGCGAGGGGTAGTTACCAGGACTGAGAATGTAACAGAGAAGATCAATACAATCAGAACACGCAAAATAACAAGATACATTGCTTTCACTCCTCTTAAGCAAAGCCAAATTCTGGACCACTGAAACTGAAGCTTTTATATTAGTGAATCAACATTTTACTCACTTGAAATCTTCATTTTTTATAAACTCTACAATGATATCCTTCTCAGGCTGAATTTGAAGCATCTTCAAGGTCAAACACAGAAAGGGAGTTGGCTTTATGTTGCCACCATAGACACCACCCACAAACCTCAACTCCATGGCTTTATCGACTACAAGTTCAGCTGAAAAGAAAAGCAAAAACAAAGTGGCATCTCAAACAAATTAGGGCCAAGCTTATCCCAGTCTGAAGTGGTGATAAGCTAGTTCAAGCTTTGGTGCTCCTGAATACTAATCAACAATTTAATATAAGAACAACTGTGTATTAATAGTAATAATAAGAACAGCCAATATATACTGAAAGATGAGGATATACCAGATACTCTGCTAAGCATGTCATATTATCTCATTTAATGCAATTAGCCATGAAGTTCCTGCACTGAGGCTGTTTTCAGCTAAGGGAAAATGAAGGCTAAGAAAGGTTAAGTGACTGGGGCGCCTGGGTGGCTCAGTGGGTTAAAGCCTCTGCCTTCGGCTCAGGTCATGATCCCAGGGTCCTGGGATCGAGCCCCACATTGAGCTCTCTGCTCAGCAGGGAGCCTGCTGCCTCCTCTCTCTCTCTGCCTGCCTCTCTGCCTACTTGTAATCTCTGTCAAATAAATAAATAAATCTTTAAAAAAAAAAAAAAGGTTAAGTGACTTTCTCAGGGTCCACAGTCTGAGAGGAGCAGGGGCTGCATTTACATGTAAGCAGTCTTAACTTCAGAGTCCATGCCTGTCACCATTATGTTTGGAGAAAAACAGCCAGGTTCTGAGTTAAAAGAAACAATAACAGCAAATGATTCAATAGCTACATAACCTTGGGCAAATGTCATTTAGAGAAGGGGGATAATAACCTTCTACAATTTTTTCAAAAGCAAACCCTAGCTGTGGGAACTTAGGGCAAGCCATTTTACCTTACTTCCTTTTTAGACTGTCAATTCAAATCTGAATAATAAAAGTACAAAGTTTCAGGGCTATAGTGAGAATCAAACTTATAGCCAGGTACTAAATACTGAAGATGTAGGTAGAGGGAAAAGAAGGACAAAATTACAACGCTTACAGAGTTTACAGTCTGGCAAGGTAGAAAGCACTGGAAAAAATTTTTTTTTAGGTGTGATGAATAGCTGAAATAAGATGCAGAATGCAATACAATTATAGATCAAGGGAACATAATCCAGCATTGGAGGAAAAAGGTCATGAGTTCACTTTTGGACATACTGAGTTGGCATGTCTTGGAACTTAGATCATAGAGATCTGGGATGGAGAGGTAAATTTGAAGGCATCTACATATAAGATGTAACTGCAGTGTGGAGATCATCCAAGGAGCGAACTATGTAATAAGAAAAGGTCCCAAAATTTATCCAAAATTGACAAGACTCCAAAATTTCAGGGACTCAGAGAAAAACAATATGATGTTTCCATGGACACAACAGTTAATGGTGGTGGCAACAACAGTACAGGCACAGGAATAGTTAACAGTGGTTAACAACTAGCATCACCACTACAACTGCTGAGTACTTCTGAAAATATATACCTGTAACCATACCACATACTTTTTATACTTTATAGCATTTAATCCTTACAGCAACCTTTTGGGATGGGCATTATTCGTTTTACAGTAGAGGAAGACATGGTTCACTAGGATAACAGAGCTACTAAAATGCAGAGCCAGAATTCAAAGACTGAAAGACTACCTGGAAGCCTTCTCTGAAGAACTCCTATCTGTATTAAGGCCCGAACGTGGAAATACTGCAAATGGTCCGGATTTAGGAACAGTAAGACCCTGACCTGGGTTTCGGGTACGTTAAAGTTCCTTTAAGAACTTCAGAGTCCCTGAGTGCTTGGGAACTCTGCAGATTACATTAAACACGGAAACCCCCAGAGAACCCAGCACAGACACCCTTTAGAACAAGACAGCAGTAGACTGTGTCTCCGAAGCTCAACACAAAACTACGCACACAGTAGGTACTCAGATTTTTCTGAATGACTGACAGATTCCCCTCCAGTCACACACCCGGGAGCCAGTCCCAGTAGCTCCCAGTTAAGAGAAATGGGTCACAAGGCGGGGGAGGAGGGTCCGCGCGCTGCCGCTCACCCGTCAGTCCAAAACACTCCTCTTTCCAGTACTTGGACTCATAGATTCGTGTCCTAATGATCTTCTCAACCAGATACTGAGGATTGGTGCCGTGGATGCTGTGCGCATCCTTCACAGTACGGTTCGCCATTTTAGAACGCCTTCAGTTCTATTTCCGTCGGGTCCTTCAATGCGTCACATCCAGGTTAAAAAAAACACCTAAGAGGGACTGCGAAGCGTCGAAAAAGTCGCTCTAAAGGACTCAGGCCACCATCTTGGTACCGGAAATGCTGTAAGGAAAGGAACTTCCTTCCGCGAACAGCGTCGCCGACCGAATCAATGATGGCCGCGGCACGTTGGCGGACGTACGACGTGCATCCCCTCCCGTGTGGGCGGGGCTGAAGGACAGGCTGGTGACGAAACGCGGGGACAGCCTGGGGGCGGAGCCACGACGTTTGGCGCGAAATTTTCTTTTCTCCACCTTCTTTCCTAGCTAGGCGCCGGCTTTGACTGCGGCGTGCGGCCAGTGGCTTTAAGAGGAGTACAGCGGGGGCAGGTTAGAGTTGCTGCGGCTCCACGAACTCTTGGAGCTGAGACGGTGGGAGCAGAGGGCTTCGGCAGCCGGTGAGTGTGGCATTACGGGGCTGGAGTGGAATCTGAGCCGGTAAGACTGGAGAAGTTCTCTGTGGACTCAGTCATTGATTGATTCATTCAGCAGATATTTACTAAGCCCCTGATAAGTGCCAGGTACTGTTTTAAGCCCATTAGGAGCATTTTTCTTTTCCACATCCCGATTTGTAAAAGGCTTCCCGCTTCGCCGGGGACTGAGGGGTTGTAGTTCGGGAAACCGGAAGCCAACAGAGAAGCGTGAGCATCCCTGCCCCCAGCGCCCTGAGATTCCCATTAATGATCTTAACCATCCCTCGTATCTGCTTTGACCTTGTGAAGCTTTTCCGTCTTTTTCTCCTTTGAGGCGTCGTGAACCAAGCACCACAGGGAAGGCAGAACAGCAGAAGTTATTACCCCATTTTACGGATGTAGCAATTGAGCCCAGAGAGACTTGTCTAGGTCGCTTTTTGTGAGTAAGGGGCCTGGCTCCCACCCAAGTCTCCCCTCCAACCTACTCCCAGGTGAGCTCCCTTAATTGAGGGACTTTCATCCACCTTCTTTCTAGGAGAGAAGTCTAAAGGCATGTCTTCTACTTCCTTTATTCTAACCCTAGAGTAGAAGCGCCTTCTAATTTTCATAATTGGAAAAAGCACTGGACTTAGAGGCATGAGATGTGAGATTCTTATCGTGGTCTACTGTCTGTGAAACTGCAATGATTAGATATGTCAGTTTTCGATTTTAGTTGTCTGTAAAAATGGTACCCTCTTCGGTGCTGGTATGGGGTACTTGCGAATGCCAACGGAGGTTTCCGATGTAAGAGCACCATTTACCAAGTCTTTCTGCAACGGTTTTTAACGTAACAGAGGGTAATATGTGGTTGTTAGAAGGTTTATGAATCCCTGAAATTAAGTGCAAAATTTTGTGTGAATTGTGAGTTTCCTAACATTCCTCAAATTCTTTTTTTTTTTTTTTTTAAAGATCCACGGTCTCTTACAAATAAATGCAAGAGATTAGGGGAGTGAGGAAGTGAATTTGCCATTTCGCATTTTCTCACTTAAATCCAAGAATAGTGTCTGGCACACAATGGGTGGTTAATATATGTTGGTTGAATAAAAGAAAGGTTCTATTATTATCCGCATTTTGTGGGTAAGGAAATTGAGGTCCATTTGACTTCCCACTTAGTGGCTGGGAAGCCTTACTTACTGTAGTAAGCTCACCAGAAGCATGTTCTCTCAGGCATATGTTAACATTATTCACTTTTACACAGGTGTTGTAAGGTGAAGTGGTTTAGAGTCATTGGAATCTGGCTGCTCAGGCTTCGAATTAAGACTGCCATCCTGTGTACCATTGGGACAAGTTAATCATTTTGAAGTGCTCATAGCACTTAACTTTCATTCAGCAAATATTTATTATTGAGAGTCTGTTGTGCACTTAGTATGTACTAGCATTGGACTCGGGTTATTTTGAGCATTAAATGAGATAGAGTTTTGGCTCCATTTTCTGTCATATTGGCTCAGTACATACCTGCTATCATTTTTACCGCAATTCTCTTATATTTTCCTTGGGTGTGGCACCCTGTACTGGGTGGTGTGTCTGTTCAAGATTTCTGATATCTGCAACAATTAAGAGCCTGTCGGTGGTTATCTCCTAGAAGCAAAGCCATTGCTCCACCAAGTCAGACCTGCCTTTCCACCCCATTCAACATCCCTCTTGGGTAATCTCTCTGCTAATGGTGGGTGAGATGAAATCCTGGGTCCTGAAGTAAGAAAGTAGGGTAACAGTACAAGGAGGCTTGACATCCTTATGCTGCCTCTATAGAAGGATTCTTGATTAATTGTCTGAACTATTCATTGAAAAATAACTAAATACCGACAAGTGCAGATATCATAAATGTACCAGTCAATGAACTTTCTTGAAGAGAACATACTTGTGTAACCAGCTTCCAGATAAAGAAACGACCAGCATTCCAGAAACATGTCCCTTCCCCACTGTGCTCTCTTTCAGTCACTTAGGTTACCTTCTGTTCTGACTTCTAACACCATGGGTTACTTTTAACCTATTTTTAAGCTTTATGTGAATGGAATCAATATAGTATGATTTCTTCTGGTGCCTGATTTCTTTAGCTCATTGTTATTTTGTAACTGCCCCCCACCCGCCGCCCTGTGCATTTGCAGTTGGTTTATTTCATTGCTGTATAGTGCGGCTACAAACATTTTGGTTCATGTCTTTTGATGGTATGTATGTTTTTCTGCTGGGTATATTGTGTTGAAATTGCTGAGTCATAGGATGTGCGTATGTTTAGCTTTGGTAGCTACTGCCCATTTTTCAAAGTGGTTTTACCAGCTTAAATGCCTTCCAGCAGTTCTGGAAGGGTTCTGGCTGTTCTATGTCCTTACCACACTTGCTACTGCCCTAATGATTCTTAAAACCAGTTTGTTTTTCATTCATTCATTCATTCATTCATTCACCTATTTTATTGCCAAGTCTTAACCTAATCTCTGGGAATGCAGTTACAAACAAGATAGACAAGGTCCAAAGATCCGTGCTTTTGGAAGTTAACATTCTAGCGTAGGAAGTACAATAAATAAGAAAGTAATGTTACTGCTTTGATCATAGGGTGGTATAATGAAATATGACCCCGAGGAACAGTATAAGATGGTGTGAGGTTAAATTTCCATTGGGTATCAGTGAAGGCCTATCTGAGAAAGTTTTGTTGAGGCGGGACCTGAGCCATCCCTGAAAAGATATGCAAGAAGAGAGAACAGCAATGGTATATTAAGTCTGAGGGCACAACAACTTTGGCCTTTTTGAGGTTTGGAAAAGCAGGCCTGGAGCAGAGTGCTAGACCAGGGTGAGGCAGGTTTTATGTCCAAGCCCAGATAGTCTTCTTGCAATATCCCTACTGGCTCAGCTTAGGGTAAATCACCCACCCTTGTACATATATGTCCATGTACTGGTCTCATTGAACACAGTGCATGGTCTAGAAAGGGAATGTTAAATTTTATCTTGGAGTGGTTTATGAAGGAGGATGCCTGCTTTAGTAGGGTTAAATATCATCTTGATTTAAGAGTTGAGAGCATGGATTTGATTTTCTTAGGTATACATGAGAACCTTATAGGAATGGCGTTAGTCTTTCTGTTTGCCAATTTGAGGTATGAAAAAATGAGATTATTGTTTCGGTGTAGTCAAGTATCATAGTCGAAGTGATAAATCAGGTATTTATTCTATAAGTAGATTATGCAGGAGTTGTAGACAGTTTTCTAGGAGATAACCCATTTGCTACAAAGCACTCTCAGTGATTTTCCAGTTTGTTTTGTTTTTTTAATGGCAGAGTTTAGTGAGAATTGTCATTGATTTGCATCTTTTGTTCTCTCAGTAGCCTATTTTGCCTGATTGCATTGTGGAAAAGTGAAAAGTTCCAAGTTTACTTCTGACAATACTGTTACCAAGTTTACTTCTGACAGTTTACTTCTGACAGATCATCCATTTAAAGGAATATTTATTGTAAGGTAAGTTAGTGTTATGTATTTCCTCGAATGCTTATTGAAATTCAAACACTTCTCCTAAATTTTACCAAACGCTTATTGAATATAAGAATCCAAATTCATTTTTTACTTGACATGAGTCATTGCTCTTGTTCATTTCTGTGATGTACTTAATTAAAATTAAACTGATTTTAATACTACCATGTTGTGAATTATATAGTACTCTTAATGCTCTTTAAAGCAATCATTCAGACGTCATTTGTAAGCTGTGTATTTACTAATGACTTAGCATTTTTTCTTCTTTTTGCTAATTAGTTTCCTTAAAGTAGATTAAAAAATACCTTTTTTAAAAGCAGAAAATCTTGTAGGTCAGAATGTTCGTGAGTAAAGAATAAGACATAATGCTACCGAACTTCAGGAAACAAGGCTGTTTAATAGGATATCAATATGCTAATTAAAATTCTGTTGTTTTCAACACAGACTGAAATTTTTGTTCATCTATCAGTAATTCAGAGTAATTCTGTCAGACAGATTAAAGAAAAAAATTCTTTTGTCAAATATTAGCTCCCATAAAAACAGCAGTTAATTTAGAGGAAAGATTTATTATCTTAATTACTTAAACTTAGATAATAGATTAATGGGCGCCTGGGTGGCTCAGTGGGTTAAGTCTCTGCCTTCAGCTCAGGTCATGATCCCAGAGTCTGGGATCAAGCCCCCCTGTCAGGCTTCTTGCTCAGCAGGAGTCTGCTGCTCCCATTGCTTGTGCTCTCTCTTTTTTTCTTTCTGTCAAATAAACAAATAAAATCTTAAAGAAAATATTTTAAAAAATAAATGTTACCGATAGCTACTTACTATTCAATATTCAGTTTAGAAAACCCCTATAGGAAGCATTTGCTACCCGAACAGCCACAAGACCTGGTCCTCTAACTTGCAATAGTCTCTCTGGGTCCATCTCTTGACTTTTCACACTACTTGTTGTCCTTTAGTGCATTTATATTTTATCCCTATCTTGATTATAAGTGTTGTGAAGATATGAACAACCGTATATCACTGTCTTTTAGTTTCAGGTTGTTAGATGTTTAATACCTATCATTGTGCCTTGTAGCTAGTAGATACTTCTAAAAACTTATAGTTTCTTTTCCTACACATTGACCCTGCCTAGGAAGAAGTAAGGCATAGTACAAGATATATGCAGATGATAACATAGAGGATAAATTATCTATGTTCAATCTTAATGAAGTTTGACTTTTCTCAAAGATGTTTTCTAAAATCTGCGGGAATGTAATGGGAGCAGAAGAGAAAGCTAAACTCATTGAAGGCAGGACTGTGTGCTAGAATCCATCAGAGCATGGTCATGTTAACTCAGAGTTAGTGACTTCTACACAGGAACCATGGCGTGCTACCCTACAAGGCTGAAGACTAGACAAACTTATTCATGGGTTGGCAAGCCGTCTTTGGACCAAAAACTACGCTACCACACCTACAAGTGAGTGTTGGACTCTGTTGGTTGTCCTGGAATAACTTCTCCTCACTAAACTGTTAACTTATATCCAGCCTGTTCCAGTTACTCTAGATTGAGAATTGAGGGACAGTAAATATGAATGGATTATAAGGAGGGGTTTTACTTGGTACAAGATGATAGCATAAATATAGCAGTGATAGAGGAAGACATGTCAAGTTAATAAAATTTGGTATGTGTGATGATGTTGTGTTTATTTAAAGTGGGTTCTTTGTGTCTGCATGATAACGGTAGGATGCACTGTTGTTGCTATGTCCTCTCAGCCCTAGAGGTCTCTGAAAATTTTGATACTGTTATTGGGCAGGTTTCATACTTTGGGAAGCCTTCATTCTTTTTCAATAACTAAGAGAGGTTAACATTCATATTAAGGCCTCTGGATTAACCATCCACATTAAAACAATTCATTCAACCCATTTCATTTCTTCTTGCATATGACTTTATGGGCGAATTGGTTTCCTAGTAGGATACTTGGTCATCAGAGAGAAACTAGGAGATTTTCCAGTTGGAAAGCACTTTCATCTGCCCAGAGGGTACGTTGAGGTTGTCTACCCTAAGTGATATCCTAACATGTTTCTCTCCTTCGTAGAGAAATGAGTGTCAAAATGGAAGGTGGTCTGACTGAGATTCATATCCAAGTTGGACAGTTCGTGTTGATAGAAGGGGATGATGATGAAAATCCGTATGTTGCTAAATTGGTTGAGTTGTTTGAAGATGGTAAGTTTGGGGCTAGAATGAAAACCATTCCTTATCATGAGCAATTGGGAGCTGCAAGATTTTTGATTGCTGATTTCTCTGTTCATAGCTCCATATAGGGCGTGAGCCCTAGATTCTGAGGTGGGGTCATTTAAGCCCTGGCTATACCATTTTATACCTCGTAAACTTCTCTACTCATTAGAGCAATATTGGGTAAAAGTGGGATTGGGGGAGTGGTTCAAGAATTTAGCTTTCTCATTATTTTTAGGAATGGGCTAAAATGGTCACTAAGGGGCACCTGGGTGGTTAAACAGCTGCCTTGGTTGGTTAAACAACTGCCTTCAGCTTAGGTCATGATCCCAGAGTCCCAGGATCGAGTCCCGAATCAGGCTCCCAGCTCCATGGGGAATCTGCTTCTCCCTCTGACCTTCTCGTCTCTCGTGCTCTCTCTCACTCTCTCTTACTCTCTCAAATAAATAAATAAAATTTAAAAAAAAAAAAAAAAGGTCATTAAGGCAGGATTTTTGGAACGGACAAAGGATGAGTTCAAAAGGAAGGGGGAGGAAAAATAGGTGATTTACACTATCATACAGACTTATCTTTTAATTTTACTATAAGGAAGTTAGGGGGGAAATAGGTGATTTGTACTATAATACAGATTATCTTTAAAAAATATTTTACTTATTTATTTGAGAGAGAGTACGAGTCGGGAGGGAGGGTCAGTGGGAGAAAAAGAAGCAGATTCTCTGCTGGGCAAGGAGCCCTGCAGGGGGGCTTGATCCCAGAACCCTGGGATCATGACTTGAGCCGAAGGCAGATATTTAAATGACTGAGCCACCCAGGCGCCCCCAAACTTGTCTTTTAATTTTAACATGAGGAAGTTAGTGAAGAATTTTGCAAGTGTAACTTTTTTACAAGGGAGGAGGTAAGCTGGATTGGGAAGGTGTGTCAGCTGATGTTCAGTCAGGAACACAAAAACACTTTAGACCTGTGTATAGTGTTGAAAAGGCTGGAAGAACAAAAGGTGGTATTTCCCAGAGATCAATAAGTGCAGAAAGCCATTACTTTCCCCTAATGCTGGAGGAGCAAAGGGGAATGCATGTCTGCATTCACAGCCCTCAACTGATTTTCTGAGCTTTTAACGCTCTGCGAAGCAGAGAAGAGTGCAGAAAGGTGGGAATGGGACAGAGTTCTAAAAGGAGGATTAAAAAGAAATGGAAAATACACAAAACTGTGTCTTCCAAAAGCTAGGAGGGGAATGATGCGGCAGTTATTCCTGTGGCAGTTTGTATGCCTACAAGAAGGAACTGATACGGTGAGAGGATGAAGATATTTCATGTTACAGAGATAGGGTATTTGACAAGGGAGGAAAACCTCATCAAAGGAATATCCACCAGGGGGAGCACCTCAGCACTGTGGGCTTTTGTATTTAAGGTACAGGCCTTTGTGTCTAGAGTTTGGAGTCTGTGGCGCTCCTTTGATGGCTTCAGTCTTTCTCTGAAGAGCGCTGGGGAAGAGAAGAGGTGATGACGATGGTGGCACTAATGAGCTTATGCCCTTTCACTTGGACCGAATGCTGGTACAGAGTGATGTTGATGATATATTGCAAAGATAAAGCTAAAAATTGCAAGCATATGTTTGTCAGAAGTCACCTCAATGACTGATGCTTTAGTTTTTGTCAAGATTTTTATTTTGCTGCTTTTTGGTGTCATCTTTATAGTCACTCATTTATAAGATTTGTTCACTGCCTCTGATTAGAATTTCTCCTCTCAAATGCCTTTTGTAATTTCTTCGATGACTAATAACCTTATTAGGAAGTCCAGCCAAGTGAGAAGGACATGAATGCTGGGTGGAGTCAGATTGCTGCTGGTTGGTCCTGTAACCTTTGGCAAATTTTTTTAAGTTCCCTGTAACTTGATTAGTTTGTCTGTTAAAGGGAGATAGCCATAGTACCTACCTTGTAAGGTTAATGTGCTGATTAAAAATAATATGTTCATCGAGGTGCCTGGGTGGCTTGGTTGTTAGGCTTCTGGCTTTTGCTCGGATCATGATTCCGGTGTCCTGGGATCGAGCCCTG
Organism: Lontra canadensis; assembly: GCF_010015895.1. NCBI lineage: Eukaryota > Metazoa > Chordata > Mammalia > Carnivora > Mustelidae > Lontra > Lontra canadensis. The sequence continues at coordinate 1,375,937 of NW_022631142.1, read as the reverse complement.
CATTGAGCTCCCTGCTCGGTGGGAAGCCCACTTCTTCCTCTCTCAGTCCCCCTGCTTGTGTTTCCTCTCACTGTGTCTCTCTCTGTTAAATAAATAACATCTTTAAAAAAATATGTTAATCAAGTATTATCAGGTGCTTAGCACAGTGTCAAGCACACAGGAAGTGCTTAACAAATGTTCTTGCATCTCCCTTTTTCACCTATCCCTTCTAGATTCTGAACCTCATTCTAAGAAACGTGCTCGAGTACAGTGGTTTATCCGTTTCTGTGAAGTTCCTGCCAGTAAACGGCATTTGCTAGGCCGGGAGCCTGCTGCACAGGAGATATTCTGGTATGATTACCCTGCCTGTAACAGCAACATTAGTGCTGAGACCATCATTGACCACGTGCAGGTAAGTGATGCTTTGATACTCGGGTTCTATCTTGAAGCTTATTTCTGGCTGCCTCCTGAACTGCATGACCTCAGAAACATTCCTGGCTCTAATTTACCCCACAGAAATGAAATTTTTTCCTGTTTGTTATCTTTTCTACTTGCTGCCTACTTCATCTCAACAAATTATTTATCAAGAGCACTTAGCATGTGTTAGGAGCCTCCTGGAGAAGTGACATTTAGGTTGTGACCCAAGGGATAAGCAGGAAATTAGCAAATGAATCTCGGTGGGAAATTATATTTAGCTGTGGTTGTGGCAGACACAAAGCATTGCGAGGCTAGATACGCTTGCTTAAATGAGGACTTCACCTTAAGTGGATCAGTACGAAGGGTGTTAGTTGCTAAGGGCAAATTTGTATTATGGGATTTTGTGATAAATCAGGTTCCAATGAACTACAGGATGAATGCAGACACTGGTTTGGAGACTAAGATACAGGTTATTTCTTGAGCTACTTCAGGCCCCCCAAAATAGGGGATCATATGATATGAAGTGTGGTCCCAAGTTTGATTTAATGGTAAGGCAGAGAGACTTGGGTCTGGCATGACCAGTCAGATTTTTCCAGTCTACGAATCCAGCATAACATATGCCTCAAAACAATTTGTCTCTGAGTTAAAAGAGTGAAGGAGCAAAAGGCAGATATACAAGTAGAAACAGCAAAATGGGTTGATTTAGAAAGGAAGAGGGGTATTTAGGTGGGAGCATGATGGGGGAGAGGAGCAGGACTGTGACAAGCCAATCTCAGATAGTGATGGAAGGCCATCTGGAAGAGGACTGAGCACTCAGGAAGTAACGTGGGGCCATTTTTAGAATGCCCCAAAAACCAGTGTAATAATCAGATCTTGAAGTAGCAAGGAGCCGTTAGAGACTTGAGCAGGGGAGCATTCTTAGAAAAGTTGTGGGGAAATTTGGCATGAGTGAATAGATCGGACTGGGAAAGAAAGCAACATGGGGTATGGATATCATACTCCATAAGTAGGAGTCTGGAAATATGCCTCGTTAGTTTGGAAGAGGGACATCCCAGGTAGGGATGTAGATGTAAATGCTTTTTAATCATAGCTCTCATGGAGCATCTGTTGGCTCATTTGGTTCTCATTTCTTCCTGTTCAGGTAGTAGCTTTAGGCCCAGATGAAGTGATGCCTGTGGATGTGAGAAATGAGGAGACACTCTTTGTGAAACTATCTTGGAATGAAAAGACATTCAGACCACTATCGCCAGAACTATTTGCAGAGTTTGATCGGCCACAAGAAAGCAGTCCTAGGTGCCAGAAGCCTGTGGGAGCCAAGACTAAGGGCCTGGGAAGCCCTTCTTCGACCACAGCAGAGCATGCAATCAAAAGGATTGAATCAAGACACTCTACCTCCAAATTTCGCCAAACTCCTTCCCATCTTGTCACCCCAAAGGCAAAGAAGAGATTGGAGCTCGGTGGTAAGTGCAAGATGGGTCACGGTGGGCAATACTGAGACTAATGGAAAATGATAAAATAGTAACTCATGCTGTAATATCCAGTTAATGCCCCAGTGGACCAGGTACCAAGTAGACAGGTATTGAAATACACATAAAATTTACCATTTTAGTCATTTTTAAGTGTACAGTTAAGTGGCATTAAATACACTCACATTTTTGTACAGCCATCCCCATCATCTTCTGCAATGGAAACTCTGTAGCCATTAGACCATAGCTTCCCATTTCCCCATTTCCCATCCTTGGGCAACCACCACCATTCTTTTTTCCTGAGTTTGACTACTCTAAATACCTCGTTTAAGTGGAATCATATAGTATTCATCCTTTTCTGACTGGTTTAAGTTAGCATAATGTCATTAGGGACCATCCATGTTGTAGCAGGTGTCAAAATTTCCTTTTTTTAAAAGATTGAGAGGTATAATTAACATACAGCATTATATTAGTTTCAGATACACAACATAATCTGTTCACATCTCTCACCATACGTAGTTACAAATATTTTTTTCTTGAGGTGAAAATGTTTAGGCTTTACTCTCTAAGCAACTTTCAGGTATGCAATAACAGTATTCTTAACTATAGTTGCCATTAACTCTCCACGCACACTGTATCCTCATGAGTGACTTATTCTGACCTCCTTCATCCATTTCACCCGTGCCTTGACTGGTGATCACCTGTCTGTTCTCTTTATTTATGAGCTTGGTTTTGTTTTCTTAAAGTTTAGAGGGACACCTGGGTGGCTCAGCCAGTTAAGCGTCTGCGTTGGGCTCAGGTCATGATCCTGGGATCCTGGGATGGAGCCCCACATTGGGCTCCCTGCTCAGTGGGGGGACTGCTTTTCCCTCTCCCTTGCCTGCTTTTCCCTCTCCCTTGCCTGCTGCTCCCTCTGTTTGTGCTCTGTCTCTCTCTGACAAATATATAAATAAAATCTTTAAATAAAATAAAATATAAATAAATAAGTCCTTAAAATTTAGATTCCAGGGGTGCCTGGGTGGCTCAGTTGGTTAAATATCTAACTTTGGCTTAGGTCATAATCTCGGGGTGCTGGGATTGAGCCCCAAATCAGGCTCAGTGGGGAGCCTGCTTTTCCCTCTGCCTGCTGTTCCCCCTGCTTGTACGCATCCCCTCTCTCTCTCTCTCTCTCTCTGAAAACATAAATAAAATCTTTAAAATCTAGATTCCACATTTAAGTGAGATCATACAGTGTTTGTCTTTCTCTGTCTGACTTATTTCACTTAGTGTAATGCCCTCAAGATCCATCCATGTTGTGCAAATGGTAGGATTGTATTCCTTGTTTGGCTGAAAAATATTTCTTTGTGTGTGTGTTTGTGTATCTTTATCCATTTATTCATTAATAGACACTTCAAGTTGTTTCCATATTTTGAATATTGTATATAATGCTGCATGTAGGTGCACATATCTTTTCAAGTTAGTGTTTTCATTTTCTTCGGATAACTACACAAAAGTGGAATTGTGGATTGTATAATATTTCTATTTAGTTTTTTTAAAAGATTTTATTTATTTATTTGACAGACAGCGAGAGAGGGAACACAAACAGGGGGGAGTGGGAGAGGGAGAAGCAGGCTTCCTGCTGAGCAGGGAGCTGGATGAGGGGCTATATCCCAGGACCCTGGGATCATGACCTGAGCTGAAGGCAGACGCTTAATGACTGCGCCACCTAGGCGCCCCTCTGTTTAATTTTTTGAGAAGCTTCCATATTGTATTCCACAGTAGCAAATCTTTAGAAGTTATAGGGCTCAACCAGAACAATTAAGTTTAACTTCTAAAACTTTGCTACTAAGGTGACCTTGCTTTTAGAGATAAGAAATAAGTATTTTAAAACTCTTAAATTTATACCAATACTTCTAATTTGTATCACAGGGTTCTTCCCATATTCTATAGCTGTATCCCCCTTCTTCAAGATCCTGATACACAGAAGTAGTTTCACAATTGCTATCCCAGTACTACTACCGGTAATTAACTTACCAACTTAAGTTTGGAATTTATTTGCAGTTATTTATGCCTTTAGAATATATTCCACTGAGGGAGTAAAGTTAATTTAATTGCTTTTCTTTCCTTCTGATGGTTTTATTATTGGTGATAGGCAGTTAGGTTCTTTTATTTCTGCTTAATTTTAGGGTCTCTCCCATCTTTGATTAATTTTGAAGCATATGAAACATTAAAATAAGAATCAAAGCTATTTAAAACAAGTGTACTCAGGTGCCTCGTTAACGCAGTAGGTAGCGCATCAGTCTCATAAAACAAGTGTACTCGGGATGCTGGGTGGCTTGGTCGGTTAAGCATCTGCCTTTGGCTTAGGGCATGATCCCAGGGTCCTGGGACTGAATTGTGTGTTGGACTCCTTGCACAGTGGGGAGCCTGCTTCTCCCTCTGCCTGCTGCCTACCCCCACCCACCCCTGTTTGTGCTTTCACTCTCTCTGACAAATAAATAAACAAAATCTTAAAAAAAAAAAAAAAGTGTACTCAAGAGAAGCCCCATTCCTTTCTTTGCCCATGTACCTTGTTTCTTTTCCATCTTTTGTAAGTAATCAGTTTTATTAGTTTCTGGGGGTTTTTTTTTCTGTGTTTTTTGCAAAAATAAGCAGATACACATGTATGCACACACATATGCACAAACATGCATATGATTTTATTTTTCTTTCACTTACAATGTATTTGAAGCCACCCTGTGGCAGTTCTGAGAGTTCATCCTCATCCTATTATGTGTCATCAATCCTGAATTCTTTGTGTATGTACCAAGTTCATTGGGTTTAAGTTATCTGTGTTCTTTTTTTTTTTTTTTTAAGATTTTATTTACTTATTTGACAGCAAGAGAGAGCGAGAGCAGGAACATGAGCAGGGGGACTGGGAGAGGAAAAAAAGAGAAAGCAGGCTTCCCACCTAGCAGGGAGCCCAATGTGGTGCTTAATCCCAGGATCCTGGGATCATGACCCAAGCCAAAGACAGACGTTTAACAACTGAGCCACCTACGTGCTCCAAGTTATCTGTGTTCTTGATAGCTCCTTAGTATAATGTGTATTTAGGAGCTGAACATAAACATATAAAACATTTGGGAAATACCAAAAGATTACTTAAGAAATAATTGACAACATCACCATATAGAAATAAATGGCAGTATTTTTTTACTGTTGATTTTACAGGACCTGGACAGGGTAAGAAATCTGGACTTGACACAGTTATATAACTAGAGGAGAGGGCTATGATGAAAATGTTTTGGATTAATTGTTTTTAACAGAAAGGGGGAAATGAGGGCACCTGGGTGGCTCAGTGGTTTAAGCCTCTGCCGTCAGCCCAGGTCGTGATCTCAGGGTCCTAGGATTGTGCCCCGCATCGGGCTCTCTGCACAGCGGGGAACCTGCTTCTTCCTCTCTCTCTGCCTGCCTCTCTGCCTACTTGTGCTCTCTGTCAAATAAATAAATAAAATCTTAAAAAAGAAGAAGAAGAAGAAGCACTCCTTTGGTAGATTACTTCAGGAAAATTGCTGAACATTTATCCACAAAAGCTGATTTAACAGTTGACTTATGACTCTAACTAGGGAAATCACCCTGGAATTTAGGAGAGATGAAAAATAAAAAAAACTAGCTAGCCTGGGGAAGAAAGCATGGAGTGGTTAAAAATATGGGCAACTCATGGGGTTCAGTCAGTTAAGCACCTGACTCTTGGTTTTGGCTCAGTTCATGATCTCAGGGTCCAGCCCTGCACTGGGCTCTGTGCTGAGTGTGGAGCCTGCTTAAGATTCTCTCTCTCCCTTTCCCCTGCTACTCCCCGCTGCTCATGCATGTATGCTGTCTGTCTCTCTCTAAAAAAAAAAAAAAAAATGATAATAAAGTAACTGACCCTAGAATACAATGAGGCAACATTCCTTTTTTTTTTTTTAATAATATATATGGGCAATTCATGTCTTTGTGTAACTTCAGTGCATGAATTTAGCTGTAATGAGATTGAGGTTGTGCATGGTACTTATTATAAAATTCATACACTGTGGTGATTTCTCTTGGGATTAGGTTTCCCTAGGACCCCTAGCACTAGGATTTCCCAGCAGAATTCAGGGACCTTGTTGGATTCTCCCGGAAGAAGTAAACGAAAAGTGGCCTTCTCTGAGATCACCTCACCTACTAAGAGGTCTCAGCCTGATGGACCTCATACCTCATCCCCAGCTCTGAAAGCCCCACAGAAAACTGGAGAGATTCAAAGCTCATGTGCTGAGGATGACAAGAAGGCATCACCTAATTGTCACAGGATCCTGAGAACCCGAGTCCCAGCTTTGAAAACCACAGAGATTAGTGAGGAAAGAACACTTACCCCTATCAGCGGGGGCTGGAAATCCTCGGCAGTGCCTTCCATGGTTCTGAAACCGGATATCATCAAAAAGAGGTGACTGGGCATTACCCTGCCTCCCACAGGGCAAGCTGAGCTCTGTTGTGTGATGTGGAATGTGTGGGACACGGCTGCTCAAGTTAGAGCAGCAGGTCTCAAATCTGTTGTAGCATCACCTGGGAGCCTTTCTAAAATACAGATTTTTTCTGAGCCTCTTCCCAGACGAATCAATCTCTGAGTGTTAGGCCCAGGAATCTGCATTTGGAAATGGTCCTTGGATGATTCTGATATACTTGGCTGTCCTTTTGGAATCCCTGCTCTAGGAGATAATTTCCCAAACCTGGATTGCTTCATAGTCCTGCCAAGGCTCTTTGCCACATATTAATATTCACTTTCCTAGTTTTTTTTTGTTTGTTTGTTTTGGTTTTTTGGGGGCTGGAACCCATTCTCAAATACATATGGTACAAGAAGATAATGCATCTAGATCAAACTTTGCAGTTTGACATGAGACAATGTTTGTAAATAAGGGGCAGCACAGATAATATGACATAACAGAAATCACGCATGGCCATATTTCCTGCTCAGAAACTCCAGCACCTGGTCTATAATAGGTTTGCTTGGTAAATGCTTTGTATTGAATACATAGCTGCACTTCTGCCTGCCTTGAGTCTGGACAGTAAATCACTGATGCCTCAGAAATGAAAGAGGGCAAGAAGCTCTGCCTGGCCTGAGTACATTCTGGTTTTTAGCTGGTGAAGTCATGAGTCTGATTTGAATGATAAGCTTCAGGCAAACTTTATCTTTGGTGTTGAGTCAGGCTTGAATTATAAAGTTTTTGACCAAGTGTGATTAGTTCGCTCCAAATCCAAATCTTTCCAAAGTAGCTATAAAAAACAGTAGGAGCCAGTCAGGAGCCCACCGCTGACTCCAGTGCCCAAAACAATGTCTCGTAATCATGCTGTGATACCTTGCAGGGAGGCAGAAGAACCAGAAGCTCCAGAAGAAACTACCTCTACCCCACATCGGATCCGTAGGAAGAGTTCTGTCTTGACTTTGAATCGGATTAGACAGCAGCTTCGGTAAGCCTGTTCTTAGCAGGCAGAAAACGTTTGTCACTGTCTCTATAGTATCCCTAATCTCATTTCCTAAAGCCTCCTATGTTTCTTGTTTGTTATTTGCTATTCCATTAATTTGCCTTTTACTTAGTATGTGTGGGAATATGTTAATTCCACATAAATGTCATAGTTTGAAAGGGGCAAGAAATAGTGCCCTGGGTTCAGAGGGCTCCTGGGGCCCCATACTCACACTCAGCAAGACTGTTAGTGCAGTCCCTAAAAGCATGAACTTTGATTCTAGCAACTTGGATTTAAACCTGAGCTTTTTCATACTGTGTAACCTTGGGAAGGTTACTTCACCTTTCTAAGCTGCGGTTTCCTCTTCTATAAAATGGGAGTGATAATTCACAAGTCACAAGGTTGTTGAAGGATTTAACAAGAGACTACAAGTAAAACCCTTAGCAGAGCATTACAGTAGCAAGGGTCCAAGAAGCAGAACACATCCTATATTACTTGGTTGCAGAAAAGACTCTGTAATATTTCTAGTCCACAGCGACCTATTAGAGAGCTTTTTATTTAGATGCTAAATATCAGAAAATAATGTGTCCCACCATTCAGGTTTTTAGGTAACAGTAAGAGTGACCAAGAAGAAGAGGAATTTCTGCCGGCAGCAGAGATTTCAGACTCTGGCAGTGAGGAGGAAGAGACTCCCACACCAACCCTCTCAAGGAGAACATCCAGTCGGGTGTCCAAGGACCTATGCTCTTCCATGAAGTCATCCTTACAGACGCCCTCAAAGACACCAAAGAAAACCGTAAGACACTTTTAGGTTTTTTTGCCACCGAAGCATCTTCTCTTAATTCTAAAATTGTGTGGGCTAAGGTCACACAGTTAGTCATGGCTGGATTCTGAGCACAGGTCTGTCATAGGCTGGAATATTCATAGAGGAAAAGACCTAAGTGAACCCTAGGACTGAAAATGAATCCAGTAGCAATGATTTTGAATCCGAGTTCCTTTTAAGATATGGAACCAAATAACCAAGAGCCAGACTTCCTGAGGGAGAGACAAGGCCTGGCTCCTTGTCTTTGCATTTTCCACAAACACTAGCAGAGCGCTTTATGCCTGATCTGTGTAGCCAGGGCCCAAGGGTGCAAGAGCCGCCTGGCTCCCAGGGTCCCCAACAGACCAGGTTCGGCCACTTGCCGCTGACTGACAAAACCCAAAGGCAGAGAGATGAGTGGTGGGGAAACAAGAAGGGAGTTCATTTCAGTGAGGCCAACACCAAGAAGACAGCATACCGACCTCTCAAAGACCCTCCAAAGCACTGAAGATGCTTCTAGGTTGATATAAGGGAGAGGGGACAAAGGCGGGTGGGTACGTGCTGGCAGGCAGGGAAGTCAGGGCCATCACTGTCTGGAGGTCGGTGCTGCAGGGTTTTGCTGGCGCCAGGGCAGTGGTTATTGCTTATCAGTTCCCGTCATGCAATGCCTTGCCCACATTAAGAGATAAGCTGGAAAGAACTAAATCAGAAAGTACAGACTAAGGTCAAAATGGCAGTGAAGTCCTCTTTCAAGTTGTTCAGACTTGGTCTCGAATCCAGGGCTGCTGGGCTACATTACGTTGTTTCTGCTGTGCCACCTGATTCACCTGAGAAACGAGCACGACTGAGGTCTTGGTAATAAATTGTGTAAAGTAAGATGGAAGAGGGGAATGGACATCTCTGCTGCTTCCTGTGGAATTTTAGCAGAATGTTGAATCAATTAAAAGAAGGTCTTCCCACGTTCAGATGTGTTTCAGAAATGTTTGGATCACACAGTTAAACTGGTTCATTGTCACAGGAGTTCTCAGGGCCATTAATTTATTAATGTTAACATGACCTTCTCAGAGCGCATTAGTATATGGGTCTTTGATCTGGAAACTCTTCTCTGGGAGCCTATTGTTTTTAGGAAATGCCTAGTTAGGAGACTTTTTCTACAGCTGATCTCCATTTTTCCATATCAAGAAAAATGTGATTGGGCTTGGGTTGAAAAAAAAAGACCTTCAGAGAAGGAAATCAAATAGATCACCTTTGGATTAGTGACCATTCTACCTGGAGTTTCTCATTTTGCAAATAGCTTACCAAGGTTCTGATCGCATCTGGCATCTGCGGGGTCCCACCCAAAACAAGGGATACTAGGGTGTGATGGCATCTTTAGCATGATAAAAAGGCCAGAAGTCCACCAAAGTTTTCAATACCTTCTCAGCAAGGTTTTGGTATTCCTTTCTTGTTTTCTCCAAAGGTAATAGATAGAAAACTATTAGGGTGTAAGTGCTTTCTGCCTGAGGAAGGGGTGGAGAGGCTGCTGTTACCCTATAGCCTGGGGAGGTCAGAAGGTGGGTAGGGGAAATGCCCCCACGGAAGGGAGTGCTTTGTGGAAAGATGGGGTAGCAGGTCCACTCTAGTAAGCCAGCAACAAGGAAGAAAAGAGATGGGCTGGTCAGCATAGATAGAACAGTGACCTGGGGTTTGGGAGTGGAAAAATCTGGTGATATCTTTCCAGTTCTGGATTATGGAAGTCCTGAGCTAAAGTTTGACTGTATATTCAAACAAATCTAGAGGAGAGGCCTATCGATCAACCTTGGTTTATGCCTCCTACCCTACTGTGTATTGGGCAGAGTAGTTAGGGTTTCTTATAAATTTCTTGTCTTTCAAGATAATATTTTACTTTTAAATAGTATTTAATCTATGCTTTCATTCATTTTTTAAATTAACATATAATGTATTATTTGCCCAGGGGTACAGGTCTGTGAATCATCAGGCTTGCACATTTCACAGCACTCACCATAGCACATACCCTCCCCAATGTCCATAACCCAGCCACCTTATCCCTACCTGCCCACCCCGCAGCAACCCTTGGTTTATTTTATGAGATTAAGAGTCTCTTACTTTTATTCATTCTTTACTCAGATTGACATTGTTTTCAAATCCCAGGACTGTTTGTAAAATAGAAAAAAGAAATTGTGTCTGGCCAGTGAACAGTATTTGTAACACGAGAGAGGGGGAGATTTGTGGTACTTTATAAGGAAATGCACTAAGAGGTATTCACCATTCTTTTTGTCAGATCATCATGAATCAGACTTGCTGATGTGTCCTAGATGGTGTTTTGCTTTGCCTTTTTCTTCTGAAATCTGTTCTCTTTTTGAACACAGCCCAAGCCCAGCACGCCACGCCATGCCACTCCCCAGATCCGCAGCCGAAACCAGGCTGCCCAGGAGCCAGCCAGCATGCTGGAGGAGGCCCGGCTGAGGTGCGCTCCTCGTGGGCCCCCGTTAGATAGGCGGGAATGGGTCTCTGCTTTCATTTACATCAAACAAGTAATTTGTAGCCTTCCATGTACATGATAAAGGTAGAGAGTAAAATGAACACATGTGTTTAGAGAGAAGAAACCTTTTCAAGCAGTGTCTGGGTGGGATAATGTGGACAGGTTCTCAAAGGAGTAGGCTTCTGCCACCATTTGCTCAGGGACAGAAGGTGGCTGATGAATGAGAATACTGCTTTTCTATCATGGTACCCTTTAGAACTATGCAGGAACTTTTTCAAGATACATAAGTCAACATCTTCCCAGAAAACAAGTAAATCAGAATCTCTCATGGGATGAAGGCCATCCCTGTAATTGAGGAAAGCTCCCCAGGGGTTATGTACCCTTATTTAGAACCTATCAGTTGGGTCATTTGGATGGAGAAAGGATTATGAGGCCGAATGAAGGCATTTCCTGTGGATTTGTGATTGAAGTTTCACATAGAAACTATACATAAGCCTTCTGCATTTGTTACTGAGTAGATGGTGAAATGTCCTCTTTCCCCCTTGTTTATTACTGATTGTAGGCTGCATGTTTCTGCTGTACCTGAGTCTCTTCCCTGTCGGGAACAGGAATTTCAAAACATCTACAACTTTGTGGAAAGCAAACTCTTGGACCGGACGGGAGGGTGAGTCCTGCTGAGGCCAACAGGACGGTCTGGGGAGAAGGCTCCTGCTGGCGTACCACCTCAGATGTCACAGTTCAACCGAATGGTCTTCCCAGCGTCAGGAAAAAAAGTCTTCTTGGCCTATAGCACTGCTTATAGAATGAATGATTCTGTGTTACCAGGTCTTGCTCTGATTAGCTTCCAAGGGTGGTCCTTACTGCTCCCACCCCCACATTTCAGGGGTCTGGGCCCTTCCTTCAGCACACATCCCCACGCCTCTAACTGGTGATGGTGTGAGGCGGCTGGCACAGACTCAGCCCGCGGGTCTTCCCCTCTTGCCGCAGGTGCATGTACATCTCCGGGGTCCCCGGGACAGGGAAGACCGCCACTGTGCACGAGGTGATACGCTGCCTGCAGCAGGCCGCCCAAGCAAATGACCTTCCTCCCTTTCAGTACATCGAGGTCAATGGCATGAAGCTGACAGAGCCCCATCAGGTCTATGTGCAGATCTTGCAGGTGAGTAAAGCTGTTGCAGCTTTTTGGAAAATAGAGTTTCTTGGTGGCATATGAAAAAAGGGAGGTTTTGTGCTTATTGGTATGTTTACGATGTGCCAGGTATTGTCCTTTGTGTGAGGTAGCAAGAGTAGAGAAGGCAGAAATCCTAACCTCAGGGACCTTAAAGTCTAGGAGCTGGGCATGAATACTGGAAGCCAGGACTTACTGACGTGGTGAAAACTGTTGGCACATAGGAGGCCCTGTGGCCAACTGTGGGGAACAGATTAGAGGTCGGCTAGAGTTTGAACCTGGCTCTTGTATTCATTAGTGGTTTTCTTGGAACAAGTAATGTCCAGTTATAAATCGAGTCATGCAGTAATGATTTTGGAGGGGCTGCTGGGACCTGTATGTGGCTCACTTGCATTTCAAACACAGACTTTCTTTATCTCTTCTGGTGCCTTCTCTTCTCCTTCCATGTTAAGGTTAAGACCAGAGTGGAAGGCAGAATTTAGGACACTGAAGTCCTCACGCAAAATTGCTTCCTCTATTGCAAATTTAACATTAAGCTCAAGAGAGTAAAATCCTTCCTGTTTACCACACCTGCTTTTCCCCTCATTGCAGAAGCTGACCGGCCAAAAGGCAACTGCTAATCATGCAGCAGAACTGCTGGCAAAGCGCTTCCTGACCCGGAGGTCCTCCCAGGAAAGCACTGTGCTGCTTGTGGATGAGGTAAGGAGGTACCCTCGGGAGGAGCGGGAGTGTGGCCTGGTGCTTGACCAGGGCATGCCAGGAGCAAGTGCTGGGTTGAGAGGGAGGCCCTGGCTCCTTCCTCGCATCCCTTCGTGCATCTGAGCCTGTTCGGTGGTGGTGAGAGGCCTGTGTCCATCGATGTCCCTGCTGCTTTCGTGGTGGGACCTGAGAAGCCCAGGCAGCTAACACGGCGGTAACAGGGCTTCACTTGGAGGCCCTGGCTCAGTTCTGTGGTTGATCCTGCATCTCTCTCCCTTTCCCGGCAGCTTGACCTTCTGTGGACTCAGAAACAAGATGTACTGTACAATCTCTTTGACTGGCCCACTCACCGGGAGGCCCGGCTTGTAGTCCTCACCATCGCCAACACGATGGACCTGCCGGAGCGCATCATGATGAACCGGGTCTCAAGCCGACTGGTGGGTCCTAGGGCTATTCTCAAGCCCTTCTTACAGATCCATAACGGGGGCCGAGGAGTTCTAAACACTAAATGCACAGGGAACTAAAATAAATGGGAAAAGTGCACAATGTGATTTCTGAAATTCCTGTAATTAAATTAAATCTGCTGCCATTGCATGATTTTCTGCAAATACACCTTGCTGTTCTGCCACCAGGGTACTCTTAACCTGCATAGAGCCCTGCAAGTCTATTTGTTTTTTAAACATCTGGAAGCGCTCGCCCCTGCCAGGCAAGGCTGGAGGCATGGGGTACAGCAGGGACCAGGGCAGACGCTGCCCTGCCCTCGGGGGTGGGGTGCTTCAGCAGGAAGCACAGCAGGGACTGAGAAGCGAGTCGAGTGAAGCCAGGAGCTGAGCCTGTGTTGTCTGCGGAGTTGGGGATGCTCCCACCCACTCCAGCTAGAGCACCCCTGCCTGGATCTACTCCTAAGTGATTCTGGGAGAATAAAGCTTGTCTGAAATGAAAGGAGAAATTACTTGAGCGCTGTGACTGCCTGCAGGAGACCACCCGCCGCTATCGGCAGTGAAAGGAGCTGTAATCGATTCCGTGGCATTCCTGGGAGGGACTGTGTAGCCTTGAGGGACTTGGAAAGCAGGCTTAGGGACTTGACGGTGGCTGACCAGAAGGACTGTCAGAATGGTTAATTAATGAACTTGTTCTCTGTGGTCTTGACTTGCCAGGGTCTTACCAGGATGTCCTTCCAGCCCTATACTCACAGCCAGCTGCAGCAGATCCTAACATGCCGACTCAAACACGTGAAGGCCTTTGAGGACGATGCCATCCAGCTGGTAGCCAGGAAGGTAAGTTACCTTCGGGAGCTCCTACTTACACCTGTGAACCAGGAGGCAAGTCTGTGCTGAATGCCTGCCAGTGTGAGGCCTTGTGTTGGGTGCTCTCTGGGTGAAGAGAAATTTAGAGAGTCCTGTAAACGTAAATATCAAAAAGTAGAAGCAAAAGTGTGAAAAGTTCCTTAACTTTCTTTTTTTTTTTTTAAGATTTTATTTATTTGACACGCAGAGAGAAATCACAAGTAGGCAGATAGGCAGGCACAGAGAGGGGGAAGCAGGCTCCCTGCTGAGCAGAGAGCCTGACTCGGGACTCCATCCCAGGACCCTGGGATCATGACCTGAGCTGAGGGCAAAGGCCTAACCCACTGAGCCACCCAGGCGCCCAGTTCCTTAACTTTCTTATTGTCTAATTAACGAGCAGGCTAGGAGTATGGTGGACTTATATACAAATGAAGATAAATTGGTTCGGGCGGTAACAGGGGCAGACAGCTTTGTATGACGGAAAGGGTAGTATAGGCCATCGAGTAGCAAACCTGTTGGGCTGTTTTGAGAATTAAAGGAGATCACGTCCATGATGCGCCTCCAGGGGTGGCTCTCCGGGACAGGTGCCAGGCATTGGATGCCTGAGTCCCACAAGCTCACCGGGAGAATGCCAACCTAGACTGTTCTGCAAGGTTGCTGAGGGACAGAAGTGGGTTAAATGTCTCAGCTTCGATCTGGATGTGAGAAACCACACATCCGGAGTATTTCAGCACTTAAAAGAATTATAAGCTTATTTCTGGTTCTTCCTGTCTGAAGCGATTGGAGTTCTGAGCGCCTAGAGCAGCAGCGTGTGTGACACCAGGTCAGAGCTGGGTGCTGGGGTCAGAGGTGATACAGACAGGGAGCTGGTCTCCAAGCTTTGCTTTGTAGGAGCTCAAAGTTACTACTTACCCCCTCTGTTAGGTAGAGTTTTTTCACTTCTGCTATCTTTCTAAAAGTTCTTTTTTGTCTTTTTGTCTCTCTGAAGGGTCCTTTTTTTATGCCATTCTGTTTGTTGACGTTGTCTTCTCTCTTTTCTTTCAAGATGCTTTTTGTCCGTTGAATTCAGCCTCTATCTCGTGTGGTTAGAGACTTTCCTCAGATGTCTTGGTTGTCCACTCTGATATATGAGTGAAGATTAAAAAACTTTAGGTTGGGGAGCTCTGAGCACACAAGTGGGGCTTACCACTGGGAGCTTCACTCTGGGGCATTCTGTTTGGGCCAATTCCAGTATCTCCAGTTCTTTCCCTTAAGAATAGTCAGATCTGGGACGCCTGGGTGGCTCAGTTGGTTAAGCAGCTGCCTTCGGCTCAGGTCATGATCCCAGCGTCCTGGGATTGAGTCCCACAACGGGATCCTTGTTCTGTGGGGAGCCCGCTTCTCCCTCTGCCTCTGCCTGCCACTCTGTCTGCCTATGCTCACTCTCTCTCTCTCTCTCTCTGACAAATAAATAAATAAAATCTTAAAAAAAAAAAAAAAAAAAAAGAATAGTCAGATCTCCGTGAATAGGCATCCTGTGTCCTGCCTGGAGGGCAGTATTCCAGGAGTCGGGCAGAGGATGGAGGTCTTCAAATTCAGTATGGGAACAGTAACCATTTATATCTAGGAAGGGACCTCCCCTCCCCTGCAATAATGCCTAGTGGTCCCTGGCCCAGAGACTTTCTCTTTATCCTTGCTTGAGAATAAATCTCTGGACTCTTGCCATGGCAGAAGAGGGATAATCTCCAGGGCAAAGAGTTTTATAGTGACAGTACAACCAACCAAGGCACAAAATTTGCCAAAGAGCCCTAAACCTTCCTGAGTGTCCCTGAGGTTTACCCAACAGCGTGAAATGGGGGAAGGAATCTAGGGCAAGGGTCCACAAACTTTTTCTGTGAAGGGCCCGGCAGGAAATGTTTTAGGCTTTGTGGTTCCAACGGTCTCTGTCACCACTCCTCAACTGTGCCCTTGCATCCTGAAAGCAGCCAGGCACAGTAGGTAAATGAAGGCTCACAGTTGTGTTCACGTAAAACTTCACGTATGCAAATGTGTGGCAGGCTGTAGTTTCTGACACCTGCTCCAGGTCATCAGGTTGTTAACTTTCAACCAGTCCTCCTTATTTTAGCCAGACATCCCCCTTTACCTTCAGTTCTGGTATTGCTGTCATCTGAGTGCTTTGAAGATATTTAGTGTAATTTAGATTTTTTTCTTGGATTCCTTGATACTGGCCTAGGACTTGGCTCTCTCCAGCCTGTGGAGTCAGTCACTACTCTGCCACCTCTTTCCAACTGGAGAAATTACATTTTCCACTCTCCTGTTGATTCCCTTCCTTTTTAGGGTTCTTGGTTTCAGGAGGCATCAAATTTAGATGCTGCTTTTACTCAAAATTTTGCCTGTAATTTCAAATCTCCTTTTCATTTCTATACATACAAAGAAACAGACTTATTTTATATTGTTTCTTACGATTATGATATCTGAACTCTTTGTGCATTTAATTCTGTTGATTGCTGTTTGTCATGCATCATTGGCCTTATTTCCTTGTTTTTATGTCTTGATTTTTTTAAATTTAATTTTTTATTTTTTACTATATGTTCATGTTCCTTAGAGCTCCCTTTGAAGAATTAGTTGAGGACTGGGTTGAAGTTAGTTCATTCAGAGTTTGTTTTTGCTTCTGTCAGTTACAGAGGGCCACTACCAACTGGGACCATTTTTCAACAAATTTCTCCACTTGAGGTTTTTAGGAGACATGACATACATTTGGGCTACAACTCCACGTGAAGGCTTGTAGTTGCAAAGACTCCGTTTTTTTATACCTGCCTGGCACCAGGGTCTACACAAGGCCATTTTTCTGTCCCCTCTGCCCAGTGGGTCTCTCGATTCACCCTATACTGAGGCTGTAGTGAAGGTCAGAGCCCAAGTTTATATACGGTCTTCTGTTAGGTTCCATGCGGGGTGGGCCCAGCTTTTCTTGTGCCTCCCTCACCCCAGCAGCAGTGAGAGAGGGTATGGCCGCCACAGGTCGTGGATACCCCCAGGACAAGAACTGCCTTGGGCGTTTTCTTGCTTCCCTGGGGCACCTGTTCACTCTGCGTTTAGGCCTCTGCTGCAGCTCTCGGGTTACTAGAAAAGTGACCTTTGTTTTGAATGTCTTCAATTTGCATTTTGAAAACATATACACAAAACATTTATAAACTCCGATAATCTCACTTCCCACAGATGACCACTTTTAATCTTAGTGTGTTGTGTATGTATGTGCCTATACAGTTTGCTCTTGTAAACGTGACGCAGTGTGAATTTTGGAAGGAAATGATCATCTCAGGACGTCCAGGATATCGTCAGGCAGGATGTTACCTGCGATGGTTGTTGGGCAAATGGTCGGGACTGCCGACAGTTACTGGGAATACTGAGAGGTCCTCGAAGGCTGCAGAATCCAAGAATTTCCTCTGTGAAATTTAAAGTGCAGGTGGCTTTCTGAGTCAGCTTGGGAGGGAGTACGGGATTCCCTGTGAAAGGAATCTGAATGCATGGAAGGAAAGGAGCAGCGGAGTCATTGGCATTGTGGGTTGGTCAGACTCATCTAACCATGGACTTCCCTGTGTCCTCAGCTTTGTGGCTTCCTTCCCTCTTGATTCTGGTTCATTTAGCCATTGACCAGGTGGTCTCCAAAATTTACCACATGCTGTTAGGGAGACTGAAGCTGTGTCTTTATATCAAAAGAGGCTCCACCGCAGCCTCTTGGCTTTGGCTAGCTGCTCCTGGGGGACATTGTTCTCTTCATGCAAGGAATGAGAACACTTGTGTTTCTAGGTGTTTCGATAATGATCTTGGGCCAGTGGTCTCTTTTAAGTTTTATTTCCTGAATTTTAAATAAAGGTGAGAATTCTTGCTCTTTCCATTATGGATTTATCTGTAAATCCAAGACAAAGGTTTGGACTTAAAGAAGAATCCTAGAAGCAGTGTAATAATTGATATCCAGGCTCCCACCAGGTTCTCATTGGGTCTAAGCGCATGATGTCAGGCTTCAGCCCATTCCCAGCACTGCCTTTTCCTTTTTAGCTGAACCCAGAGTCTGTTGGTTTTTCTCTTGGGCTGAGGTAATAAGAGGACCCCAAGGAAGAAAATATTCCCTCTTGTAGGTGGCAGCCCTTTCCGGAGATGCACGACGCTGCCTGGACATCTGTAGGCGTGCCACGGAGATCTGTGAGTTCTGCCAGAAGCCCGACTCCCCTGGCCTGGTCACTGTAACCCACTTGCTGCAAGCAGTAGATGAGATGTTCTCATCGTCATATATCACTGCCATCAAGTAAGTTGCTTCTAATGGATGTGGATAAGAGTATTTTCCTATGATCGCGTAATTTGATAAATATAGCCACAAAGAGAATTATATGACAATATATAAATGTTTCAAAGTACAACGTTGTATACCTTAAAAGTGCATAATGTCAAATGACAAATACATTCAATTTTTTAAAAAGTAAGATGCTTTTTCCTGACCCTGAACCTTCCTTGAAGGACCCCAGGAGAGGTCCACAGTGTGGGAAGGCCATGGAAGTTTCTAAGCTTTTACTCATCTAACCTGCATTTACTGAAGATGCTGTCCTTTTCTTAAGGGTCATAATCCACAGGGAGAGCTAGTTGCTTTGCTCCCTGGCTTCTGTAATGGCATTTTATATCATTTTGAAACTTTTAGGGGGTATGAGGAAACCTTGCCAAATAATAAAGGAGAAAGGTTTTCCCAGTTTTTTCCTCTCTCTTCTGTAAAGACACATGAAAACTTTATTTGGCTTTTCTCTGAGCTAGTGATATGGCCACTTAACAAGAATTCACATCTCATTTTCTTTAAGAAATTCCTCTGTTCTGGAACAGAGTTTCCTGAGAGCCATCCTTGCTGAGTTCCGTCGATCAGGACTGGAAGAAGCAACATTTCAACAGGTGATTGATCTTTTCTTTAAATCCTTCTAGATTTTGCTCTTGGTGCCTTTTAAATAGGCAGGAAATTCAATGACTGCCTAACAGTTTGTCTCTATTTGTGCCAACCCAATTATGCTAAAGAATATCAGACCAACACCTTTTTTTTTTTTTTTTTTAAAGATTCACTTATTTAAGAGAGAGTGTGTGAGCAGGGGGAGAGACAGAGGGAAAAGGAGAAGAGCATCTCCTTCCCCAAGCGGGAAGCCAAATGCAGGGCTCGATCCCGCCACCCAGAGATCGTGACCTGAGCCAAAATCAAGTCTGACATTTATCCGACTGAGCCACCCAGGTGCCCCAGGCCAACATCTATTTTTATGTGATATTGTATTCAGTTGTGTGAGAAGAGACCTTTACCAACTAGTTTCTGCACAGTTGGTGGGAAGGAGCAGTATGTGCCAGATACTATTCTAGGAGTAAGAGATTCAAAGATGAGTAAGACAAGAGGCACCTGGGAGGGCGCATTCGTTTAAGCCTCAGACTCTTGGTTTCTGCTCAGGTCATGAGAGATCAAGCCTGGCATCGGGCTCTTTCTATGTCCCTCCCTGCCTGTGTATGCTCACGCTCTCTCTTTCTCAAACTAAATAAATAAATCATTAGAGACAAATCAAACACAAAGATGAAAGAGACAAGAGTTACTGCCCTAATACAGCTATGGTGTGGTGGGGATAGGGCTCTCAAAATGACCCATTTTAAAAACAAATTACAAAGATCAATGCAAACACTCTGAGCATAGTTTCGATTATATTGAGTAAAAGACTCACTAGGGCTAGTGCCTTAAATGTCTATTTAAAACTAGTGTCCATAGATAATGTGCTGCCTTAAAAGATTGTTAAAGGTGTTTGAGCGTGTACCCGGGGGTGCATATGTCTGTGTGACTGTATTTTAGACATGCAGATGGAGAGGTCCAGCTACTTCTGTCCTTCCTTTCATGTTTTCTTTACTTTAAATTGTGTTTAAACTGCTAGTTACGTTTGCCCATGATTGTGGGCCACACAGTCTAGAGCCTGAGGCAGCTCTTCGCCACTGTGCTTTCATTTTAGTCTGTAAACATTTCCTGAACATCTACAATGTGTCATTAACTGTGAAGGTGTGCCAGGAACCCTGGGTTGAATTGGTCAATGTCCCTGCTCCTGACAAGCTCCCAGCCTGGGTGGGGGTGGGGGGCGATTATTAAAGAGAATAGTGACCAGGAAGTGCGGCAGGCTTGCCTGGCCCCCTGGAGATGCTTCAGGAATCCAGGTTTCCCACTGCGACCTGCCTCTCTTTATGCAGTATTCTCCCTGGGCCTCTGTGTTTTTCCAGGGGTCTTGCTTTAGTACCTGTGTACTATTATCTGCTAAAGAAAATGCCCTTATAGCAAAATTTGACTTGAATTTTAAGTCTCATTAGGAATTCTCACTCCCTGGAGACCAGGACTGTTTGTATGAGTGACAATTACTAGATATTTTATATCCATTAGCACGTGAGGGATGTGGCAGTATGTTTAATAGATAAAACTAAAGCTCACAAAGTGAAATAACTTGCCCAGGGTTGCATATTTAGGTGATTAGTAGAACCAGGATTCAGACCTGTCCTGAGTCCAAAGCCTGATTAGCATTCCACCCCCGCACTTGTGCCCCACAGGGGCGCCTGTGGATGCCTTCAGGGTATTGAGGATCCTGCGTAAGAAGTATCTGATTTGCCTATAGGAAGAAATAAATGATCAGGTACAGAACTGGTACTACCTTCTTTCTTCTTTGACTTTCTGGCGTCTGACCTCAGATTTGCTTTTTTGTTTCTAGGTATACACTCAACACGTGGCACTGTGCAGAATGGAGGGACTTCCGTACCCCACCATGTCAGAGACAATGGCAGTGTGCTCTCACCTGGGCTCCTGCCGCCTCCTCCTTGTGGAGCCCAGCAGGAACGACCTGCTCCTTCGTGTGCGGCTCAACGTCAGCCAGGACGATGTACTGTATGCACTGAGGGAGTGAAGGGCCTCACGAGGAAGGACTGTGATCCTCTCTTTTCAAAGGGCTTCTTTCCTCTTTCTAGGCAGGTGGAAATGTTGTAGCAAAACATACTGAATGGGAATGGCTGTCAGGTATTTTGAAGTTTTCCATTAAATAATTTCCTTTTTCTAGAGTGTTTGAGAAGTTTACAGTCATTACAAATGCCAGATTAAAAGACCAAACCACCCCTCCAACAATAGGCCATCCTTGTGATTTTTATTTTTTACCCCTGCCATTTATTTAATGGCAACATGGTATGCACACAGTTATGTGTATGTATATAAAATAGTTGTGGGAGAATAGATAAGAAACTGGTTACATTGGTGACCTCTGGGAAGGAACTAGATGGCTATGGCCAGGCTTTAGAGGAAGACTTACTGTAAGTCATGTATCTTTGAACTTTTGAACAATGTGAATGTAACAAAATTAGTTTACAAAAGAGAACCGCTGCTTGGGATGCCTGGGTGGCGCAGTCCATTAAGCGTCCAACCCTTGGTTTCAGCTCAGGTCCTGATCTCAGGCTTGTGAGATCAAGCCCTGTGTTGGGCTCTGTGCTTAGTGTGGAGTCTGCTTAAGACTCTCTATCTCCTTCTTCCTCCGCCCCACCTTCTCCTACTCTCTCTCTCTCTCAAATAAATAAACAAATACTAAAAAAAACACAAAAAACAAAACTGCTGGGAATAATACCAGCGATAAATAATCCCTATCAACAAATAGATAGAAAATATAATTTTTAAAAAGTTACTGTTGGGGCGCCTGGGTGGCTCAGTGGGTTGAGCCTCTGCCTTCGGCTTTGGTCGTGGTCTCAGGGTCCTGGGAACGAGCCCCACATCGGGCTCTCTGCTCAGCGGGGAGCCTGCTTCTCCCTCTCTCTCTGCCTGCCTCCCTGTCTACTTGTGATCTCTCTCTCTGTCAAATAAACAAATAAAAAATCTAAAAAAAAAAAAGTTATTGTTTATCATAAAAACAAATCTTTAAATTAAAGACTTAGGCACAGAAAATACAAGATACCAAGAAATAAGTCTAATGAAGGAGAGGTAACCTCTAAATACAAGTCTGTTTCAGTCAAAATCTTGGCAGGGCTTTTGTGTAACTGCAGTTCTCATATTTACATTTCCAACCAACAATATAACAGACATCTAAAGCCTCCTTATGTCAGGCACTGAGAAAAACACATCACCTGTGTAATAGTCCTGCCAGAAATGTTTGACCCGAATCTACTGATGAAAATTTTCAGAAATCAAAATTGAGGGGGAAAATATTATGCAAAGCAACTGTCCCTCTTCAAAAATATCAGTATCCCAGAAGACCAAAAATCCATGGAGAAACTATTCTAAACTAAAGGAAAATAGAGAAATGAGACCTAAATAGCTAAATGTGCCATGTGAATCTTGACTGGGTCATAGGCTTAAGAGATGCAAACAATTATAAACATAATTAGGGACCATATCTTATATCTTATGTAAATACAAAACTTAGTGAGTGGTAAGTTATTGTGGTTATATAGGAGAATGTCCTTGTTGAAATATTTATGAGTGAACTGGAACATCTGCATATAGTTCTCAAATAATTCAGAAAAAAGTATTATAACTGCATATAATGGAGGATCAGTGTTAGTAAAGGATTACACAATAAAAAGGAAGAATGAGTGAATAATTCATCTACAGAATAAGACACATGAAATGACCAACAAAATGGAAACATAGTAAATGAGGCCTGCAAGTCAAAATCCTTTCCACGACCATAGGGAACAACTGGAACCCAAACGCTCCACTGACAGGAATGTAAACCGAAACTACTTTGGAGATGATCTGGTAAAATTTAATCTGGAAAATGCAGAAACCCTATGAGCCAGTAATCCCACTCCTTGGTATAAGCCCTAGAGAAACACAGTGCTCCCCAGGAGTTGTGTACAGGAATGTTCATAGCACTTGCCATTGGGAAAGTGGATTATTTCCACACTTCTGTTTTTTTAAGATTTTATTTATTTGACAGATCACAGGTAGGCAGAGAAGCAGGCAGAAAGGGGGCGGGGTGGGGGGGGGAGCAGGCTCCGTGCCAAGTAGAGAGCTCTATGTGGGACTTGATCTCAGGATCCTGAGATCATGACTTCAGCCGAAAGCAGAGGCTTAACCACTGAGCCACCCAAGCGCCCCTATTTGCATACTCTGAAATACCACAGAGAAGGGAAAATTGCTAGATGTGAATGAACCTTACAGATAGAGTTGAATAGAAAAAGAAGTTGTAGAATATATGTAGTGATACCAATGATACAATGTTACAGCTTGCAAAAAAATGCTGTAGATAGTAGAAATAAGGGAGTCGGTTTGTCTTTGGGCAAACGGTTGCAACATGAAAGGTGTAGGGTGGTTTCAGCTGTATTGTACTGTTTTTTCTTAAAATCGTGGTAGATACCTATGTATTTATGTCCCTTCACACAAAAAATAGGAAGTATATATTGAGTACCTACCAGGTACCATGCAATGTTCTAAACACCGGAGATAACTTTAAGGACAAATAGAAATGTCTGCCTTCGTGGAGCTTCCATTCAAGCAAATATGAGATATTGTATATCTCTTTGTATATATTAAATATTTCATAAAACAAAACTTACTAAAAAGAAGAAATATGAGAGCGAAACTTAAATTTTAAATGGTAAAGAAGACCTCTTTGAAAATGACCCAAAGGCAGTAAGAAAATGGAAAAGTCCTTTGCAGAAGTTCAGGATTAGGCGGGAGTGCGTTGGGGCGTTTGTTTCAGGTCAAGGTTCTCTGTATCACGCCTCCACCCGCCATTTCATCGTCCTAATCTCTTCGTGTTAAACTGTCTGAAGTGACTTCATGAAGAGGTGCCATCAACACTGCCTGTCTTAGGTACTCAACCTGCCTTCTCACTAGAAAAGATACATTCATGGGGCGCCTGGGTGGCTCAGTGGGTTAAGCCACTGCCTTCCTTCGGCTCAGGTCATGATCCCAGGATCCTGGGATCGAGCCCCGCATCGGGCTCTCTGCACAGCGGGGAGCCTGCTTCCCTTCCTCTCTCTGCCTGCCTCTCTGCCTACTTGTGATCTCTGCCTGTCAAATAAATAAATAAAATCTTTAAAAAAAAAAAAAGAAAGAAAAGATACATTCAATTGCTGAGTGATTCAGAAACAAACGGTGACCCCATTTTCATTTCTCTAGACTCTATTACAAAGACAATCCCCGCGCAGCAGGCTAGCAGGGGCAGAGGCTGCGCCAGGCCCGCCTCCACGCCGAGGGAGCGGGGCGAGTGTGAGCCCAGAAGCACCGTAGTGGAAATGAGGGTGGAAGCTTGGCAGCGAAGTTGTAAATGTAGGGGCAGGGGACGCACCTACTGCATTTGCGCAAGCAGCGGCACACCCCAAAACCGCCCAGCTATCGTCTCCGCGAGCATCGCGTTACCTGCCCGAAGGCGCCTGCGCACTGAAAACCTCACGCTTCGAGTCACCTGTTGAAGGTCACGCCCACCTCGTTTTGCGCATGCGTATTGCGCGCCTTACGGGCCGTGGAGTCACGTGTTAGAGCGCGAGCCGTCTCCTGCAGGGTAGCTTCCTGTCACGGCTGCTGCCCGCGCCGCCGCCGCCGCCGCCGCAGCCGCCGCCCGGGGGCAGCGGGAGCCCTGGGCGGTGCCAGGCGGGATCAGGCCCAGGCTGGTTTCGGATCTGGCGTGAGGTATGCAGCGTACCCAAACCCCGGCGAGGGGAGATACAGGGCTGCGGGGGAGATGGAGGCGCTGGGGCAGGGCGGCGCGTCCTGCGGCGCAGCAGTGGGGTCCCTTGGCTTCGCCTCCCCTGCGCCCTTCGCTGTCTTCTCTTTTGAGTCCCGGCCCAGCACCGACGCTCCCTGCCCGAAGCCTTGGAGCCGCAGACTCGGCCTGTCCGACCTCGTTTCTTCCCCGAGTCCGCTCATTTCGAGCCCCCGGCTCAGGTGACGGCCGGCCATTCCCCTAAGTCAGCGAACTCTGACGGCTGGAGTCACCCTGAGCGCCTCCTCCCGTGCGCCCACAGCCAGCTAACCTCGGAGCCCTGTTGATTTTACCCTCTAATTGTGAAATCCAGCCGCTTCTCTCCATCCCCGACGCCACCCCCGCTCTCCCCTCCGCTCTCCACGTTCACGGGGACCGTTGCGAGATGCTCGGTGCCAAGAAGGCTTCCAGCCTCCTCTTTCCGTCTGCAGCCAGAGGGAGGTTTCTCAATTGCCCATCTGGTCCCGTCACGTCCACTGCCCTCACGCCGGTGCCCAGATCCTTAGACTTAAAGGATTTCCCGTTTTGCCTCCTGTACGGATTGTCAGCTTCTTATGTGCTATTTCCCGTCTCACACTTTTATGCCCTAGTAATCCCAGGTCTTTAGCTTCTGCAGATCAAGTTGTTTCTCAGTTCGGAACCATTATCAGGTTGTTCCCTCTGGAATTCCATAACCCTTCCTTACCCCCAACTTTTTCATGACTCAGCACAAGCATCACTTTGTCCATGAAGCCTTTTCTCTCTGCTGGATAAGTGGCGGCTCCTGGGGATACAGGGCCCCTGCAGCAGCCCTGTGTGGTTTTAGTCCATTGTCAAGGCTGTCTCCACCATGTAAGTGCACTGTGAGGGCTGAGACGGTGTCAGAGGCATTCCTGCTCTTGCAGTGCCCAGCACACATTCTTTCACATAGTAGGTCCTGTGAAAGGTTGTGAGATATCTGAATCAGAATGCTGACTCAGATTTCTCTGGAGCAGAACAGTCCAATAGAACTTTCTGTGGTGATGAAAATGTTCAGCTGGCCAGTGGAAGCCACTAGTTGAACTGGATTTTAAATTTTAATTTAAAGTTGCCACATATGGCTACCATGTTTGACAACACAGCTTTAGAGCCTTTCTGAATCCTATCCAGCCTTGCACAAACCTGGTTCCTGAATCTGCCTTCCTGTGCCGCTCCCCCTCACTCAGGCTCTTGGGTTTAATCCACATTGGTCAGTCAGATTCAGTAAGTTCTTACTGTGTGTCCACACTCTCCACTTAAACCCATTAACAGGTGGGCCCCATCCCTTCCACCTCCCATGTTGCTTGCACCAGTGCTATGATTCCAGTGACAGTATTCCATCCTTTGGTGTTCAAGATTGCCTTTCTTCTCTGATTTGACAGTTTAGGAGCCACACCCTACCACACGTGGTGCTATTGGGGGTGGGGCTTTGTAGCCTGCTCCAGTCTGAGTCTCTTCCCCTCGCCATCAGACAGGTACCTAGGCTGTCAAGATGCCAGGGCCAAGACCTCGGAAAGGACCCCAGGCCAGTGGCCAGGGTGTGGCAGCTGCAAAGCAGGTATGGATATTGCCTCTTCCACTCCCAGGCCAGTCTGGGGTGGAGGGCTCTCTAGATGGCTTGATCACCTGTTTAGTTTCCCCATTAGTCCAGAGATTTTGAACAGTTCCTCCTGGAGTTGGGAGAGCTGTTAGAGACCCTCTGACTAGCCCCTGTCACCCTCATGTAGGGGAGGAGGTGTGAACTCTGCTGTGTTTCAACCCAGGCACCCTCCTGCCGTTGCCATCTCCATATGAGTGTTCTGAAGGGTTCAGGAGCCACAAAGTTTAGGGTGTTCTGGTGGGGTGTTATCACTGTCATGGGTTTCTCATTTAGGGCCATGATTTTGCTTGCCAGCCAAGGATGCCAGAGCTTGAGAACTGTGGCCACTGGAAGAGTTTTACTACTTAGGGACACAAGGCTATGGCCCAGGTGGGAGACAGAAATCTGCCCTCCAATCTGCTCCTTTTACTTCTTCTGGGCCCAGGGTCTCAGACTTCTTAGTCCGTTTTTATTGTCTTAAAAGAGGTGGGTAAGGGAGCTTGTGGAATAAAGACTGAAATCACAAAGACCTTTATTTTAAATGCTGTCTCTGGCACTTATAAGACTGTGTTTCAGTTTCGTCTGAGCATGGAAATAGAAATAGGGCAACCTTTTCCTAGAGTAGTCAAGTTCTTAGGGACAGAGTAGAATGGTGGTTGACGGGGTGGTGGGGGGAAGGGGAGTTGTTGAATAGGTGAAAAGAGTTCTGTGGATGGCTGGTGGCAGTGGAGTACAACAGCATGAAGGTACTTAATGCCACTGAACTGAACACTGGGAAATGGTTAAGGCGAGGGGCGCCTGGCTGGCTCAGTTGGTAGACCATGCAACTCTTGATCTCAGGGTCCTGGGTTCAAGCCCTATATTGGACATAGAGCTTACCTTAAAAAAATGGTTAAAGTGATAATTTTTATGTTACATGTGTTTTGTTTTTTAAAGATTTTATTTACTCATTTGAGAGAGAGTGTGTGTGTGCAAGAGCCGGGGGTGGAGGGAGTGTTGCAGAGGGAGAAGGAGAAGTAGACTCCTCACTGAGCAGGGAGCCCAATGTGGGGCTCCATTCCAGGACTCCAAGATCATGACCTGAGCCCGTGACCTAAACCAAAGGCAGACCCATAACCAGCCAAGCCACCCAAGTGCCCCTTGTTTTCTTTTAAGGTTTATTTTTAAGTAATCTCTACACCCAGTGTGGGGCTCGAACTCACGACCCCGAGATCAGGAGTCCCAGGCTTTTCCAACTGAGCCAGCGAGATGCCCCTGTTATATGTGTTTTACCACAATTTAAAAAAAAAAAAAAAAAAAAGAAAGACTTAATGTCTCAGGGTTATGGGAATTAATGAAAATAATCATGTAGAATGCTAAGTACATGCCTGACAGCTAGTACTCATCTGGTCTGAGTAATAATAATGGCAATGGTAGTCTTACTGGGTTGTTTACAGTCACTAGGGAGATAATTTTCACAAAGGCTAATGTAGGCTTCATTTTCCCTGTCCTCACCTTGGGCCTCACACATAATGAAGGAGCCTAAGACTGGCTCTGGGACTGGTCCTCATTGTGTGGTTCCTAAGAACCCTTCTCTCCTCGCAGCTGGGGCTCTTTGTGGAGTTCAGCCCTGAGGACATGCTGCTGGGGATGGAGGAGACTGAAGATGACGGAGATCTTGAGGCTGAACTGCTGGCCCTCACTGGGGAAGCAGGGGCTTCAGGCAAGAAACCCACAACCAAGGGGCAGGGTGAGTTTGTGGCACTGGGCTGGCCCATTGCTGGGTCCAGATGGGTTTAGGCAGATGGTAGAGAGGGTTCTCTCCTCACATCTGGGAGGATGTGAGATCACCTGGTCCTTCTGATATCCATCCTTCGGCAGCCCTCCCACCAAGAGGCTGTCTTGCCCTGCTCATACACCTGTGTGATGGAATCTCAGTCCTCTGACTGTGCCTCTCCACATTATGGACAGTCAGCAGTCTGATTCTCAGACAGACTCACCTCTCTGTCTTAGCCCTAGCCAAGGCCCATTACAGAGGAGGAGCTCAGCATGGACCACACTGAGCACATAATAAGTGTATAGAAATTGTGTTGAATGAATAAGTGGAATCCCCCTCCCCAGCCTGGAAGAGGGCAGAGGCCTGAAGCCTGGGAGGATCTGAGCGTCCCACCTTTGTTTTAGTGAGAACCACCCCCACCATCTCGTGCCCCTGAGATGAGGACAGTGGGAGATGCTGGGAAGGGCATCACTGGTCAGGGAGACCCATGGCCCTTACTTCTCTGTTGGTCCAAACACACTTTGGAGTTAGATGAGCCTGGGTTTGAATCATGGCTCTGCCATTTACGAGGATTGCAGTGTGAGGGAAATTAACATGGATATTATTATCAGTTCACTAATATAAAAAGGGGATAGTATTACCTATCTTGCAGAATTATCATGAAGCTCCATTGGACGTTAAAAATCTTTACATGTGCTAAAAGTGTGGTTGGGGAATGGATGGACAGGTCTATGAATAATTATGACAACAAAAAATGCCAAGAAGGGAGCATTCCCAGGAAGCTTCCCCACCTTTTCCCAGGGTCTTTTGAGCTGGGTCATAAGGAAAAGCAGGAATTTTCCAGGTGGGACTTTGGCTGTGGAAGGGAAGGAGGATTCTATTTGGGTGTGTCTTGCTGGCACAGTGGATTGAACACCCTCCTCATGGACCTTTTCTGCCTGCCCTGACCCTCTGTGACCCTCTTCCATCAGCCCCCCTGCCTATGGCCCACATCGAGAAGTTGGCTGCAGACTGTATGCAGGATGTGGAGGAGGAGGAGGAGGAGGAGGAAGGGCTGGAGGAGGATGCAGACTTGCTGGTGGGTCTGCCACGGTATCTGAGGGCTCTGTGATCAAGCCTGTGGAGGAGGCCTGGGGTTTGTTTCTGCATGTGTTCTGAGGTTGAGTGAGTGCCTTGCCCTTCTTGGGCCCATTTTCCTAACTGCAGTGTGAGACTGGTCTTTTTTGATGTCTGGTCTGAACTATGCATTCAGAGATTTTTCAGATTGGGAGTTTTCACTGTTTTGAAGGCTCTCCTTGGTCAGATTGAAGGAGTGTTTTGGTAAAGAGGACGCAGTGATAGGCACAGTGACTGATGCTGGGAAATACTGCTGGGGGAGAGGGTCCTTTATTCTCGTATGCTGTCATGGGTATGGCTCTGTGGTTCCCAAGCTCCTGAGACTTGTGTCTCCCCAGACTGAGCTGCAGCAGGTCCTGGGTGCAGATGGGGAGACTGGGCCCCTGGATGGTGATAAGACAGCTAGTCCAGGTGGCTCTGAAGAGGAGAAGGGACAGGAAGACACTGAAGCTCCAGTACAGACAGCTCTGCTAACAGCTTCGATCCCAGCAGCTCAGGTAAGTTCTGGAGGGATCCTGTGTGCCTCTGATGCCACTTTGTGTCTGTGTGTAACGTGCACGTTGCATGGCTTGCGTTGGAAGGCTGCAGTAACCCTTTCCAGGGTCCTCCTCCAGCAGCTTCTCCACGCAGAGGCAGAACATGAGAAACTGCTTGGTGGCTGGCCAGCCTCAAAGGCCTCTCTGTTCTCCCAGACCACCCCCTGCAGCCGTTTCCTGGCCTCCACAGATTGTCTAAGCCTCTGTGTTTTCCTCTGACATGGCCTCTGGCCTCTCCAGTGCATCTTTGCCTCCCACCTTGAGGCTTTTAGGCTCTTCCTTCTCCTTGAATCCAAGAGCTCCATTTTCTGGGGCAGCTTCCTTGCAGGGAGGGAGCAGCAAGGGCCTAGCTGGCCCTGGAGTGGCCATGCCCTGAACTGAAGTATCTACAGGCTGGAGGGCCTCGGGGGCTGCAGGCTCTTCTGGAGGATCGGATCCACAACTACCGGGAGGCTGCAGCCAGTGCCAAGGAGGCAGGTGAAGCAGCCAAAGCCAGGCGCTGTGAGCGTGGCCTAAAGGTGGGTTGGGTCTTGCCAGAGAGCAAGGCTGGGAGGAGCGGGGCTGAGGGCACTGGGTAAAGCAGCAAGGGGGAGGCTTCCCCATCAGCCTTGTGAAGGATTCCTGGCCTGTGTTCAAGCAGGGTTCAGACTGCGCTGGCTGCCTGAGCTTCTGGTTCTTTCCCTCAGACTCTGGAGGCCCAGCTGGCTGCTGTGAGGAAAGGCAGGAAGATCAGTGAGGATGAGATTCCACCTCCAGTGGCCTTGGGCAAGAGACAGCCTGTCCCCCAGGAAACAACTGACAGGAACCCAGAGGCAGATGCCCCAGCTCCCTTCACCGTGGAGCCAGGTATCTGGAGACATTTCAAGTCCTGGCCCAGTCTCCGAAGCCAGAGCTCATGGCCTGCTTCCCCATCCTGCCACACACTGTCCATTGTCATCAGTTGCACCTACTAAAAGGTCGTCACACCACCCACACCTGTAGGCACTGGGAACCCAGGGTGTGCACCTTCTTCTTTGACACTCATGCTCCTTCTGTGGGCTTTTTGTTTCTTAATAGACAAGTCCTCCCAGATGGAGACAAGTCTCTTGGGTGGTCCTGGCATTTCTGCCCCACCTGATTCAGACCCAGACCCAGACCCACAGGCCCTGTTGTTGGCTCGACAGAGAGAGTACAAATTGGCTGCCCTGAATGCCAAGCGGGCTGGAGACCTAGACCGTGCCCGAGAGCTCATGAGGATCGGGAAGGTATGACGTCTGACTCAAGCTCTTTGTGCAACCCCTTGTTTCACAGATGGGGGCAAGGACCTGCTCAAGGTCAAGCATATAGACTGAGCATGAGTGAGACTGGTCTGAGGGGGGAGTTTTTTCAGCAGAGAGGTTTCCAGGCTTATGCCCACACCTCCTTTTCCTACTGTAGAGATTTGGTGCCGTCCTAGAGGCCCTGGAGAAGGGACAGCCTGTGGACCTGAGTGCCATGCCCCCCGCGCCAGAGGGTCAGTATGGAGACAGTGGGGTGGGACCTGCTCAGGCTGGGATTGGGAAGTTTCAGGGCTGGGACTGGCCATGCACCTCCACCTCCACCTCTCTTCTGGGTCCCCAGATCTGAAGCCCCTTCCACAGGCTTCCAGAGCTCTCACAGCACCCTCAGCTGTATCCCCAGCAGTGGAGCGAGTGCAGCCAGTGATGGCCTCAGACACTCCAGCAGCCCCAGGTAGGATGGGATGGTGGAACTGTGGAGTGGGGACCTGGGGAGGGGCAGCAGAGCTGATGCCATCTCTTTTCTCCTTGAAGGCGTCCCTGCTGAGCCACAGACGGTGCTGGATGCCCTGCAGCAGAGACTGAACAAGTACCGGGAGGCGGGCACCCAGGCCCGGAGCAGCGGGGACGAGCGCAAGGCACGGATGCATGAACGCATTGCTAAGGTGGGCCCACAGCTGCCCTGCCCTGTGTCGGCCTGTCTCCCCGGGCGGCTGCTCTGTGTTGCTGCCGCTAGTCTTTGAGTCTCCATCTCTCTGTCTCTCTGGAGTTCCTGCTGCTTCAGGGGCTCTTTTTCCCT
The DNA here is from genome assembly GCF_010015895.1 of Lontra canadensis. Lineage (NCBI taxonomy): Eukaryota > Metazoa > Chordata > Mammalia > Carnivora > Mustelidae > Lontra > Lontra canadensis. The sequence goes on along the minus strand of NW_022631142.1, from coordinate 1,344,454 downwards.
TTGGGGCTGCTTTCTGTCTTCCTCCCCGTGTGGAGCCTGCAGACTGCTACCCACTGTAAGGCCCTCCCTTCCCTTGTAGCAATATCAAGATGCCATTCGAGCACACCAGGCAGGACGGAGGGTTGACTTTGCCGAGCTGCCTGTTCCTCCAGGTGAGTGGGGCTCGGCCTAGGGGCTTTATGAGGAGGTCCCTGAGCAAGATAGGGGCAGAGGGAAAGATTTTCTCTCCTATCTGCCTCCACTTTGTGGAAGCCATCCATCCCAGCCATGGCCAGAAGACCCAGCTAAAGCCCGCAGCAGCCTAGAGCTTCCCCAAGGCCACCCTCCCCCTCTGCTAGCTGTCTCTGTCTTGCACAGGGTTCCCCCCCATTCCTGGCCTGGAGCCCACCACGGGCACCGAGGACGACGCAGTGGCAGCTACTTTAGCAGCTGCCCAGAAGCTGGTTTCCGCAGAGGATACAGCCCCAGCAGAGGAAAAGGAGGATGAGGTTTGGCTGAGGGCCTGAGACTCCAGGGGTTGGTTGGGGGGAAAATAACAGATGAGGGATAAACCCAGACTTGTTCATACTAACGAGCCCAGCAAGGTAGGTAAGCTTTCTAATATTTTACTAGGAAAAAATCGTGGCCAAGTGCACGCAGCTAGGAGTTAGTAGAGCTAGATTTAGACCAGCGTCTTTCAAACTCCAGGGCCCAGGTTCAGTCCCCATTACCCTGCTGTTTCCTACTGGGAAGGTTTTGAAGCTGCTTCCAGCTCTGAGATTCTCTAGGGTCCAGGAGGGAAAGCCATTCATTTCAGGTTATACAGCAGGTTAGTGCAGCATTAGGCAGAGAGCCCAGGTCTGGGAGCTGCCACAGCCTGGGCAGGGAGCAGATCCCCTTTGACAGCTTCCTGGGCACCTGCAGGATGAGTCCCCAGCCCAGGCCCCAGTGGCCAAGAAGCCAGCGAAGCCTGTGGTCCCTTCGTTCCGGGCTGTGCCTGAATCCAAGGCCTCAAGTTCTAAGGAGTCAGTGAGTCCATCTGGTGAGTTGGGAAGAAGAGGGCTGGAAGGGTGAGGGCTCTCGTGAGGGACAAGCCTGGCTCTAACCATTGTCCCTTATCCTTTAGTGCGGGAGCAGCTCGCATTGCTAGAGGCACGGAAACTGCAGTACCAGCGGGCAGCGCTGCAGGCCAAGCGTGGCCAGGACCTGGAGCAGGCCAAAGCCCATCTGAGGGTAGCCAAATGCCTCGAGGCTCAAATCACCCAGGTACGAGCTGGCCGACCTGTGGACCTCTCCAAGGTGAGTCTCACCTCATTGAGCAACAGGACTTCTCAGGCAGAGGGGACATTTGGCAGCCTTGACAGGGAACGAAGCAGCTACGTGGAGGGGGTGGGGTACAGCTAGGATAGGGTGACACCTGAGAAAGAGCTTGTTCCTTATACTACTCTATCCCATGGCCCAAGAGAGGCCAGGGAAGGCCAGACGGGCTGCCTGTGGTCAGAGGTGACAAGGCAGGGCAAGGCTAGTGGAAAGTGGAGCATTGTGGCAGCCTGGGATAGAATGGGAGGCAGTGAGTTCCCATCACTGGAGGTTAGCACTGGGGAAACATTTAGTTTAGATTTTGCGTTTGTTAGGCTCAGTAGAGGAATAATCTGACTCTTGGGGCCCCTGAGGGGCCTTGTGACCTGGGCAGGTGCCTTCACCCTTGACGGATGAGGAGGGTGACTTCATCCTCATTCACCATGAGGACCTGCGACTCTCCCAGAAGGCTGAGGAGGTGTATGCCCAGCTACAAAAAATGCTTCTGGAGCAACATGAGGTCAGTGGACTGCTTGTCTGTCTTCCGCTTTCTCTGCCCACAGCCCCTTCAGGGAAAGGTGTAGCGCACAGGTCAAACAGGCCTGGATTCAAATTCTAGTTCTTCTACTTATTGGTTGTGACCACAGGGAAAATACTTTGAAGATGGGAGCAAGAGAGAAGTGTGAAGGAAGATGGATGTGTGTGTGTATTTCTGTATGTGTATATCTGTCTGAACTGTTGCCTTTAAGTCTGTTTCTGAAGTGATGTTTCTGTTAGGTTTTGAGGGAAGAATAGGAATTTGCTAAGTGAATTCTGGGGAGTGGCTGTCCTCGAAAGAAAACAGCAAAAACTTGGGCAGAAAGGTGTGATAGAACTTGGGAACAGTGGCCTTGGAGTATGTGCTGGGGGAAGGAGGGCTGAGGCTACAGAAGAAGGTTGGAGCTTTCAGAAATCAGGCCTCAAATGCCAACCTAGACAGGCTTACTGTGGGCTCTGGAGTCACCCTAGGTCCTTATTTTCAGAAGTGTCTGCTGTTCTCCAAGCAGTTCATGCACCAGGGCAATGTGGCTGAGACTACCAGGTAAGTGCCAGGCCTGGGCCTGGAGCTTACTGGGTGGGGAGGAGAAAATGAGCCCTGCCATGTTGATGGGTCCACCCATCCCTGTCAGGTTTGAGAATCTCGCTCAGGACCGCAAGAAGCAGCTTGAGATCCTGCAGCTGGCCCAGGCCCAGGGTCTTGACCCTCCCAGCCATCACTTTGAATTGAAGACATTCCAGACTGTGAGGTGCCAAAGCCTAAGTGAAACTGTGGCTCCATGAAGGGACAGGACTGGGGAGGAGTGGGATGTGGTTGTCCGCCTGGGAGAAGCTCAGAGCTGTGGTGGCTGTGGAAGGAACTTCGGACTGGGGGTCACGTAGGTCTGAGGTCTGTGTATTGGCTCTGCTGCTGTTCTCCCAGACACGCTTTGCTTCCCTGGGCCTACTCTCCTGACCACCTCCCAGTGAGGCAGGCAGGCAAGCAGGCACTGGAAGAGGGGACCTTTTCCTACCACTCTCCTTCACTTTGTTCTTTTCTTCTTGGTTATAGGATCTTCTCAGAACTCAACAGTACAGAAATGCATCTGATCATTGTCCGGGGAATGAACCTCCCAGCCCCTTCAGGTAGTCCTAAGGCCTCGTCTGCTCCAGGCTCTTGCCCAGGCACTTCACCCCTGGCCAATAGAGAGGCACTGGCTCTCCCTTCATATCAAGCACAGGGCTCCTGGCTCCTCCTCCTGACCCCTTTCTTCTTCACAGGGGTGACTCCTGATGACTTGGATGCCTTTGTGCGGTTTGAGTTCCACTACCCTAACTCGGTGAGGTTCAGGTAGAGGTAGGATCCCCTGAACCCCCCCTTCTAGGACCCTGTGCTCAGTTTCTCTGCATTGGGAGGTCTGGCTGCTGGGAAGGGTTTGAAGACCCTTGAGTACATCCCTTACAGGGGGCAGTCACTTCCCTCAACACGGACTTATTTAGCCTAGAGCTCTTTGCCCTATAGAGCAACTATAGGACTTCTCCCACCTTACTGCTTTAGGACCAGGCTCAAAAAAGCAAAACAGCTGTGGTGAAGAACACAAACTCTCCAGGTGAGAACTGCTTTCTCCTCCCGCTCGCTTTCATGAGTGTGTGCAGCACTTTTGTTTTCAGAATGCTTTCGGGTCTTATCTTAGTTGGTTTACTCAACTTGGGAAGTAAGGCAGTTGGGGAAACAGGCTCAGGGAGGTAGAGGAACTTGCCTAGGGCCCCACAGCAAGGAGGTGGTAGAAATGGGACTTGGATCCAAGTTCTTCACATTTTGGTAGAATCTGTGTCTAATAAGAGTGCAAAAATTGTGTGGGCTTCCAAGGCCAGGACCTAGAAACTCTACCACCCTCTGGTGGCAGTTACTCTGAATTGCAGGCAGAGAGTGGCGGGGGCGGGGGGGGGGGGGGGTGGGGGGTAGGCCAGCTGTGAGCCTCTGTTTCCACTTCGTCAGGAAATCTTGGGAGCTCGAGCCACTTCTTGTCTTCTTCCATTTTTGCAGAATTTGATCAACTCTTCAAACTAAACATCAACCGAAACCACCGGGGCTTCAGGAGGGTGATCCAAAGCAAAGGAATCAAGTTTGAAATCTTCCACAAAGGGTGAGGCCCTGGTCAGTTATGCTGCCAGGATGGCTGGAAGGAAGGAATGGCTTCTGTTGCTGCCCCTACTGCTTCTCAGTTTTCCTGCAGTGGGCCCAGTTGTCTCAGTGCTGCCTTCTTCCCTGCTCTTCCTGGTCTGATAATCTGTTGATTCTTGGTTCCCCAGATCCTTCTTCAGAAGTGATAAGCTGGTTGGCACAGCCCACGTGAAGCTGGAGCGGCTGGAGAATGAGTGTGAGATCAGAGAGATTGTGGAGGTAGGATGGGCAAACCAGAGGGCTTGGCAAGTAAGAGCCAATATTCATTGAACAACAGTCCCTATTGTAGGTTTCTGGTGCCCATTCATTATAAGACATGCATAAAAGTGCTGTAGACTAGGCAAGGTACTCCCTTGCCACAAATGTAGAGATCGACAGGGTTTGAGAAAATTCCATAGCAACACTGGACAAGTAGTAGTGATACTCTTTCCGCAATACTCTGAGTCACCTAAGTTCCCAGGGATGGTGGATTAGAGGGGTTTTAGGGATCTGAGAGTTGCTGTCAATTTCGCATGCACAAATTCCTAGGTTTGGTGGGGGCAGAGTTGTGTTTGGGGCAGTTGTCTAGCAGCGTGATGAAGTGGAACAAGCTCTGGGCATAAAGCTAATAAGTAGTTCCAGATTGGGGACCCCTCCAGAATGTAGGTAGTCTGTGTTTAGGAATTGGCTCCAGACAGCTCCTTAAACTCATTGAACTCACTGAATTTCACAGGCAGGGGCTCTGAGAGCTTGTTTCTGATGGGAGGACACGAAGGTCCAGCGAGAAGTGTGTTCCATAAGCACATATATTCATGCCCCTGGCAGGCCTCAGCCCAGATCCTTACTGATGCCTTTGTAGGCTGGGGCTTTCCCCACGACGTGTGCCTTCCCCCACTCCTGGCCTGTCTCAGGGGAGACGTTCTCAAGCAGAGCCTGCTCTGTATTGGTCCTGCTGCAGGCGGGTGGGCTGCTTGAGCCCGTAGCACTGTTTAGTGCTGCAGCTTCCCAGGCTCAGGCCAACAGGGAAAGCAGTGTAGTGGGCGAAAAGAAACTCTTTGCCTGGGTTCTAGTCCCAGCCTTGCCCCACAGTGGCTATATAACCTTACCACTCACTTCATTCTGCACTGTGAAGTGTGGGCTTGGGCTTGGTGGTTTTCAGGCTGTAGCTTGAAGCCAGACCATTTTTCCCAGGAGCTGCCATGGGGAAACTGAGTGGACAGAGCTCTGGGTTTCTCATCTCCAGAGCATTGATTTTTAGTCAGACTTACATGTTACTTTTTGTAAGACAACCTAAAACCACCAAGAAGCAGGACTGCAGGGTGGTCGCAAAATGGAGACTCCTGTGTCGGCACTGCAGGACACTCCTTCCTCTCCTGACTTAGGAGCCTAGGGAGCTGTGTGCTCCCAGCGCCTGCCCCCTCTTAGTCACCATTTCTCTCTCTGTGGTCTTCACAGGTCCTAGATGGAAGGAAGCCCACTGGAGGCAAGCTGGAGGTGAAGGTGAGGCTGCGGGAGCCTCTTAGTGGCCAAGACATGCAAGTAGTCACTGAGAACTGGCTGGTCCTGGAGCCCAGGGGCCTGTAAGGTGGGCAGCTGCCTGAGTCCTTGAACCTCTGCCCTTAGATTCCAGTATTCCCTTTTCTCTCATCTGTATGGATAACCAAGAGGCAAAACTTGGGTAGGGCTTGGGATAAGTTTATCATGATCCTCAAGAGAACTGGAGATCCCAGATCTGTCTGCAGGAAATCTTCTCTAAACTCTTCGCATGTTCACTGTGGTTTAGACTTACTACATATGCTTTGTGCCCTTGTGCAGGAGACCATCCATCTCGGGAGAGGAGACAGGCCAGCGACTGTGTGCGGGAACATACTTTTCCCAGGCTTTGTACATAAGGAAGATGCTGCTACACAAGCACCAAAGATCTGTGAAGTATGTGCATTACTGATCACACAGCCCTGGCCTTTCCTGTTGCTGGCCCCTCCCTGGGCCTCCACCACAGCAGGCTGGATTCCAGGAGTCCCTTCCCCCTTCCACTGCCTCCCTTTCCAGCAGGGCAAAGGTAGCCTCATTGCTCTATGCCATGGAGTCTTCTGTCCCCTTAACCTTGTGTAGCAACTGTGTGTAGCTTAACCCCAGCCCCCAGTTGCAACATTTTTGGATGTGCCTTTAAAAGATCTAACTAAGGGATGGGAGAACTTGAGGGTGATCGGGAATGCCCCCCCAGCCTAGGGTGGGGGCAGGGTTCCGTGACTCCACTTGGTCAGTGGCAGCCTGTCCCACTCAACTCAGTTTACCCCAGCTGTGCCTGTGCCTTGGTTCCTGACTGCTGCTGCCCTAGCCTCCCTGCTTCCCAAAGCTCGCAGTAGAGGAGGGAAGGGACATTCGGGAATGTGATGCTGGGAAGTAAGGGCAAGGATGCATCTTGGGTTTGGTCCATGCACCTAAGACTAAATGACTGTTAACTGGAAGAAAAAAAAAAAAAGAAAAAAATATAAATATATAATTTTATCTAGCTGTTTTTATTTAAGAAAGTAGGTGTAATTCATTATGGGATTTTACATTCTATATGCAGAGTAACTATCAAAGTCCTGAATAAAAGCTCTATTCCCTGTCACCTTTAAAAGGCAGAGTGGCAGTAATTGTTAATTGACAGAAACTGCTGCTGTGGCTTCCTCTCTGAAGGAAGCATAGGTCTTCTGCTGATCACCTACAGAAATACCTTAGTTGCTTCCCAAGAAACTCTCCTTTGGCTTTTTCTGAATGGATGGAGACAACGGAGGGGTTTGTAGTTACAATAGATTTAGATTTAATATTCAAAACTGCAATATTCTACATGTCTTAGAAATAAACATTTTTTTTTCCTCTTCCTTTTTTTGAAGCATTAGGTTCTACAAAGCATTCCTCAGTATTTTTTAAAGGCTATGAGTGAAGCAAATACATTCAGCTCACTGGTCACTATGCATAAGCACAGCTCAGGGTCTGAGCTGTTTGTGTCTTTCCAGGATAGGGCTGGACCATGCTTCCTGCCTTAAGAGCAGAGCTGTTCATGGGTAACAGAACAGGAATGACAAAGGACTTATTTTCTAAAAGTTTTCTGGCCAGTCTTACTTACCTATCAGTGAACTACCAAAATTTCTACAGATGTGAGAGCTAACACTAAATTGCAGTCATATCTGTGTGTCAAGCAGTAATCTAGATTGAAAAAGGTTGTTATTAGCCTTTACAAGGTGGCCTAGAGCAAAGAGGGGTGGTCAGGAGGATTCCTGCCCTAACCTAGTCTTCCCCTAAGGGTTTGCACCCCACCCCATGCTTACTAAGGGGCCAGATAGACAGTTGTGATTATCCTCAGAGGTTCTAACCAGGCTTAAGAGTTTTTAAATTCACACCTCTGCTGGAAATGCCCTATTCTAATTTGGTAGTAGTTTTCTGTGCCTCAGAGATTTCCCTTCACAACCTGTTTAACATCAGTCCGTTTTATTACCCTTTGCTTTTGGAAAACAGAACCTCTAGGCTGAGAAAGGCAAGACAAAGCCGCCCACTGGACTTGGAAACTGAGATTCTTAAAAGGCCTTTGTTGCACCCAAAGCATGCAGGGGTCATGGCTGGTGGGAGGAGCCTGCCCAGCTTCCTTGTCCTAAGATTTGTCTTAATGCAGCTCCCAGACATCAGAGATCTGTGACTTACGGGCAGCTGGGAACAAGTCATAACCCAAAAATTTTTACATTTTAAATTCTCTTTTTCAATCTAGTGCAAGACATAAGTTCTTCAGCATTCATGAACTGAATAAAATACGGGAGAAATTTATCTTTTTTAAAGAAATTTATCTTATTAAAAGGGCAAAATATTTGTGACCTTAACATCATTTTCCTTTCTTATAGTACCATTGTGAAACCCACATTGTTACTTCCAGATGCTGAGCATGTTTCCTAAATATTGTGGGTAGCTCCGAAAAGATCTTGTCCCTTAAGGTAGCTCCTCTTAGGATGAAACTGTGGGGCTGAAATTCGTAGAGCCAGGGAGCTTGGACCTGGTCCAGCTCCATCACAGACAGATACTTCCTTCTTAGGGCCTCCGCTTCCCCAGCTCTAAAGTGGGCATTATCATTCCTACTCCACTCCTCAGCCCTTCTGGCCACATATTGACTCCCTAAAAATCTCATTACATTATTAAATTAGAAACCACTACGACAAACATACTACAGAAACAATGTTCAGCAGATTGCCTGATGACTGAAACACATTAAATGCAGAAATTATTCCCCAGGGATTAGTTATGATAGAAGTCAGTTCATTTGGAAATTTTGGGCCCACCAGCATTCAGGAACCATAGTAGGTGAGGGAAGACACTAGATGGGAGCCTACACAGGACAAAGTCCCATATTTCTGTAGCCCTGGAGACTAACAGGTGCTCAGAATGTGTTGATAAAAATACCTAGAGAACCTACATTGCCTAACATTTGGTAAGAATTCAATCAATATTTTTAAAATATTTAGTAAGTTACCAGACTGGCAATTATTTTCTTTGTAAGGAGCTTTATAGCTCAATCTTTATGTTCTAGAAATATTTCACTTATTTAGAAATGTGGGTTTCAACCCTCTACTTTATATCATTCTTACAATATACAATTTATAGAAACAGATAAAACAAGGGAAAAAAGTAAACCAGCTTTGGTAACTTTATGCTCAACTCCACAAGATGATTTTACTAAACAAAGGATATTTTATACAATTGAGAATGGCCTTGACTATGCAGGGCCAGAGCTTGTCCTTAGTGGAATTCAAAAACTTGCACTGATCCAAAAGAAACAGCTACATGCTACATGCAGCATGTACTGAGCATGAAGGTAAACTCTCATAGGAAAACGGAACCAGCTCCTGTAGAAGCTCTGAACTTCTAAGATATATGTAGACCATACTGGATGTTATACCCCAAACACATGCCCCTATTAAGTGTTTCCTGTTCTGTCAGGTTTGGTGGGTGATGGTTCTGGGGTTCAGTCCTTACATGTTGGTGTGCTCTAGGCATCTGCTTTTTTTTTCCCTTAGAAGTTCTGAGTACCTCTGAGTCTCCGGGAAAGGTCACAATCACAGAGCTCTTTAGCTACCATCAACAAAGCCTATGGAGAGACAGAGGGTAGAATGTGAATCCTCCCCCCACCACCATGGAAGAGGGATGAACACACGTACAAGGCCAGGTCTCTGGGCCTCTGTTTGGAAAACTGCTGCTCTGTTGTAGTTCCACAGCCTGTGACTGCCAAATGCTAAGCCCAACTCTAGGTGCTGGAAAAGATTCTCACTGCCCCAGAGGCCTGCATTAACTTCTAGGGGATTTTTAGTGCTATGCTTTTAGGGATGGACTGACTCCTGTTTGGCCAGAGCTTCGAAAAGATGGCAGTGACAAAGGAGTTGCCCTAGTCCAGTATTTTCCAAACCAAGTTGTGAAATCCATTTGGTTCATGACTAAAAGCAATTTTAACAGAGAAAATGATCACATATATTACATATATTAAGGGTAAACCGTATTTTGGTTTCTGATGCCACTCCTACTAAAAGAAAGCATGGCTGATTTGAAATTTGAGGCAGGGTAAACAAGATAAGCTGAGAACATGTTCTTAGGTCAGAAAAGGAAGTGTTCAAAAAGAAAATGGTAGGAGCATATCACAAGGATGTAGGAGCTAGCTTGAAGGGGCTCTCTCTGGCCAAAGCTGAGACCATTTGAGCACCAAAATAATGAATCAGAGCTACTCAAAAAGTGATCCATGGGTCCACAAGGAAAATTAAATGAATGAATAGGAGAAGAGGAAGGGCTTTTGCTGACAGATGACCAAGCATAACTGCTAAAGAATGCCAGGAATGCACAAACTGATTCTAATTATGAGAAAGCACAAAATGAGGCATTCTCTATTAAAAAATAGGATGGGGGAACCTATACTCACCACAAATACTGATGCCATAAAGGTGAGTCAGGGCAGCTACTTGCTGAGTCTGATCCTAGGCTGGAAGCTTTACTGGACAGAAAATGCTCCGAAGGATTTGACTGGACAGATGCTAGGTTCAAAGATCCTATTAATATTAAATTGACTGAAGTTGCAGTTATGCAGGATAACATTATTTTTAAAGAATTAAACATTATTGAGGAGTATATGACTATGATATATGCAACTTATTCTCAAATGCCTTAGTCTAGGGAGAAGGAGAAAGAGAAAGCTAGAGCAAATGAGGCAAAATGTTAATATGTACATAGGAGAATCTTGGTAAAGTGTATGTAGGGTTATTTTATCTGCAATTTCCTTGAAAGTTTAAATTATTTCTCAATGAAATATTTTTAAAATGCCTCTAGTGTAGAACTAAAACTGCCTTGAGTGTATTCTGTCAGTTTTCACAGAAAGGCCCACTTCAATGCCTGCCATTCACTCGGACAGATGCTGAGCAGTCCTGAATTCAGCTCTGCTATCCCAGTGACCTCACTTACACTGAGTCGCCCTCCTTGGATGGAAGAGATGATCCACTGGATCTCTGATTCACTTCAGTGAATAATCTGATAAAAAACAAACAAAAATCTAGGTGTGAATTCTACGTGAAGTCACTGTGATGTAAGTGGGACAGAATCAGTGTGGAAGTCTCCTTTTTTGTATCAATTCTGTACAAAGATTGCAAGACCAATGCTTCTTTTTTTTATTTCCCCTCTGCCCTCCCAACCACATCCTTGGTGATGGTTGTACCCACTTGAGCATTTCTGAGCACAAGACCATAAGTAAATCTTAAAAGAGAGGAGCAGGATTTTTGTCTACAGTAATGGAAGGGGTTAGCGGCAAGGATAGCATAACTTGTGCAGTAACAGAAGCTGCCCAGATCTTCTTGGTGGACAATGCATAGAAGACTCAGAATTATGGAACATCTGTCCCCCCGACCACCCTCTCCCACCCCTGCCCCCAAACCCCCACTCCCACCCCACCCCCCCTATTTAATAGTGTTAACAAAAGCTTAATCTTCCAGTTCTAAAGTGCAAATGATTTGGGTATGACTGCTGTTGCAACAGGTCTGAACAGAAAAACAATGAAGTCCCCTCTGTCTATGCGATGTTTTCCAGAATATAAAAGATGAGTTCCATGACGATGGGGCCCTCACTGAGCTGGCAGGCCCCTCCATGGATCACCGGCACCAGAGCGCTGTCCAGATCATTCATGTATTGGGAGGGAAGGGGCTGGCCATTGCTTCCTGCTTGGTAGCCAACCTACGGCACAGAGAGAAGGGGATGACAGGTTACTGGACAGAGAAGGCTGGGGGCCAAGGAGGCTGAGCTGGAAAGGAGATGTCCTTGGCCACGGGGTAGACACAGCAGTGAACACAAGGTTCTCCTTACCTTCCCTGAATTGTCATTTATTATCAGCCCGTCATGTATTCATCCTAACTTCGCCACTGGGTAGCTGAGACCTTCGGCAAGACACTTAACTGGTTAAGGCCTTAGTCTCCCAGGAAAGGGCAGGGGGCAGCACCCCCAGTATGGAATGTCCAGCAGTATGGGATGTCAGAAACGATACCTGAATCTTTGGTTGTGGAAATTAAAATGAGAGATATACAAGGTACAACTAACTCCCTAACAGCAGGACCTGAACATCTGTTCTCCCATCCATTCATGCACCCACAAGCCATTTTCTGAGCACCTACACATACACGGATTCAAAGATGAATATAACAGGGCCCCTGCCCTCAAAAGGCTCACACATTTAGCAGAAAATTGCTTGTTCTTTAATTGTTTTATGTAAGGCAATTCTCCAACCGGGTTATCAGTATCATTCAAGAAAGGACCAGGAGACCTCATTTGTATTATCCTGATACGCTTATAAGTACTGCACTGGTCAAGACCTTAGGTAGAAAATAAATACATTGACTGATGACTAGGTAGGAATTGGGACCCGATCATAACCTTTCACATTTCCCTGATAGTGACACAACTCTGCATTCAAGCATGAGCAGTGGGACATGTCACAGGGATCCAAAATCCAAAAAAAAAAAAAAAAAAAAAGATTAGAATATAGGCTCACAGGAGAGAGACACTGGGACAAGGAATTGTGGGGGGGGCAGATTGTTACTACAAACAGCATACAAAAATAGTAAGTAAGACAGGAAGGGAAGCCTGGCCATAGGAGACCCGAGCTGACAGGAAAACTAGTGGGCCAATGTATCTAGTCCTCATCCTCTGACAAGAGGGGAAATGCGGACAGTCCTACCTTGAGGACTACGGGTGCAGAGGTCTGTCAGTAGAAGCCTGCTGCAACTGGATTGAGAAAACAGGATACGGGACAGCGTGGGACCTGCTGGCTCAGGGCAGAATGATTCCTGAGGGGTGGAACTGGGAAGTCTCAAAGAGGAGCACTGATGCCATCCACACATGGGTGGCAGGTCCTCAACACACTTCCCCTCCTTACCCCACACTCACAGTGGAGTCCCTGGAAGACAGTGAGGTGAGGAAGCCGAGGTTGAAATGGTTCAGCCAGTCTCACCAGGCAGCACATCTGGATACATTACTAACAGAGGGAAGGCCATCAAGTTTTCTTGATGCAGGAAAATTCACATGTCAGAAAATACAGACCCTGCTCAAGCCCAGCTTCCAAGGCTACTTAAGACTCTTCTTACCTGGTCTGAGTCAAGTGTCACACGAAGTCCTAGTTTAGTCATTCCATCTTCCTTCAAAAGCTTAAGGTGGGGACAGAGAGCAAGGCAAAAAGCCTTGGCAACATGCTCAGTCAATCGGCTATGATCGGCAGGATCACTCAGGCAACTGTGCTGGTCATCATTTTCTAGGAAAAACACCTGTTTCCCAAACAAGAGACTTTAGCCTTGTGCCCAGAAGATGTGGGGAAAAAACAAGTGCATGAGCCCACTGTGTATGAGCACCCTGATCCCCTAAGATGTGCAGGAAGACATGACCTGCCTATCTCTCTGGTCTTGGCCATGGTCATAATGGTATGTTCTACTGAGAACCAGAAAAGGCTTACATTTGGCATTGTGTATTTCTAAAAGGTAATCCTTTTATGTAGACAATCTTCTGCAAAAATCTTCTTAGAATCTAGAAGAGCTCTTACAGATTATGGGACCCAGCCCTGTCATGTTACATATCACTAAGAGAAGTGAGTTGCTCAAGTGCACAGAAGTCCTCAGAGGCAAGGCCAATTCAAGAATCTAAGTCTTTGGGCTTGCATCACAGAGTTTTCTTGTCACAAGGCCACGCCGCTGATGAGGTCAGAACTGTGCTAGTGTCCTTACAGCAAACTGAGCAGTGCACTAGGCACTGGACAGAATCAGAAGCACAGCAAAATTGGAACTGATAGTCATGAGTACTAGTCACATACAGGAGGGTCATGAGCAAGTCCTTTAACTTCTTAATGCCCAAATATGCCTTTAAAACAGAAAGCCCCTGTCCTTCATTATTGTAATATGATACAAAAGCATAATATAGAAGATACAGATATGCAAACACACAATGCTTATATATACCACCCCATGGCTTACTGCTAAGTGGCTTATACTAAGTACTACAACGGGGGCAGCCCGGAAGCCCCTGCACTAGTGAGAATAGCACCACAAAATGATGGGCAGAGCTCCACAGTGGGCATCATAATAAGACTTCTGGCCCCTGCTCTGCCAGGCCTCTGTGCCTGTTTTCTCATTATGCAAATGAGATGGGTCACACTGCTACCTCACCGGATTACTGGGGAGCAAAAAGAAGGGAGAAGAGATGAAACTACTCGTAAGTGATAACGAGTTTCACATGGCCCAGACTCTGCACTACTTGAAATCTGTCAAAGGGACAATCATTACAAAGCAAGCTGCTGAGACCACCGAGCTGCAATGTGAAAACACTGAGTCTGGTGATGTGAAGGATAAGTTACTTGGAACAAAAGGTTGAGAAATGGAGAACAAGGTTCTAGTCTCTTGCTCTCATGAACCCGCTGTGTGAACTTGGGTAAAGCATCAAACCTCTTTTAGCCTGAGTTACCTTGTGTGTAAAATGAAAAAGCTAGGAGTCGAAGAATTTTTTTTTTTTTAATTAAGACTTTTAAAGCTGCAAGGAATTCTAGAAGTCTTACCATTTAATGTTTTATTTTATGGAGGAGTATAACGCAGGTTCAAAAGAAATTAAGAGACCTACAATCTACGCATTTATTCTCAGAGAATAAATTTCCTGATTTGTCTGAGATGTACATACATACAGCGTCCCTGCTAACTCCTGGTTAGCCTCTCATACAGCTTTCAGGAAAGGGAACGTACGGTGGAAAAGAACTTGGGAGTTGGTTGAATCTGGGTCTGATGCAGAACTTTGCCATTACTCACTTGCCTTGTAATCCTGTACAATTTACTGAGTCTCTGAGCTTTAGTTTTCTTATTGGTGAAATAAGCCCATTTTTAAGACTGTGTTACCTAAGAAACTTTTAACTGTGAGTACAGCATAACCAGCCCAGCATTCTGAAGAATATAGCACAGACGGTATATACTATTCAGAGAAGCGTCCTTCTTGAATTCTAATGCAAACGAATCTCTCAAAGCTTGTTAATAAAAAGGAAGAGAAATCAGATTGCTTTAGGCTGTACTTGGTGGCATTTCTTCCTGGTGAGCTAACACAGGCCAGAGGAAATTGGAGTATCGAAAGTAAAGAGATATTTTCTTTTTCTTAACCCTCCAGAATCAGCCCACAGTGTGTCTCTGAACCTTGCAAAAAGTTGTACTCAAAGGGGATCAAGGATGCCAAGTTTCATTTCCTTACCTCTGTCCATCTGATGACTTTTCCATTTGCTTTATACTCTGATCCATGGAATATCTTCACACTTGTTATAGACTCCATGGACTTCCCATCTATAGGACTTATAACACTACAATAGAGGCAAAGGAAAGAGATGGAAGCAGCTCTTGAAGTTAGAAGAACCACTTTTCTTATCAAGTCTTGCTACTAATTACACTGGGTGCTTTGCTGAACACATCTCAGCAACAGATCATGGTAAGAGACACTGCACAAAAATGTACATGAAGAGAGCTCTCATGGGAGGGGCCTCTGAACTGAAATAATTCAAAAAACACATATTAAAAAAGAGCCATAATTCCAGGAGTTTGTTCTTGCAATGTAAAAAAACTATTCAAACCTGCTCTCTTCTCCCAGCATTCCTTCCCAAATTCAGTGAGTGCATGGCCACCCATCCAATCTCAAGGTCCCCTCTGCTGTCACATACTCTGCTCCTAACCATAATAACATTCACACATCTGCCTCACAAATGAACTTCTTCAGGGGAGGGAATATGATACACTCACCTCTGTATGCTGTATTCCCAGTTCTGACACACTGCTTGGAATGTAGGAGTTTAATAAATATTTATTGATTAAAAGAATTATTTGACCAAGTATGTTAATTATAACAATGCTGGTGTAAGCTCATGAACAAGTATTTATATCATTATTACAACAAATACCCTTCAGTGGTAAATTATCTCTCCTAGATTCCTGAATGGAAAGGCCATTTTTTATAGTCATTTCCTCTCCAAAATATAGCAAGTATAAATAGGTAGAGATTCACACTCACTCTGATGAGAATTCAAAATAATTGTCACAAAGATTCCAAACTCTTCCTAATAATTTTCAAACCTGTTTTTTAATCTCTATGTAAAAAGATCAAATTGAACTTAAATTTCAGTATCAAGGACTCATTTCATTCACCTGAATTATAATTATTTAAACAACACTGAAATTAATTTCTAACTCATGAAACAACAGTTAATCAAAAAAGGGCATTCCTGGGGTGCCGGGATGGTGCAGTGGGCTCAGGGTCAGACTCTCGGCTTCGGTCATGATCTTGTAGTTGTGAGATTGAGCCCCACGTTGGGCTCCATCCCCAGTGCGAAATCCACTTCAGATTCTTTCTCCCTCTCCCTCCTCTGCTCCCCTTCCCCACTCATGTGCTCTCTCTCCCTAAAATGAATAAATAAAATATATTTTTTAAAGGGCACGCTATTGATTAGAGTATTTTGAGAGGGATACCCAGACACAGAGGGACGAGCTGGAAAACATTCAATTTATAGACTACACACTAAACTGAATTCGAGAGTCTTCCCTAACTGGTTCTTGTCCTGTTTTCTAAGATGCTACCACTGGCACTTACTGTAGGAAGGGGCAACCTGCTTGTTATTAGTTACTGATACCTTATGGCATCAGATTTTCAGATTATCAATTATTTGATCTAAATAACCATGTTAATTTCCAACTATAATAGAGAATTCAACACAACTTGGTTTTGCAATTAAAATTTCCAGTGAAGTATGAGAAGATAAAGGGCTATTTGTAAAATAGGCACGTGTACTCATTGGTTTAGAAATTGCTTTTTTTGTTCAATAACGAAAGTTTAAGAGATTTTTTAAAAATCTGGTGTGCCGTGTTGTAAATGCTCTCTATTTGCTTTTGCTCCTGCCATTCTCTCAGACTGGAATGCCCACTCTGCCACAACTATGTGGCAAATACCTACTCATCCTATCAGATTCAGCTCAATCAGTACTATTTCTCTATGAAGGTCTTCTTGAATATTGCCCGAGCACCTCCACCAAGGTTCTTCTTTTCTCTCTTATCTTTACTGTATCCTACAGAGTTTTCTATGAGCATCTTCCATACTTGGAGCCCTTACTTATAACTATCTTTAAAACCAGACTGAACCACTTATCAGCAGGGAGTTTGTGGAATTTGTTTTTGTACTTCCAGAGACCTAGACATAGAACTATTGCCTGAGGCAAGAAGGGATGGACTGGATGGTAGAAAGTTGAATAAAATGAGTTATGATATATTCATTCAATCAATCAATTTTTTAAACACCTACTCAGTGCCAGACAGTGTTTTAGGTGTTGGTGATACAGCAATAAATAAACCAGACAAAAATCCCTGCCCCTGGGCTGCCTGGGTGGCTTGATTGGTTCAGCATCTGATTTGGGCTCAGGGTCCTGGGACTGAGTCACACATTGGGTTCCCCGCGTAGCGGGGAGTCTGCTTCTCTCTCTGCCCTGACCCTCGCCACCTGCTCTTGCTGTCTCTGGCTCTTAAATAAAATCTTTAAAAAAATTTAAAAAAAAGTCTTTAAAAAAATCCCTTGGGCGCCTGGGTGGCTCAGTGGGTTAAGCCTCTGCCTTCAGCTTAAGCCAGGATCTCAGGGTTGTGGGATCAAGCCCCGCATCGGGCTCTCTGCTCAGCAGGAAGCCTGCTTCCTCTTCTCTTTCTGCCTACTTGTGATCTTTGTCTGTCAAATAAATAAATAAAATCTTTAAAAAAAAAAATCCCTATGACAGATGCTGGCAAGGATGCAGAGAAAGGGGAACCCTCCTACACTGTTGGTAGGAACGCAAGCTGGTGCAACCACTCTGGAAAACAGCATGGAGATTCCTCAAAAAGTTGAAAATAGAGCTACGCTATGACCCAGCAATCGCACTACTGGGTATTTAACCTAAAGATACAAATGTAGTGATCCAAAGGGGCACGTGTACCTGAATGTTTATAGCAGCAATGTCCACAATAGCCAGACTATGGAAAAAACCTAGATGTCCAACAACAGATGAATGGATAAAGAAGATGTGGTATATATATACAGTGGAATACTATGCAGACATCAAAAGAAATGAAATCTTGCCATTTGTGACAATGTGTATGGAAGTAGAGGGTATTATGCTGAGCGAAATAAGTTAATCAGAGAAAGACAATTATCATATGATCTCCCTGATATGAGGAAGTTGAGATGCAACATGGGG